>NC_057808.1:119595579-119954233 GCF_018294505.1 Triticum aestivum
CCTGTTGGATAGTCATGTTCTTGAGTAAAGACCCCAGTCTGAGTTGAATCTAGTAACGGTATTCGGATGGAGAACGGTTTAACTAGAACTCAGTGACGGTTTTCGGATGGAGAACGGTTTAGCTAGAAATCAGTAACGGTATTCGGATGGAGATACGTTTCGACTAAACCATATTATCGGTTTTCGGATGGAGAAACGACTGTACTAAATTTTGTTTAAGATTATGGCACGTATGGATTATGATCTTTATTATTTTGGACTAACCCTTTTAAATTACGTATATTATTGAGTATCCCTGGGGATGGTTCTACCTCCTGGATATTCACTGTGATTATTCTCTTATAAGCCCTTTATGTGGTGTCGCCCCGACGCCCGACTGTGGCACGCAATGTATTTTATTTTCTGTTATAAGCCCTTTATGTGGTGTCGCCCCGACGCCCGACTGCGGCATTATTATTCTTGCAGTTTCCTCTCGAGGAGTCATTCAGACTCTCGTTTGGCACCAGTACTACTATTCTTGCAGTTTCCGCTCGAGGAGTCATTCAGACCCTCGTTTGGCACCCTGTATTTTATTTTGGATATTTTTAACCATATGTGTGCATCATGGTCTCTCGCATATTTCGTGACAGATGTGTGATCATCTTATTAACCCGGAGCATGTTTGATATATTATACCCGTGTTCTTAATGTTTGCGAGTACATTCAAACGTACTCACTGGCTTGTCCCTGGCTATTGTCTTGGCCAGATTCCTCGCTTGGAGATAAGCATCGCGGTGTCAACCTCGGAACCTACGTGTTGACATTTGTAGCCTCGCGAAGATAGGAGTTATCCTGGTCAGCTGTTCTTGTGGGAAATGGAGTCCCATAGACGCAGATGTTTCCAACCGCTTCCGCCCTCAACCATTAGCAACCAAATGTTGTACTCCTAGGCCACAATGGTCTTGTACCACATATTTTTGTGCTTGCTTGGAATTCTTGTATCAAGTTGGTACCTCATCAGCTAACAGTAATCCTGGGGCTGGTGAGCACACAGGCCGTCTTTCTGGGAATTTATTATCCCAAAAATCCGGTCGTGACAAGTAGTTGTGATTATGACTAGTGACCAACTTGCTATGTGATGTCTCATTGATGAAAACGATAATCATGAGGAGGTGTTATATGACAATGATGTATTATGATGATAAGTTGTTAATGACATGATAATGATGACGATGATATTTATTATATCACTGGGAGAAAGAACCGTGGACTAGTTTCAAGTGGATGCTCCCAGTGATGTAATAACTCATTATGATGTAAAAACAATCTCTAAATTGCTGCGGTATGAAAACTTGTATGAAGGTGTATGAATACAACATGAAATAAAAAAGAAGTAAAATACGGAATAATAGTAGTAGCGTGCTGGGAGAAGCGTGATACGTCCATTTTGCATCATGCTTTTATATCGATATTTATCGCATTATGGGCTATTATTACACGTTATGTCACAATACTTATGCCCATTCTCTCTTATTTTACAAGGTTTACATAAGGAGGGAGAATGCCGACAGCTGGAATTCTGGGCTGGAAAAGGAGCAAATATTATAGACCTATTCTGCACAACTCCAAAAGTCCTGAAACTCCACGGAAGTTATTTTTGGAAATAATTAAAAATACTGAGCGGAAGAAATACGTCAGGGGGGCCACCACCTGTCCACGAGGGTGGGGGCGCGCCCTACCCCCCAGGGCGCGCCCCCTGCCTCGTGGGCCCCCTGTTGGCTCTCCGGTGGCCATCTTCTGCTATATGAGGTCTTTCGTTCGAAGAAAAATCATAAGCAACCTTTCGGGATGAGACTCCGCCGCCACGAGGCGGAACCTTGGCGGAACCAATCTAGGGCTCCGGCAGAGCTGTTCTGCCGGGGACACTTCCCTCCGGGAGGGGGAAATCATCGCCATCGTCATCACCAACGCTCCTCTCATCGGGAGAGGGCAATCTCCATCAACATCTTCACCAGCACCGTCTCCTCTCAAACCCTAGTTCATCTCTTGTATCCAATTCTTGTCTCTAAGTCCGGGATTGGTACTAGTAGGTTGCTAGTAGTGTTGATTACTCCTTGTAGTTGATGCTAGTTGGTTTATTTGGTGGAAGATCATATGTTCAGATCCTATATGCATATTAATACCCCTCTGATTATGAACATGAGTATGCTTTGTGAGTAGTTACGTTTGTTCCTGAGGACATGGGAGAAGTCTTGCTATTAGTAGTCATGTGAATTTGGTATTCGTTCGATATTTTGATGAGATGTATGTTGTCTATCCTCTAGTAGTGTTATGTGAACGTCGACTACATAACACTTCACCATTATTTGGGCCTAGAGGAAGGCATTGGGAAGTAATAAGTAGATGATGGGTTGCTAGAGTGACATAAGCTTAAACCCTAGTTTATGCGTTGCTTCGTAAGGGGCTGATTTGGATCCATATGTTTCATGCTATGGTTAGGTTTACCTTAATACTTTTGTTGTAGTTGTGGATGCTTGCAATAGAGGTTAATCATAAGTGGGATGCTTGTTCAAGTAAGAACAGCACCCAAGCACCGGTCCACCCACATATCAAATTATCAAAGTACCGAACGCGAATCATATGAACGTGATGGAAACTAGCTTGACGATAATTCCCATGTGTCCTCGGGAGCGCTTTTCTCTATATAAGAGTTTGTCCCGGCTTGTCCTTTGCTACAAAAAGGATTGGGCCACCTTGCTGCACTTTATTTACTTTTGTTACTTGTTGCTCGTTACAAATTATCTTATCACAAAACTATCTGTTACCACTTATTTCAGTACTTGCAGAGAATACCTTGCTGAAAACCGCTTATCATTTCCTTCTGCTCCTCGTTGGGTTCGACACTCTTACTTATCGAAAGGACTACGATAGATCCCCTATACTTGTGGGTCATCAAGACTCTTTTCTGGCACCGTTGCCGGGGAGTGAAGCGCCTTTGGTAGGTGGAATTTGGTAAGGAAAAATTTATATAGTGTGCTGAAATTTACTGTCACTTGTTACTATGAAAAGTAATCCTCTGAGGGGCTTGTTTGGGGTATCTTCACCCCGACCAGTAGAGCAAAGAGTTGCTCCTCAACCTACTGAACCCATTGCAAATGAAAATGAAAATGTCCACTTTGAGATTCCTTCGGGTATGTTAGAAAAACTGCTAGCTAATCCTTTTGCAGGAGATGGAACAAAGCATCCTGATGAGCACCTAATATATGTGGATGAAGTTTGCGGATTATTTAAGCTTGCAGGTATACCCGGTGATGTTGTTAAGAGGAAGGTCTTCCCTTTATCTTTGAAGGGAGATGCATCGACATGGTATAGGCTATGTGATGATACGGGGTCATGGAACTACAAACGATTGAAATTGGAATTTCATCAGAAGTTTTATCCTATGCATCTTGTTCATCGTGATCGCAATTATATAAATAATTTTTGGCCTCGCAAAGGAGAAAGCATTGCTCAAGCTTGGGGGAGGCTTAAATCAATGTTATATTCATGCCCCAATCATGAGCTCTCAAGAGAAATAATTATTCAAAGTTTTTATGCTCGGCTTTTTGATAACAATCGCACCATGCTCGATACTTCTTGTGCTGGCTCTTTTATGATGAAGACTATTGAATTCAAATGGAATTTATTGGATAGAATTAAACACAACTCTGAAGATTGGGATCTCGACGAAGGTAAGGAGTCAGGTATGACACCTAAGTTTGATTGTGTTAAATCTTTTATGGATACCAATGTTTTCCGTAAGTTTAGCACTAAATATGGACTTGACTCTGAGATAGTAGCTTCTTTTTGTGAATCTTTTGCTGCTTATGTTGATCTCCCCAAGGAGAAGTGGTTTAAATATCATCCTCCCATAGAAGTAAAAGTAGCTGCACCTACTAAAGTTGAAGAAAATATTGTCACCTATAATGACCCTATTGTTCCTACTTCTTATGTTGAGAAACCACCTTTCCCTGTTAGAATAAAGGATCATGCTAAAGCTTCAAATGTAGTTCGTAAAAGCAATATTAGGACTTATACACCTCTTGAGCAAATTAAAGTTGAACCTAATATTGCTATTGTTAAAGATCTCTTGTCTGATAATATTGATGGGCATGTTATTTATTTCTGTGAGGAAACTGCTAGAATTGCCAAACCTTGTGCTAAAGATAAACATAGACCTGTGGTAGGCATGCCAGTTATTTCTGTTAAAATAGGAGATCATTGTTATCATGGCTTATGTGATATGGGTGCTAGTGCTAGTGCAATACCCATTGACTTATACAAAGAAATTAAGCATGAGCTTGCACCTGCTGAGTTAGAAGATATTGATGTTACAATTAAACTTGCCAATAGAGATACTATTTCACCAATGGGAATTGTTAGAGATGTTGAAGTCTTGTGTGGGAAAACCAAATATCCTGCCGATTTTCTTGTTCTTGGTTCCCCACAAGACAACTTTTGTCCCATTATATTTGGTAGACCCTTCT
The DNA here is from genome assembly GCF_018294505.1 of Triticum aestivum. Lineage (NCBI taxonomy): Eukaryota > Viridiplantae > Streptophyta > Magnoliopsida > Poales > Poaceae > Triticum > Triticum aestivum. Next base: position 119,600,085 of record NC_057808.1, read on the forward strand.
TGAACACTGTTAATGCTAAAATAGACTGCAAATAGGATGTTGTTACTATTGGTTTGGGTGATATGTCTCATGAGTTTAATTTCTCTAAATTTAGTAGACAACACCGTGAAGAGGAATTACCTAGTAAGGACGAAATTATTGGTCTTGCTTCTATTGCCGTACCTCCTAGTGATCCTTTAGAACAATATTTGCTAGACCATGAAAATGATATGTTTATGAATGAAAGAAGGGAAATAGATGAAGTATTATTTAAACAGGAACCTATTCTGAAACACAATTTGCCTTTTGAAATCCTAGGGTGTCCTCCTCCGCCCAAGGGTGATCCCGTGTTTGAGCTCAAACCGTTGCCTGATACTCTTAAATATGCTTATCTTGATGAGAAAAAGATATATCCTGCTATTATTAGTGCTAACCTTTCAGAGCATGAAGAAGAGAGATTATTGAAAACTCTGAAGAAGCACCGTGCTGCTATTGGATATACTCTTGATGATCTTAAGGGCATTAGTCCCACTCTATGTCAACATAAAATAAATTTGGAGGAAGATGCCAAACCAGTTCGTGATCATCAACGACGGCTGAATCCTAGGATGAAAGAAGTGGTAAGAAAAAAATTACTAAAGCTCCTGGAGGCAGGTATAATTTATCCCGTTGCTGATAGTCAGTGGGTAAGTCCTGTCCATTGCGTCCCTAAGAAGGGAGGCATTACCGTCGTTCCTAATGATAAAGATGAATTGATTCCGCAAAGAATTATTACAGGTTATAGGATGGTAATTGATTTCCGCAAATTAAATAAGGCTACTAAAAAAGATCATTACCCCTTTGTTGAGGATATAGACCTTAGAGTCACCAGCCAGAAGGGGCTGGGTTACTCATAATGGTCATCGCCAGAAGCCCGGCGACAAGCTTGAAGACGGTGGGCCAAAGATGGGCTTAAGACCCAGATATGGCTTAAGGCCCGTAGTTACAACCATCATTATGGTAGAACTTGTAGTGTAAGGCAAGAATAGTTGAGAGTCCGAGCCAGACACTTTTATGAGCCGGCCGGGACTCTGAGAGCTACTGGGCGTCAGCCTCCCTATATAAAGGGACGACCCGGCAGCGGTTTAGGGACAAGAAAGATCTCATCGAGAGCCGGGCATAGCAGTTCAGCTCCCTGGTCATCGAAACCCTAATCAATACCACCTCAACTGGACGTAGGCTTTTACCTTCACCGTAAGGGGCCGAACTAGTATAAACCCTCGTGTTCCTTGTCCCATTAACCCCTTCAAGCTTCCTAGCAGCGATGGCTCCACGACTAAGTCCTAGCTTGAGGACATCTGCCGTGACAATTCCACGACAGTTGGCGCCCACCGTGGGGCCAGTGCACGGTGGATTTGAGTTCTTGAAGGGCAGCTTCGAAGGGCTCAAGGGATACGCTGTGGGCCGGATGACCAAGAGTCATTGCGGCAAGCTCTACATCGACGATGCAAGCTGGGGCCCCGACGCCGGCTCAATTGAGTACGGGTACCGGGTCCCCTTCGGCGGAATTCATGTTTTCATTGGCAAGATTGGTGAGCCGGGCCCTGAGCCGGATCTCTGCGCCGATCTCATCGAGACGGCTCAGCGTGCATGACCCGCCCGGGCCCTGCCTACCTTAAAACATGCTTTTGTGGGATGTACCCATGGAGGGCTCTCTGATAGATCTGGATCTGGTGATGAGACGGCCGCCGGCTCTGACGGCGAGTCGTCCACAGATGAGTCAAACTCGTTGTATCAACTTCAAGATGGCAGGCTCATGGGTTGTTCCGATGGTGACAGTATTCCGGACCCGTTTGAGCCGCCAAGCCGGGTTGGAATCTTCATGGCCGGTGCGCAGCCTGTTCAGAACCTTGCTGCTGGAACGGGAAACCCGGTGCCCTCGCCGGCTCAGGTGCTGATGGATCTCACGGACAAGATGACGGCCCTGTTGACCGCCGCGGTTGACCCGGCGGATCAAGCTCAGCATGATGCGGAGGTGGCGCAGTTAAAGTTAGATCTAGTGAAAGCTAAGGAGGATCTGGCAGCGGAAGGGATCAGGATGGCTGCGGAGAGGGCGGCTCTCGATGCCCAAACTCAGTTGATCCAGGCGCAGTCCTTCCGGCTCACGATGTATCAGAACGCGTACAATGAGGTCATGAGAAGGAGGCATCAAAAGGCCCAATCTCGACTCCCTCCGGTTTATGATCCTCGAAACCTCTTCAACAAGCCAGGTGCAGGGTCTAGTAACCCGCCAGGGATCATAGTGCCCGGGTCTGGGAACCCTATTCAGCCGCAAGTGATGGGGCCTCCCCGGGTGAGCCCTGCCCCGCCTCAGTATGTGCCAATACCACCGGGTCATTATGCTAACCCGCTGGAGAACATGGTAGCCGCAGCAGCGCGGCTGGCGGCCCTCGCAATTGACGGTGACTCTCCGACGGCTATTGAAACCCGCCGGGTCAGGGAACTCCTTCAGACAGCACTGGCGCAGCAAGAGGCGTACTCCTACAGCCGGGACAGGATCTACTCGACCCCTCGTCTAGGCCGGAGCCCGAGTTACAGCAGACGCATGGTCTCAGCGACCGGCTCAAGTAACATCCGACGCCATGAGCCGCCCCCTGGCCATGGCCCGGCTCATGACGGAGCTTTTCACGCAGCAGACCGAGACAGAGCGCGGCAAGAGGCGGAGCAGGTGCCTCAGTTGACGGCTTACCAGACTCCCCCGGCTTATCCGACGACTTCCGTCGACGTGGGTATCCCCACCAGGACTGGAGGTGTCCCTTGTTTAGTGCCAGCTCTCCGCAATGAGCGTCTACCAAAGGACTTCAAAGGCCCTAGGAAGGTGCCTAATTACACGGCTGACTTACAACCCGCAGCCTGGATCGAAAGTTACGAGATGGCCATGGAACTGCTGGAAGTCAGTGAAGCGGCAATGGCCAAGTACTTCGCCATGATGTTAGATGGGACTGCCCGCACTTGGTTGAAAGGGCTACCACCGAATTCCATCGGGTCTTGGGCTGAGCTGAAAGCCCGGTTCATCCAAAACTTCAAGGATACCTGTAGGCAGTCTATGTCAATTGTGGATTTGACTAACTGTAAGCAGCAGGAGGGTGAGTCTACGACACATTGGGTTCGCCGGGTTAAGGAGATAATACATTCCTCTGATAAGATGGATGCCGGCTCTGTAGTCTTAATGTTGGAACAGAATTGTCGTTTTGTGCCCCTGAAGATGAAACTCGGGCGGCTTAAGCGCGACTGCAATGATATGGGTACACTGATGGCGGCTCTCGTCAAGTACGCCGATTCTGATGGTACCAAGGACCCCGCTTCAGATGATGAAAGGACAGGGAAGGGAAAGAAGAACGGCAATGGCAAGGGTCCTTAGCATAATCCGGGGAACCAAGGAGGTGGCAAGCGCAAGGCCGAGGGCAGCCTAGAGTTCGTAGCCAACGCCAGCTCACAGGGTAATAACCAGCGACGTAAGGGGAGGCCCTCTCCCCGAGCCGGCGGGTCAGGCCCGACGCTCGAGCAGCTGTTGAATGAGCCTTGTCCAAAGCATGGCTCTAGAGAGAAGCCAGCTACTCATCTATGGAAGGATTTTGCAATCATGAAGGCCTTTAAGAATTCCAACGCCTTTAACGGCAACAATGGCCCGGGCGGTGGCTCAGGCGCCGGCGGTTTTCATGGCCCGGGCGGCGGCTCAAATTCTAATCTTCAGAACGGTCAAGGGGGCTTTAATCAGCAGTCTGGCCAGGGTCATCAACAGCAGCAGGGGGGTTATCAGACCAATCCAAAGTAGCTTAGCGGTGGACAGTATCATGTGTTTACCACCAGTCTCTGTAAGCGAGATCAGAACCTTCATAAGAGGGCTGTGAATGCTGTTGAGCCGGCGGTTCCACGCTACTTGCGGTGGTCTGAGCAGCCTATAGTGTGGAGTAGGGAGGATCACCCTCCCCGGGTGGCTCCTCAGGTGGGAGGATATAAGTTCACTAAGGTGCTCATGGATGGAGGCAGCAGCATCAACATCCTCTATTATGAGACGTTCCGTCGTATGGGGTTGATTGATAAGAACCTCAGCCAGTCAAACACTATTTTCCATGGCGTGGTACCTGGTAAGTCGGCTTATCCAGTCGGCAAGATCGAGTTGGAGGTGGCCTTTGGAGATGAGCACAACTACAGGGTGGAAAAATTGACCTTTGAGGTGGTCAAGATAAGAAGTCTGTACCATGCTATATTTGGGCGGCCGGCTTACGCCAAGTTCATGGCACGGCCGTGTTACGTGTATTTACAGCTCAAGATGCCGGGTCATAATGGGACCATTACGGTTCACGGCAGCCGGAAGGTGGCCCTGGAGTGTGAGGAAGGCGATGCAGCTTATGCAGAATCTGTTTGTGCAACAGAGGAGTTGAAGTTTTACAAAGACAACGTTGACCCAACAGATATGACCTCTCTGAAAAAGCCGACTACGGAGCATGAGCTGGCAATGAAATTTAAGTCGGCTGATGAGACTAAACTTGTTGATTTTGTTCCAGGAGATTCATCTCAGCAGTTTAGCATCAGTGCCAATCTGAATCCAAAATAGGAAAGCGCACTCATTGAGTTCATCCGTGAGAATAGGGACATTTTTGCATGGAAGCCGTCTGACATGCCAGGTGTACCTAGAGAACTCGCTGAGCACACTCTCAATGTTGATCCGAAATTTAAGCCGGTCAGGCAGTTCCTTCGGCGGTTTAATGAAGAGAGGCGGAAAGCTATTGGTGAAGAGGTGGCCCGGCTCTTGGCGGCCGGGTTTATCGTTGAAGTCTTTCACCCAGAATGGTTAGCTAACCCGGTGCTCGTACTCAAGAAGAACGGCACCTGGCGGATGTGTGTGCACTACACGGACTTGAACAAGGCATGTCCGGCTGATCCTTTCGCCCTTCCCCGTATTGATCAAATTATTGATGCTACGGCGGGTTGTGAGCGCCTAAGTTTCTTGGATGCTTATTCTAGATATCATCAGATTAAAATGGCAGTTAAGGACCAGGAGAAGACGGCGTTCATCACTCCCTTTGGAGCCTTCTGCTATGTATCTATGCCCTTTGGACTCAAGAGTGCACAGGCGACTTATCAGCGTTGCGTGCAGAACTGTCTTCATAACCAGATTGGGCGCAATGTTCATGCTTATGTGGATGATATTGTGGTTAAATCCAGGAAGGAGGAAACCCTGATAGATGATCTGAGGGAAACCTTTGATAATCTCCGGGTCTACAAGATGATGCTTAACCCGGCCAAGTGTGTTTTTGGTGTTCCTACAGGCAAGCTCTTGGGTTTCTTGGTTTCTAACAGAGGCATTGAAGCTAACCCGGAGAAGATCAAGGCCATCACCTCCCTGGCTAAGCCGGCGTGTATAAACGACGTCCAGCGCCTGGCGGGTCGTATTGCTGCTTTAAGCCGTTTTATAAGCCGTTTGGGTGAGAAGGCCATGCCATTATATCAGTTGATGAAGAAAACTGATGACTTTGTCTGGAATGATGTAGCTAATACTGCTTTTGAGGATTTGAAGAGATAGCTGGCCGAGCCCCCAGTCCTTGCTGCTCCGGTTGACAAGGAGCCTTTATTGCTGTATGTGGCTGCTAACACACGAGCCGTCAGTGTGGCCGTGGTGGTGGAGCGCAAGGAAGAGGGTAAGGAGCATCCGGTTCAGCGGCCGGTTTATTATGTCAGCGAAGTACTCATTGAGTCCAAGCAGCGGTATCCGCATTGGCAGAAGCTTGTTTATGGTGTGTTCATGGCAAGCCGGAAGCTTAAGCATTATTTCCAAGGTCACCCCATCACTGTGGTCAGTTCTGCCCCCCTTGGAGATATCATTCAAAACAGAGAGGCCACAGGGAGAGTGGCTAAGTGGGCTATAGAGCTTGGACCTCATGGTCTGAAATATGTGCCACGCACTGCTGTTAAATCTCAGGCTTTGGTGGATTTCATCAATGATTGGATGGAGTTACAAGTGCCCGAACAAAAGCCGGACAACACATACTGGACTATTCACTTCGATGGGTCCAGACAATTGGAGGGCTCGGGGGCTGGAGTCGTATTGGCTTCCCCGAAAGGTGACAAGTTTCATTATGTGCTACGATTGATGTTTCCTTGCACCAATAATGCAGCTGAATACGAGGCCTTGCTCCATGGTCTTCGGATGGCTAAGGAGATGAGCTTGAGCCGGGTAAGGTGCTTCGGCGACTCAGACTTGGTGGCTCAACAAGTATCAGGAAAGTGGGACTCCAAGGACCCTCTCATGGCGGCTTATCGCCGCGAAGTTGATGCCATTGCTGGGCACTTTCAGGGTTACCAAGTAGAACACATCGATCGCAGGAAGAACGAGGCGGCTGATGCTTTAAGCCGGCTGGGCTCTCAGCGAAAACCGGTGCCGCCTAATACTTTCCTGGACGTCCTGTATAACCCTTCTGTTAAGTTGCCTACAGAGGAAGACTTGGCTGTCCCTGACCCGGAGGCACGACTGGTGGCGGCTGTCCACATCATACCAGACTGGACAATGCCCTATCTGGCTTACATGACCCGGGGAGATTTGCCTGAGGATGAAACTTTGGCCAGCCAAATAACTCGGCGGTCTAAGTCAATGATTGTTATCAATGGTGAGTTGCATTGCCGCAGTGTTACGGGAGCGTTCCAGCGTTGTGTCTCCCCTGAGGAAGGTCAAGAGATCTTGCGTGAGATTCATGAAGGGGATTGTGGCCATCACGCCGGCTCAAAGTCTCTTGTGGCCAAGGCTTTTCGTCATGGTTTTTATTGGCTGACGGCTCATGCTGATGCGAAGGACTTGGTCAGTAAATGTGATGGTTGCCAAAGGTTCTCGCGACGGGCTCATGTGCCGGCTCAGGAGCTGAGGATGATCCCAGTTACTTGGCCCTTTGCGGTCTGGGGGCTTGATATGGTTGGGCCTTTTAAAAGGTCCAAGGATAAGAAGACCCACCTCTTGGTGGCAGTTGACAAATTTACCAAGTGGGTTGAAGCGGAGCCAGTTAGCAAGTGTGATGCAACCACGGCAGTTCAGTTTATGAAAAAGGTGATCTTTCGCTTTGGCTTTCCACACAGCATTATAACTGACAATGGTACCAATTTATCCAAAGGCGCCATGGAGGAGTTTTGTCAATGAGAGCATATTAGGCTTGATGTTTCATCAGTGGCTCACCCTCAGTCCAATGGTCAAGCTGAGAGGGCTAATTAGGAGATTCTGAAAGGCATCAAACCCCGGCTTTTGGTCCCTTTACAACGGACGCCGGGTTGTTGGGTGGAGGAGCTACCCTCCGTGTTGTGGAGCATCAACACTACTCCTAACAGGTCTACAGGTTTCACACCTTTCTTCATGGTTTATGGAGCGGAAGCAGTCCTCCCCAGTGACATCCGTCATGACTCGCCTCGAGTGGCGGCTTATGTTGAGGTGGATAATGAACAGGCGCGCCAAGATGCTCTTGACTTGTTGGACGAGCAGCGTGATGTGGCAGCAGCTCGCTCAGCGATTTACCAACAGGACCTGCGCCGTTATCATAGTTGCCGGGTTAAATCCCGGGTCTTCCAGGAAGGCGATCTGGTGCTCCGGCTCATCCAAGATCAAACAGATGCGCATAAGCTATCCCCGCCTTGGGAAGGGCCCTTTGTGGTCAGCAAGAATTTGCACAACGGGTCATATTACCTCATTGACATTCGGGAGCACAAAGATTCACGTAAGTCGGAGGAAGAGACCCGTCGGCCGTGGAATATAGCTCAGCTTCGACCTTACTACACTTGAGCCACCGGCTCTCGTAATGTACATATTTCTCTAAGCCGTGTATATGTTATGATAAGCAATAAAGCAGGACCTCTGTCCTTTTTTCTCCTACAAATGTGAACGTGTTGTCTCCATGGCAAGATCACATGATAAATTGAAGGAGAATCCGGCTTATGATCGTATTCGAATCTAGCCGTAGGCAATAAGGTCACTTGGGGGCTTCCTGTTCAAACATAGGTCGTATTCGAACCAAAGAGAACATAGCTGTCGATACCCATTTGATTGGCAAAGTGCCGAGCTCATTGAGGAGTTTTCTTTGATCATATCTGAATCATAGTTCAACCCCCTTTGGGAACCGACGTGGATCGTATTCGAATCAGCGTCGTTAAACAATTCTTAAAGTCATTTGGGGGCTTCCTGTTCAAACATGGGTCGTATTCGAACCAAAGAGAACATAGCTGTCGGTACCCTCTTGATTGGCATCGCCACACCCACTGGGGGCTATATGATCGTATTCGAATCCTAGCATAACCCCTTTGGGACGGGTCTCTGGTCGTATTCGAACCGGAAGCCCTTAAGTTTTTCTGATTTATAGCGAGTTCTTCTGATTATTTCAAGTATGCACGGCGGGTCTCACTTTGCTGGCTTAACTTTGATTTACAGTGCTAGTCGAATACAATCGGCGTTATTAAGACTGGTAAACTGGAATTGAGGTACCAACCTTATTGCCCGGGTTGTCTAAGCCGGAAGTTGCTTGCAGGCTGGTAAGTGTGTTGTTACGGTTATATCAAGGACATAATTGAGGACCAGTCTTTTGTGATTCATATTCCGGGTTATATGCATAAGACTATGATTGTCCGTGCGGTAAGCCGCCTCGAGACTTGTGATTGTCTTTCTATGCAGGATAGTTAAAGAAAACTATTTAAAGCTTAAAGGAACATGACTGATCAACTATGACCCGGAGACATATAAGGAAGCAACTTTCATAGAATTCAGCATTCAACACGTGCACGATGGCACAACACAGTTAAAGTGTTGATCCTATTCTATTACAAGACTCATTGAGTCCAAAAGGGTGAGGCATTGTTTCACATAAACCGCCTACAGAGTTAGGACACTTGCTGGGTTGAGGTTTCCGGCTCATCCCTCTCCGCTCTTCCGGCTGTTCCCAAGACCTGGAAAGTTGACGACTTCCAGTCAATGCCGCTCAGAGCTTCAAATTGAGCTTCCTCGTCAATTAACCCGGCCGGGTCAATTTCCGGGGCAAAGGTGTGCTTACGAGTCGGCAGGACTAAGCTGATGGCTTCGTAACGCGGAGTGGGGATCCTCTGATTCTCGGCATCGTAACCCGGCTGGTACTTGGTCAGATCCGTATCATTTCCAATCAGAGTGGCCACCGGGCATACGATCTTCACGCAGGCTGCGAAGTCCTTTTGGTCGAAGGCGGTGCCGTCTTCCTTCAAGCTGGGATAGCCAAGGGCAATGTCCGCCGGGTCTAATTCTGGAAGGAACGCCTTGGCCCGGCTCAGAGCAGCTATGGCTCCGGCTCTTGCGGAGGCCCGTCGCAGCTCCTGGACACGCTGAGGAAGAACAGCAAGCCGACGAAGCACTTCCGCCAGGTGAGTCGGCACCTCATTGGATAGGGCCACCATGGCCAAGGCGCGCTGTGACCCGGTGTAGAGTTGCTCCACCAGGGTGTACACGGCCTTCAGCTTGGTCACCACACTTTGGTTGAGGTTGGCGCTTCTGGGACCTGTTTAACAGAGTAAGGTAAGCCGCTGGCAATGATGGATTATGAGACATAAAGGTTATAAACTGGACGAGAGCCGGTGGAATGACTTACTGAAGATTGCGGCGACCATCTGTGACACGTGGCGCTTTAAACCGGCGAGTTCGGTGGTTCTTTCCGTCAGAGCCTTTTCCGCCTGTTCGGCCCGGTTCACCAGAGTAGCCTTCTCTTCGGCCCAAGCTTTCCGTTCAGGGTCAAAGTCCGTCTTCAGCTTTTCTTGCGCAGCAATACTGGACACAAATTTGGCATTGGCCTTCCGGGTCTCAGTTTCTTGCGTCTTCAGGCGGGTCTTTAAATCGGAGATGTCAGCCTCAAACTTCTTGCAAGCAGCCTGCATAATTTCCGGGTTATAGCATGAACAGTTACTATGCAAATTTAAAGTCCCAAGCGTTTTCCAAGCAAAGACACTTGGCACTTGGGGGCTAATGCATATCGAACGTTCCTATCTACAAATTACCGGTTCATGGAAGTAAGCCGGAACTTAAGTCTACAACATATTCAATCATAAGTCGTCGACTTGGGGGCTAGCATGGTAAAGATAACTATGCAGTAAAGCAAGAAGAGTGGTACCTCAGACTTCTGCTGAATCTGATTCACTATGTCGATCTCTAAGTCCCGGCTCTTGTGCACCTGACTGACATAGCCGGAGACGATCTTTCCGATGTTCAGATTGGCGTAGTCGGCGAGGTCCAGATTAGCCCGGCGGCGCCCTAGCAACTCCTCCTTGGCAGAGCACTTGGCCAGCGCAGTAGGTCTCCCCGGCTCAACAAACTCCGTCCGGGTGATTACCACGTCCGGGTCATTGACCGGGTGAGCCAGGCTGGAGGTCTCCGGGTTAGCAGAAGCTTCTTGAGGTTCTTGAGCTGAAGGGGCAGAGGCAACTGGCGTTTCTTGAGCTGCAACCTCCGGTTCAGGCAAGTCTGGCTCTTCGACCGGCTTGTTCTTTTTCGCCCGCTTGCTGAGCTTTGCCTGGGCACTGAAAGGACAAAAAGGTTAGTACAAAAGTATGAGTAAAGATAAGCACAACAAGAGATGATTATCATTACCCGGGTACGGTCTTGAAGGCCGGCAGGTTTGATTGCATCGAGTCACCAGAAGAGGGTGAGGTTTCCTGATAGTTTGAATCAGAGGAATTGAGCGGTTGACGTATAACACCCGCCAAAGGATGAAAAGGGTACAAGTTGGAGATAACCTCGGTTCGGCGTTTCCTCGATGTGTCGGGTAAGCCGGAAGAGAGGTCAGCATCCTTGTTGGTCCGGGTGTGCTGCCGGCTCTCATGAGTCTGTTGCTTCAAAAGAAATTGAGGATCTTGATAAGCTAAAGGATGAGAAAATCTTACTTTCCGGGTTACCCTTCGGACTTTCAGCCTTGGCAAGGGCTCCGAGTCGGAGGAAAGTATCATTACCTCTTCAACCACCGGGTTACTTGCTCCGGTATCATCCTGTTGATGAACAGTATTGATAAGGTGGACAGAAATAGACAGCAAGTACAACAAGAGTTTATAGGCTCAGGGGTTACCTCTGACTCGGAGCTGTCGCTTAGTTGCATCAGCTTTGAAGCAGTAGGCCTACTTCCCTTCTTACGGGGAGCGGCTCTCTTGGCGGCTTTCTTAGCCTTCCTGGCTTTCTTGGTCGCCTCATGGTCATATTTGACCTTCCGGAATTTGTCATCAGCCTGAAAAATACAATGATGATTTCTTAAAGATTCAGATGAAGGTTATCTACAGAAGAAGATAAGATGTTCAGATCAGCGGCTTACTGCTGGGGCTGGGTTGGTCTTGCAGAAGGGGGATAACCCGGTCCTACCGCAGTCTGCCAAGCTCTCATTTAAAAGGGCCTTGGTCATGTCTTCAGCAACGTCATCAGGAAGATCGTTGCGGCTGTGTCGCAAGGGGTCATCTTTCCGGCCTGTGTATTCACACATTAAGCCGGGGCGGCGGCTCAGGGGGATCACCCGCCACGAGATCCAGACCCGGACCAGATCAATTCCGTTGAGACCATTGCCCAGGAGAGCCTTGATCTTGTTGATGGTGGGGAGCAGAGGTTGGCGCTCCGCCTGAGTTAACTTGTCAGACAGAGGGTGAGTTGGTCCCAGACGTGAAGGGCGAAAGCCGGGCAGCGGGCTCTCGTCAGCCGGCGACGTGTCTTGGCAATAGAACCACGTTTGGTTCCAGTCCTTTGGGTGACTCGGCGGTTCGGCGTAAGGGAAAAGGCAGTCTCTCTGTCGCTGAATGGAGATGCCACCAAGTTCCAAGCTTGGCCCGTTGGCGCACTCGTTCTGACGGTTCAGGTAGAAAAGCTCTCTGAAGAGCAGCAAGCTGGGCTCTTCTCCAAGGTAAACTTCGCAGAACACTTGGAAGTTGCATATATTGGGCACAGAATTGGGTCCTATGTCTTGTGGCCGCAGATCAAAGAAGTTCAACACATCTCTAAAAAACTTTGAGCCGGGCGGTGCGAAGCCCCGGCTCATGTGATCCGCAAAAATCACTACCTCCCCGTCCTTTGGCTGTGGTCTCTCCTCTGACGGGTCAGGGGCACGGTAGCACATGACGTCCTTCTTAGGCAGGTAACCCGACTTTACAAAATCCGCTAAGGTCTCGTCGGTGACATTGGACCTCATCCAATTGCAAGTGATGGATGCTTTAGGAGCTTTGGGAGGCATGGTGAAAGTCGGACGCCTATGATAAAAGTAAAATGTCCGGTTTAATCGTAAGCCGGAGGAAATTTACAGTTCAGTGTTTAAAGTGGCGGCTTATGGAGGGGCCTAATGACATATGTCTAAGTGCATCGGGTTATCTAAGCCGCTAGTGTGCTTGAGAGTAATTCAAATCGTCTACAGCCTTGTTGTAAGTGAGCCGGAAAATTTTACGGTGCGTGGCTTCCTTTGAGCCGGAAGGTTCTACGGCGCGTGGTTTCTTTAAACCGGAAATGTAAACCGCCATGACTCAACGAGTGCAGTTTTTTACTAAGTGTGGTGAAAACAGGTTTCACACATTGCAGTAAATAATTTGGATCAAAATGGTCGGCTGAAAAAGAAAATTTCTAGACCTAAAACAAATGCAGGAGAATGTTCGCAGGTTCAAATGGGACTTCTATGCAGTAGAAAGGGATCTATGAACATTGGAATGGGTGTGAAACCACTACCGCGGCCGTCCTATGCAGATAGAGATCAAGAAAGGCAGTAAAAATAAAAACTACCAAGAACTCGCGAACGACGGCGAAGAACACGGGAAGAACAGCAGGAGCCTAACGCTGATCTCTCCTACGAGGAGGAAGGAACTTACGGATGCAGGGGTTCGCAGCGGTTCTCTGGACGGTTCAGGGTGATGCAGCGGCCAAGGACGACGAGGACACGGAGCTCTGTTGCGGCGGCGGCGGCGGAGCTCGAACAGCACGGGAGCAGTGAGAGGAAGGAGACGACAGAAGAGGGAGAATGAGAAAGACCCGACGGTCGGGCTATTTATAAGGCCGGTCTCATAAGTGGGCATGAGAAACGAGGAGGCCACGGCGCGGTTATCTCGCCCGAGAGGCGCCTCGATTTTTGGGATGGCAGTAAAGATAAGATCCGTTGCGGATCTGGTGGAATAAAAAATGGACTTAATGGAAGATGATGTCACGGCGGATTACCCGGAGTCCAGAGGATGATGTCACGCCGGGTTATGGCCTTCACACAATTGTAAGCCGGAGGTTTTCTGTCGAAAGAATTGAAGATTGACATGAGCCGGCTCAAATCAATCTGGGGCCTAATGTTGAGGATATAGACCTTAGAGTCACCCGCCAGAAGGGGCTGGGTTACTCATAATGGTCATTGCCAGAAGCCCGGCAACAAGCTTGAAGACGGTGGGCCAAAGATGGGCTTAAGACCCGGATATGGCTTAAGGCCCGTAGTTACAACCATCATTATGGTAGAACTTGTAGTGTAAGGCAAGAATAGTTGAGAGTCCGAGCCGGACACTCTTATGAGCCGGCCGGGACTCTAAGAGCTGCTGGGCGTCAGCCTCCCTATATAAAGGGACGACCCGACAGCGGTTTAGGGACAGGAAAGATCTCATCGAGAGCCGGGCATAGCAGTTCAGCTCCCTGGTCATCGAAACCCTAATCAATACCACCTCAACTGGACGTAGGCTTTTACCTTCACCGTAAGGGGCTGAACCAGTATAAACCCTCGTGTTCCTTGTCCCGTTAACCCCTTCAAGCTTCCTAGCGGCGATGGCTCCACGACTAAGTCCTAGCTTGAGGACATCTGCCGTGACAATTCCACGACACCCTTACCTTTTATCGATCAAATGCTAGAAAGATTATCTAAACATACACATTTTTGCTTTCTAGATGGTTATTCTGGTTTCTCTCAAATACCTGTGTCAGCCAATGATCAATCAAAGACTACTTTTACTTGCCCTTTTGGTACTTTTTCTTATAGACGTATGCCTTTTGGTTTATGTAATGCACCTGCTACCTTTCAAAGATGCATGATGGCTATATTCTCTGACTTTTGTGAAAAGATTTGTGAGGTTTTCATGGACGACTTTTCCGTCTATGGATCCTCTTTTGATGATTGCTTGAGCAACCTTGATCGAGTTTTGCAGAGATGTGAAGAAACTAATCTTGTCTTGAATTGGGAAAAGTGCCACTTTATGGTTAATGAAGGTATTGTCTTGGGGCATAAAGTTTCTGAAAGAGGTATTGAAGTTGATAAAGCCAAGGTTGATGCTATTGAAAAGATGCCATGTCCCAAGGACATCAAAGGTATAAGAAGTTTCCTTGGTCACGCCGGTTTTTATAGGAGGTTCATTAAGGACTTCTCCAAAATTTCTCGGCCTCTAACTAATTTATTACAAAAAGATATACCATTTGTCTTTGATGATGATTGTGTAGAAGCATTTGAAATACTTAAGAAAGCATTGATCTCTGCACCTATTGTTCAGCCACCTGATTGGAATTTACCCTTTGAAATTATGTGTGATGCTAGTGATTATGCTGTAGGTGCTGTTCTAGGGCAAAGAGTTGATAAGAAATTAAATGTTATTCAATATGCTAGTAAAAATCTAGACAATGCTCAAAGAAATTATGCTACTACTGAAAAAGAATTCTTAGCAGTTGTATTTGCTTGTGATAAGTTCAGACCTTATATTGTTGATTCTAAAGTAACTATTCACACGGATCACGCTGCTATTAAATATCTTATGGAAAAGAAAGATGCCAAACCTAGACTTATTAGATGGGTTCTCTTGCTACAAGAATTTGATTTGCATATTGTTGATAGAAAGGGAGCTGAGAACCCCGTTGCAGACAATTTGTCTAGGTTAGAAAATGTTCTTGATGACCCACTACCTATTGATGATAGCTTTCCTGATGAGCAATTAAATGTCATAAATGCTTCTCGTACAGCTCCATGGTATGCTGATTATGCTAATTATATTGTTGCTAAATTTATACCACCTAGTTTCACATACCAGCAAAACAAAAAGTTTTTCTATGACTTGAGACATTACTTTTGGGATGACCCACATCTTTATAAAGAAGGACTAGATGGTGTTATTAGACGTTGTGTACCTGAGCATGAACAGGAACAGATCCTACGCAAGTGTCACTCTGAAGCTTATGGAGGACACCACGCTGGAGATAGAACTGCACATAAGGTATTGCAATCCGGTTTTATTGGCCTACTCTCTTCAAGGATGCCCGTAAGTTTGTCTTATCTTGTGATGAATGTCAAAGAATTGGTAATATTAGCAGACGGCAAGAAATGCCTATGAACTATTCACTTGTTATTGATCCATTCGATGTTTGGGGCTTTGATTATATGGGACCTTTTCCTGCCTCTAATGGATATACACATATTTTAGTTGCTGTTGATTACGTTACTAAGTGGGTAGAAGCTATTCCAACTAGTAGTGTTGATCATAACACCTCTATTAAGATGCTTAAAGAAGTTATTTTTCCGAGGTTTGGAGTGCCTAGATATTTAATGACTGATGGTGGTTCACATTTTATTCATGGTGCTTTCCGTAAAATGCTTGCTAAGTATGATGTTAATCATATAATTGCATCTCCTTATCACCCGCAGTCTAGTGGTCAAGTAGAATTGAGTAATAGAGAGCTCAAATTAATTTCGCAAAAGACTGTTAATAGATCTAGAAAGAATTGGTCCAAGAAACTTGTTGATGCATTATGGGCCTACAGAACTGCATATAAAAATCCTATGGGTATGTCTCCATATAAAATGGTTTATGGAAAAGCATGTCACTTACCTCTCAAACTAACATAAGGCTTATTGGGCTATTAAAGAGCTAAATTATGATTTCAAACTTGCCGGTGAGAAGAGGTTATTTGATATTAGCTCACTTGATGAATGGAGAACCCAAGCTTATGAGAATGCCAAGTTGTTTAAAGAAAAGGTTAAAAGATGGCATGACAAAAGGATACAAAAGCGTGAGTTTAATGTAGGTGATTATGTATTGCTATACAACTCTCGTTTAAGATTTTTTGCAGGAAAACTTCTCTCTAAATGGGAAGGACCTTACGTTATCGAGGAGGTCTATCGTTCCGGTGCCATAAAAATCAACAACTTCGAAGGCACAAATCCGAAGGTGGTGAACGGTCAAAGAATCAAACATTATATCTCAGGTAGTCCTATAAATGTTGAAACCAACGTTATTGAAACCGTAAGCCCGGAGGAATACATAAGGGACACTTTCCGGAATGTTTCAGACTCCGAAAAGGAATAGGTATGTGGTACGGTAAGTAAACCGACTCCAAAACGGTTTATATGGCAATGTTTCTCCGTTTTGGAATACTTAGAAAAATAGAAAAATAAGTAGTCTGGGAAGGACACGAGGGCTCCACGAGGGTGGAGGGCGCGCCCCCTACCTCGTGGGCACCTCGTGTGCTCTCCGGACTCCGTTTTCTTGCACGATACGTATTTTGGTCGGTAAAAATTCATTATATAATCTCCCGAAGGTTTTGATTCCTGTATCACACAATTATCCTCTGTTTTCTTTTCGAGTTGTTCTGCTGCAGATTAGAGCAACATGTCGTCCCAGGATTCGGAAGGAGAAAGTTATGTGGATGATTACCTTGCAAATCCTAAGGTCTATGGAGATGTGGAGCACTATGGTTGGACTACGGAAGAAGAAGAGGACTATGAACCCAAGAGAAAGAAGGAGACGAGGTCGGATGAAGATGAAGTCCCACTACCTCAACCTGGGGACATGCATGTGGATTTCAAAAAGTCAAGCCTCCCTGCTAGAGCAAAGAAACTTAAGATGGAGTTTATCCCTTTTCGTCTCTTGCAGGAAAACAAGCAGGAATTATGCAAAAAGATATTAAGCCTGGAGCAAGAGATTGATGACTTGAGGGATCAAAATTCTATCCTCAAGCGCAAATTAAGGAAGAAGACTATGTCATCAACTAAACCATCATCTTCCTCTTCACCAACAAAGGAGACATAATCACATGGGTATGGGCACTCCCCTTGGCAACTGCCAAGCTTGGGGGAGGTGCCCCGGTATCGTATCACCATCACACTCCTATCTTTACCGTTTTTCTTAGTTCGATCCTATTAGTAGTATCTTGATCTAGTAGAATAAATTTTTTGGTATGATCTAGTTTTGAGTTTAGCTTTATGATCCCTCTATGTAATCGAGTCCGTGAGCTATATAATAAAGATTAGTGTTGAGTCAAGGGATTGATTATTTTGCCATGATCTTGTGTGAATAAAAGAGAGAATAAAAAGGAATAAAAATATCGTATTGATCTTATTGAGAGTAATGACTTCGCATAGAAAGAGTATGATGATTAAAAATTGTTGTGATTTGGCAAACATAGCTTTGGTCATCGTTCCAATTAATAGGAAGTAATAAAGAAAGAGAGGTTTCACATATAAATATACTATCATAGACATCTTTTATGATTGGGAGCACTCATTAAAATATGACATGCTAAAGAGTTGATGTTGGACAAGGAAGACAACGTAATGGGTTATGTTTTCTTATATCTGAGATAAAGTATATTGTCATGGATCATCCAACATGTTGAGTTTGCCTTTCCCCCTCATGCTAGCCAAATTCTTAGCACCAAGTAGAGATACTACTTGTGCTTCCAAAAACCCTTAAACCAGTTTTGCCATGAGAGTCCACATATCTACCTATGGATTGAGTAAGATCCTTCAAGTAAGTTGTCATCGGTGCAAGCAATAAAAATTGCTCTCTAAATATGTATGATTGATTGGTGTGGAGGAAATAAGCTTTATACGATCTTGTGATGTGGAAGAAATAAAAGCGACGGACTGCATAATAAAGGTTCATATCACAAGTGGCAATATAAAGTGACGTTCTTTCGCATTAAGATTTTGTGCATCCAACCCTGAAAGCGCATGGCAACCTCTGCTTCCCTCTGCGAAGGGCCTATCTTTTATTATTATCTTCTACCTTATGTAAGAGTCATGGTGATCTTCACCTTTCCCTTTTTATATTTTATCCTTTGGCAAGCATAGGATGTTGGAAAGATCCTGATAGATATATCTAATTGGATATGGGTTAGCATGAACTATTATTGTTGACATTACCCTTGAGGTAAAAGGTTGGGAGGCGAAACTATAAGCCCCTATCTTTCTCTGTGTTCGATTAAAACTCCGTAACCACAAGTATTGCGTGAGTCTTAGCAATTATGAAAGATTAAATGATAGTTGAGTATGTGGACTTGCTAGAAAGCTCTGACATAGACTCTTTCTGATGTTATGATAAATTGCAATTGCTTCAATGACTGAGATTATATTTTGTTAGTTCTCAATAAAGTTTCTGATTCATACTTTGCGTTGTGAATAGATTATTACTTGAGCATAAGAAATCATATGACAATATCCATCTATGTTGCTGTTATAAGAATAATCATGATGCCCTCATGTCCGTATTTTATTTTATCGACACCTCTACCTCTAAACATGTGGACATATTTATCGTTATCGGCTTCCGCTTGAGGACAAGCGAGGTCTAAGCTTGGGGGAGTTGATACGTCCATTTTGCATCATGCTTTTATATCGATATTTATCGCATTATGGGCTGATATTACACGATATGTCACAATACTTATGCCTATTCTCTCTTATTTTACAAGGTTTACATAAGGAGGGAGAATGCCGGCAGCTGGAATTCTGGGCTGGAAAAGGAGCAAATATTATAGACCTATTCTGCACAACTCCAAAAGTCCTGAAACTCCACGAAAGTTATTTTTTGAAATAATAAAAAATACTGAGCAGAAGAAATACGTCAGGGGGGCCACCACCTGTCCACGAGGGTGGGGGGCGCGCCCTACCCCCCAGGGCATGCCCCCTGCCTCGTGGGCCCCCTGTTGGCTCTCCGGTGGCCATCTTCTGCTATATGAGGTCTTTCGTCCGAAGAAAAATCATAAGCAACCTTTCGGGACGAGACTCCGCCGCCACGAGGCGGAACCTTTGCGGAACCAATCTAGGGCTCCGGCAGAGCTGTTCTGCCGGGGACACTTCCCTCCGGGAGGGGGAAATCATCGCCATCATCATCACCAACACTCCTCTCATCGGGAGAGGGCAATCTCCATCAACATCTTCACCAGCACCGTCTCCTCTCAAGACCCTAGTTCATCTCTTTTATCCAAATCTTGTCTTTAAGTCCGGGATTGGTACTAGTAGGTTGCTAGTAGTGTTGATTACTCCTTGTAGTTGATGCTAGTTGGTTTATTTGGTGGAAGATCATATGTTCAGATCCTATATGCATATTAATACCCCTCTGATTATGAACATGAATATGCTTTGTGTTCCTGAGGACATGGGAGAAGTCTTGCTATTAGTAGTCATGTGAATTTGGTATTCGTTCGATATTTTGATGAGATGTATGTTGTCTATCCTCTAGTGGTGTTATGTGAACGTCGACTACATAACACTTCACCATTATTTGGGCCTAGAGGAAGGCATTGGGAAGTAATAAGTAGATGATGGGTTGCTAGAGTGACAGAAGCTTAAACCCTAGTTTATGCGTTGCTTCGTAAGGGGCTGATTTGGATCCATATGTTTCATGCTATGGTTAGGTTTACCTTAATACTTTTGTTGTAGTTGCGGATGCTTGCAATAGAGGTTAATCATAAGTGGGATGCTTGTTCAAGTAAGAACAACACCCAAGCACCGGTCCACCCACATATCAAATTATCAAAGTACCAAACGCGAATCATATGAACGTGATGAAAACTAGCTTGACGATAATTCCCATGTGTCCTCGGGAGCGCTTTTCTCCATATAAGAGTTTGTCCCGGCTTGTCCTTTGCTACAAAAAGGATTGGGCCACCTTGCTGCACTTTATTTACTTTTGTTACTTGTTGCTCGTTACAAATTTTCTTATCACAAAACTATCTGTTACCACTTATTTCACTACTTGCAGAGAATACCTTGCTGAAAACCGCTTATCATTTCCTTCTGCTCCTCGTTGGGTTCGACACTCTTACTTATCGAAAGGACTAAGATAGATCCCCTATACTTGTGGGTCATCAAAGCGCTACTACTAATTACCAGTAGCGCTCATTGTAGAAAGTGCTACTATTAAGTCGATATAGAAGTAGTGTGGTCTAACCCACGCTACTGCTAACCTTGAGCTGTAGCGCCTTACTAGTAGCATGGTTCCCCGCGCTACTGCTAGGGTTTTCCCTAGTAGTGAGTATAGGCACTGTACGTCTAAGACTCCCCAACATATACTCATCCATCTTGCTCCAATGGTGATTAAACCAAAGCAATGGAGACCAATGCTCTGATACCAATTGAAAGGATCGAGAAGAGGTGTCTTGAGGGGGGTGATTAAACCCTCAACAAAGAAAAGTAGCAGTTTTTAAATTCTTCAAGTTAAGGTGGAGGTTTAGCACAAGTTTAAACATTCACAATACATTTCAAGCAAGCATGGCAAGAGTATATGAGCAGGCGGAAAGTAAAGCATGCAAATTGCAAGAAATTAAAGGGATGGGATTGGAGTGTGCAAACGCAATTGGAGACACGCAGATTTTTGGCATGGTTTTGATAGGTGGTGCTATCGTACATCCACGTTGATGGAGACTTCAACCCACGAAGGGTAACGGTTGCGCGATTCCACGGAGGGCTTCACCCACGAAGGGTCCACGAAAAAGCAACCTTGTCTATCCCACCATGGCCATCGCCCACGAAGGACTTGCCTCACTAGGGTAGATCTTCACGAAGTAGGCGATCTCCTTGCCTGTACAAACTCCTTGGTTCAACTCCACAATCTTGACGGAGGCTCCCAAGTGACACCTAACCAATCTAGGAGACACCACTATCCAAAAGGTAATAGATGGTGTGTTGATGATGAACTCCTTGCTCTTGTGCTTCAAATGATAGTCTCCCCAACACTCAACTCTCTCTCACAGATTTGGATTTGGTGGAAAGATGATTTGAGTGGAAAGCAACTTGGGGAAGGCTAGAGATCAAGATTCTTGTGGTTGGATTGGAATATCTTGGTCTCAGCACATGAGTAGGTGGTTCTCTTTCAGAAAATGTATGCTAGAAGTGTAGGCACGTTCTGATGGGTTTCTCCATGAATGAAGAGTGGGTGGAGGGGTATATATAGCCTCCACACAAAATCTAGCCGTTACACACAATTCACCAAACTCGGTGGGACCGAATCATGAAACTCGGTCAGACCGATTCAGTTCAAAATGTGAACGTTAGGATTTTTGGTGGGACCGATATGATCAACTCGGTGGGACCGATGTGCTAGGGTTAGGGTAAAACCTTAACTCGGTTTGACCGATTACACAAACTCGGTGAGACCGATTTTGGTAATAAGCAAAACAGAGAGTTGGTCAAGCAAACTCGGTGGGACCGATTGCGTATCTCGATGGGACCGAAATAGTTGCAACAGGCAACAGAGAGTTTGCAAGCCCATCTTGGTGAGACCGAGATCCCATCGGTGAGACCGAAATGATTAGGGTTTCTGGCAGTGGCTATGTCAAATGAACTCGGTGGCGCCAGATAGATCAAATCGGTGGGGCCGAGTTTGACTTTAGGTTTGGGACATATGTGGATATGAGAAAGTGGTTGAGGGCTTTGGAGCATATCACTAAGCACTTTGAGCAAGCAAGACATTAAGCAACACCTCGTCCCCTTTTAATAGTATTGGCTTTCCTATGGACTCAATGTGATCTTGGATCACTAAAATGAAAATGAAGAGTCTTGAGCTTCTGAGCTTTTGCCAATCTTCTGTCCTTAGCATCTTGAAGGGGTTCCACATCCTCTTGTCCAGGCCACTCCACTGTTGAACTCATCTAAAATATACTAGGTGAAAGTATTGGTCCAACAAGAGATATGTTGACATTAATTACCAAAATCACCCAGGGAGCACTTGTGCTTTCAGAGGTTCATGTTCGACCTCCATGAGGTCACAGTGGCAGCCGCGAACGACGATGAGCCCCCCAAGGACGGGTCGAGACGACTACTGCGCGACTGTGGTAGGTGCTCACCCTGTGATGTCGTCACCCCAAGAATTGGAGGTTTGTCCACACCGATGCTCCCTCTCCGGTTGTAACAAATTCCGTCTAAATTTGGTTCGGTTTCCTTCTCATTGGGAGACAGAAATATGGTAGTTATCAATCCACACATTGCCCTACCTCAATGAATAAATGCCCCAGAACCCCCAACCCAGACCACCTTGCACCAAAGCGCCCATCTTTCCTCTCTTCCACCGCCACCGCTATCGCACTAGGGTTTTCCCTGACCCCCAATCCACCAAAGCATTGAATACTATTGCATAATATTTGATGGTAGATGGAGACCAACTACCTCCGCATTTCTTCTTTGAATCAGATAGTTAACCTGTCTAGGTTATCTGCAATGAGCACTTCTTATCATAAGTATAATCTTCTCCTATATAGAAACTTAAATTTAAGTGTCTATGACAAACTTTAGTGCTCAGGCAGAAGCCAAATTAGGAAACCACAATACAATGATGTCCCATGATTTAACATTGATCAATGTTTAATCCATCTATATGGTCCAAATTTGGGTCGCTTCCTTGTGAGGTACGACACTCTATCCTACCAGGCATTGCTCGACCCTCCCCCATTAAATATCCCAACTCGGACCCTAGAAGCCGAACCCACCTTACAACACTAAAAGCATCCATCTTTCCTATCTTCCACCACCACCATGTTTCCCCTTCCTCACCCTTCTAGGGTTCCGCCTAGCCGCTACCACTGCCGAGGAGGAGGAAGGGGAGGTGGTGGTGATGGTGGGTGGTGGGGCTGCTGGAACAGAGGAGGACATTCGTGATGCATCGAGGAACTACAACGTTGGTCACATACTTGCGAAGGTCGGCGTTGGAGGAGACGGGGAGGGGCATAGAGGAGATGGCAGAAGAAGGGGGTTGTGGTGGTGGTGGGCGGCCGCGACAAAGAGGAGGCATGTGTGGCGTTGGGGGCGCACGGTGGTGTGGTGCCCACCATGCTAAATCGGGATCCATGGCCGGCTGGAGGAGGTTGGGTGAGGGATGGGGTTGCACGGGGGAGACAAAGGGGTTTTGTGCAAAAGCAAAGAGCGGAGTGGCGGAAGTCCTTTTGTAAAAGTGCCACCACTGGCCTTGCATGCACTACATATAGATCGGACGGTCGAATATGTACTCGGACCCCTGCTCCTACGGATCTCATAAAACAAATCCCGTCCAAATTTGGTTCGATTTGGTTTTGGTAATACTTGACTTCATTTCCTTGTGATGTACGATAGATAGGTGTCCATTCACATGTTGCCCCGACTCAATAAATAAATTCCCACGGACCCTAGCCCAGCCCACCCCGCAGCAACCAAATCTCCCATCTTTTCCTCTCCTCTGCCGCCATTGCCGCCGCCGCGTTTCTAGGGTTTCCCCGATCCCCAATTCATCTGCCCCCACCTTAGCCCGGATCCAGCAGTGATGGTGACCGCAGAGGCAGGTGAAAGAAGATGATCATGCTCAAGTCGGCCGACGGCGAGGAGTTCGAGGTGGAGGAGGCAGTCGCCATGGAGTCGCAGACCATCCGCCATGGAGTCGCAGACCATCCGCCACATGATCGAGGATGACTGCGCCAACAAAGGCATCCCGATCCCCAACATCAACTCCAAGGCCCTCTCCAAGGTCATCGAGTACTGCAACAAACATGTCATGGCCAAGACAGTCGATGTCTCTAGTGGATCCACAGGTGTTGCTGCATCCGACACCATGGCTCCCGCCGCCCTAGCCGGGGACCTCAAGATCTGGGACGCAGAATTCATCAACGTCGACCCTGACACCCACTTTGACCTCATCAAGGTATGATATCCTTTGGTTCGACCATTTAGTTTTTCTAGATCTACTTTTTCTTGATGTTCCCCTTCTGGCACTCAAATCTAGATTGGGCGTGCCCGTCTTGCTACGATTTATATTAGATTGGATCGACTCCTCGTACAACCATCAAGGTAGATTTGGTTCGATTCGATTGGACTAGATTAGGTTTAGATTATACATGATTATGATTTATTAGCGATGTATACATTGGTAGGCCATACAAAATCCTAGTAAATAGGTTAGGGTATCATCTTGTGATCTGATATGTTTCACTAATATGTGTATGTCATTGTTATGCGTAACCTAGGAAGCTTTATTATGATCAGTGTGAACTTACCAGATGCACTATCATTGTGCCAGCAAATTGTATGTGATTAACATGCGGAAACATCAGATGATAGGTCACTTCATGTGTTGTTTTGTGTTTTATGATTATGCTACATATATTAATGCTTCTCTCTCACACGATAGGTCACTTCACGTGTTGCTTTGTGTTTTATTAGCTTGTAACACATCTTAATGCAAGACAATCAAACTAATTATCCATGTTCTATTGTCATTATAGATTATTGCTTCTCTCTGACACCCTATGGTTCTTTCTGCCGCCTCTCAGGCAGCAAGTTACCTCAACATCAAGGGGTTGTTGGACCTGACTTGCCAGACTACTGCAGACATGATTAGCGGAAAACCTCCGGAGGAGATTCGTAATTTCTTCAAGATCCAGAACGACTACTTGCCAGAGGAGGAGGAGAAGATCCGCAGGGAGAACCAGTGGGCATTTCAGTAGAGGAGCATCTAGGTGTTGTTGAATGAATGCTTAGTATTCGTCATGTCAACCTTTTAGCTGCACTCTTTATGTTTTAATTGGTTGTAATTGTACTGGAGTCTATGAGGTGGTGTTAGTGAACATCTTCAGTGTTTATGCTTGCGTGAGCAAAAAAAAGTATTGTGGTCAGTGGCCAACACTTGTCAAACATCTTAGTATTTTCATAAGATTAATTCCGACATTCATCTAAAGCACTCATGTCAAGTAACATTTTCTCTCCAGCCAATCCGAAATCATAATTTAGTTGTTTAACAAGACAATATGCTTTATGTTTTATCTTCAAGGTAGATGACACGATGTTGCATAAACCATTTGACATGGTAACATACCCATATAATTCTTATAAGAAGTTATTGATGGTACAATGTACTGTGTGTGGCTCATCTCCTGGGAAACCAGACGATAGACCGACTTCAATGCCAACCAGGCCCAAGGGCTAAACCAATGCAATGGAGGCCAGAGCTCTCATACAACTTGTAGGAGCATAAGTAGGTCTAGAGGGGTGATTGGACTACTTGACCAAATAAAAACCAGGCCTTTTCCCTATTTTAGTTCTTGGCAAGTTTTAGCGATTCTCACAAGTCAAGCAACACCCTACACATGCAAGTCTAGATAGTAGGCAGCGAAAACTAAAGACTTTGCATATGAACATAAAGGAGGGGATCAAAGATATCAAACGCAATGAAGATACAGAGATTTTTGGTGTGGCTCCAATAGGTGGTGCTACCGTACATCCACGTTGATGGAGATTTCAACCCACGAAGGGTAATGGCTGCACGAGTCCATGTAGGGCTCCACCCACAAAGAGTCCATGAAGAAGCTACCTTATCTATTCCATCATGGTTTACGCCCACGAAGAACTAGCCTCAATCGGGGTAGAACTTCGCGAAGTAGGTGATCTCCTTGCCCTTACAAACTCCTTGGCTCAACTCCAGAAGCTTTGGAGGCTCGCAAGTGATATCTAACCAATCTAGGAGACACCACTCTCAAAAAGATAATAGTTGTTCTAGTTGAGGATGAACTCCTTGCTCTTGTGCTTCAAAAGATAGTCTCCTCAACACTCAATCACTCTCTCACAGATTTGGCATAGTGGTGGGAGAACGATTGGAGTGGAAAGAAACTTGAGGGGTATAGAAATCAAGGATCAAATGGTTGGAGTGGAATCCCTTGATCTCAACACAAGTGTAGATGGTTCTCTCTCAGAAAATGGACATGGGAAGTGGTGGCTTCGTACTCGTTGCTCTCTATGAGAGTAGGTGGTGTTGGTGGGGTATATATAGCCATCACCAAAGATCTAGCCGTTACACACCTTTATGCACAACTTGGTGGAACCGAGTCAAAAACTCGGAGGAATTGATTAGTGTAAAAGGTTTGAACTTCAAATGCTTTGGTGAGATCGGATGAATCTACTCGGTGTGACCTATTTGAGATGACCTAAGCACTATCAGCGCTTCGGTAGTTTCGATCGGTTTCACTCAGTAATTTCAAAATGATGTCGATGGACTGCAGAAAGTTTTCCGGTGCACTTTGGTGGGACCGAATCCCATCTCTATGAGACCGAGTTTCTAGGGTTCAGGCAGTGGCTTTGTCTGATGTATCTCGGTGGGTCCGGATGTATGTGTTTTGGTGGGACCGAGAATAACTTTAGGGTTTTTGGCAGATTGGATTGTGAGGGTGTGGTTGAGGGTTTTGGAGCAATATCTTTAAGCACTTGCGGAAATGACCCATTATCAAAACCTCATCCCTTTTTAATAGTATTGGCTTTCGTATGGACTCAATGTGATCTTGGATCACTTAACCAAAAATGTAGAGTCTTGGAGCTTTTGCCAATATATGTCCTTTGCATTTTGAGGGGTCCACATTCACATGTCCTTGCCATACCTACATTGAACTTTCCTGAAATAATCTTTGAATAGGCATTAGTTCAATGAAGTATATATTGTTATAATTACCAAAACCACCCGGGGATTAGTTGCACTTTTAGCCTCGGACTAGGGCATAAGGGCGGCGAGGGTGAAGGGAGGTGGTGGGTAGCCCCCGCCAACGACGCAACGCACGCTGAGGATGGCGCGGGCGTGCAAAATAGTATGCAGTTTTACTCGACTGGGTGGAGGCCGAGTAATTTTAGGAGTCCATGGTGCCGAAGAGTATAATTTGTTCTTCGCTAAGGGTTATACGAGTTCGGCTAGGTGCTGTTAGAGGAGCAAACCGGGAAATTTTACTCCTCTAACCGGTTATAGGGGATCGGTTAGAGTTGCTCTAAGGGGGGTTACGGGATGGGAACATGCAAATGTGGAGGTTTATGATTGGAATTAGGGGGAGGAAGGGGCCTACCCCTGAGATTCCAAGGGGGGAGTGGTTATAGTTAGAAAACATCTGTAAAATGCATGTAAAACCTCTGTAGGTCTGGCATTTTTCAGCCAACCCGGTGCACCAAATAAAAGTGGACACAACATTTTTATTAATATTTAGCATCTTTTTTACATAGCAAAAGTTAATTGACCCTAGTCTACTCTTCATTAGTTGTGGACATGTTCGTGTTCCACGATCTACTCTTTGCCGGACGTGGTCACATCCGTCTCCCACATCCTACTCCTCATCGGAGTCTGTGGCTTGGCCGTGGGGTCGCCGGTGGAGGTGAGGCCGACGATTGACATGGACGGTACGACCTCGTAGTCGTTGCAGCCTGCGAAGGGCCCCGACATGGTGCCTAGTAGTTCATAGAGCCGATTCCCATGTGACGAGGCAACGCACGCCCGAGATGTAGGAGCGGAGATGGGGGCGACAACGGCGGTTAACTTGGCCAGTTCCAATGCTGTTAACCAGCGTGGGCTTGGGCGTGGGCCTCCTACGCAACTCCGAGGTTGGGCAGCTCAGTTCCCGACCAGAGTGGACCTCGCCGAGGATGGTGAGGGAGTCCTGGATTAGGGGGTCCTCGGACAGCCGGACTATATCCTTCGGCCGGACTGTTGGACTATGAAGATACAAGATTGAAGACTTCGTCCCGTGTCCGGATGGGACTCTCCTTGGCGTGGAAGGCAAGCTTGGCGATACGGATATGTAGATCTCCTCCCTTGTAACTGACTCTGTGTAACCCTAGCCCCCTCCGGTGTCTATATAAACCGGAGGGTTTAGTCCGTAGGACAACAACAATCATACCATAGGCTAGCTTCTAGGGTTTAGCCTCTACGATCTCGTGGTAGATCAACTCTTGTAATACTCATATCATCAAGATCAATCAAGCAGGAAGTAGGGTATTACCTCCATCGAGAGGGCCCGAACCTGGGTAAACATTGTGTCCCCCGCCTCCTGTTACCATCCGCCTTAGACGCACAGTTCGGGACCCCCTACCCGAGATCCGCCGGTTTTGACACCGACATTGGTGCTTTCATTGAGAGTTCCACTGTGCCATCACCACAAGGCTTGATGGCTCCTTCGATCATCGGACAACTCGATGGCAATGATGCGATCCAGGGTGAGGTTTTCCTCCCCGGACAGATCTTCGTGTTCGGCGGCTTCGTACTGCGGGCTAACTCGCTTGGCCATCTGGAGAAGATCGATAGCTACGCCCCTGGCCATCAGGTCAGGTTTGGAAACTTGAACTATACTGCCGACATCCGCGGAGACTTGATCTTCGACGGATTCGAGCCCATGTCAGGTGCGCCGCACAATCACGACGAGCATGATTTAGCTCTGCCATCGGACTGTGTTCGGGAGATCACACCTGCAACTACTCCGGCCCTCAATCCGGAACAAATTGCGCCATCTGTGACGGGTGGATGGACCCCGCCACGGAGGCCGCACACTCAGTGGCGATAGCGCCGAATACTGACTTCACCTCCTACGAGACCCGTGTTGCCAAACCGTTGGATTCGTCCCCGGCCACGGACTCCGAGCCGCTTGTGTCCGTGCCCATCGAACCTGATTGGGCGTCGATCATGGAGTTTACCTCCGCGGATATCTTTCAGCACTCGCCTTTTGGCGATGTGCTAAATTCATTAAGGTCTCTCTCCCTGTCAGGAGACCCTTGGCCGAACTATGTCCGGCTAGAATGGGATGCGGACGACGAAGAAATTCGCGACCCACCCACCACCCACTTAGTAGCCACTGTCGACGATTTAACCGACATGCTCGACTTCGGCTCCGAAGACATCGACGGTATGGACGACGATGCAGGAGACGAACAAGAACCACCGCCCACAGGGCGCTGGAAGGCCACCTCATCGTATGACATATACATGGTGGACACCCCAAAGAAGGGGATGGCGACAAGACAACGGAGGATAATCCCTCCAAGAAGCAACCCAAGCACCGACGTCAGCGGCGCCGCTCTAAGTCTCGCCATAGCAAAAGCAGCGATACCGGCACAAGAGACAATAACGCTCCGGATAGTGCCGAAGACGACGATAATCCCCTCCAGCCAGACCTCGAGCGGGAGGATGAACAAGCTAGCCCTCCGGAACAGGCAGCAAACGGAGAATCAGAGGATGACAATTACATGCCTCTCTCCGAAGACGAAGTGAGCCTCGGCGACGAAGAATTTGTCGTGCCTGAGGATCCCGTCGAGCAGGAACGCTTCAAGCACCGGCTTATAGCCACAGCAAACAGCCTGAAGAAAAAGCAACAACAGCTTCGAGCTGATCAAGACCTGCTAGCGGATAGATGGACTGAAGTCCTGGCAGCCGAGGAATACGAACTCGAGCACCCAACCAAGAGTTACCCAAAGCGCGGGTTGCTACCTCGACTCGAGGAGGAAGCATTAAAACATACACCACCAGCGTATGATGCGGCAGATCGGCCACCTCGTGGCCGAGACAGAGAGGCATATCAACCCGAAGTCCAACTCGCACCCCGCCGCCACTCAAACAAAAATACCAAGGCCCGGGGAAACACGCAGGACCTGCAAGACGTATTGGAAAACAAGGCAAAACATGCAAGATCGATCTACGGATCACGGGGCGCGCACCAACACGTGACGATGATCGTCACGCCGGATACACTAAAAGCAAATCCGGCCGAGCCGAACACGGCAGACAAGACTCGTATGAACTGCGTCGTGATATAGCCCGGCACAGAGGCGCCGCACACCCCCTATGCTTCACTGATGAAGTAATGGATCACGAATTCCCAGAAGGGTTTAAACCCGTAAACATTGAATCATATGATGGTACTACAGACCCCGCGGTATGGATAGAAGACTTCTTCCTCCACATTCACATGGCCCGCGGGGATGACCTACATGCCATCAAGTATCTCCCGCTAAAACTCAAAGGGCCGGCTCGGCATTGGCTCAATAGCTTGCCGGCAAACTCCATCGGAAGTTGGGAGAGCCTGGCAGAGGCATTCCTGGACAATTTCCAGGGCACTTATGTGCGACCGCCGGACGCTGACGATTTAAGTCATATAACTCAGCAGCCAGGGGAATCGGCCAGGAAATTCTGGACCCGGTTCCTAACCAAGAAGAACCAAATAGTCGACTGTCCGGATGCAGAGGCCTTAGCGGCATTTAAGCATAATATCCGTGACGAATGGCTCGCCCGGCACCTCGGCCA
This sequence comes from Triticum aestivum, assembly GCF_018294505.1. Taxonomy (NCBI): domain Eukaryota; kingdom Viridiplantae; phylum Streptophyta; class Magnoliopsida; order Poales; family Poaceae; genus Triticum; species Triticum aestivum. The sequence continues at coordinate 119,630,334 of NC_057808.1, forward strand.
AGAGAAGCCAAAATCCATGGCAGCCCTCACGACACTTATGACCCGCTTTTGCGCGGGCGAAGATAGCTGGTTGGCTCGTAGTACCAATACAGCAAGCAAGCCTGGCATATCAGAAGCCAGGGATAGCAACGGCAAACCACGACGCAACAAACACAAGCGCCGCAAATATGGTGAAAACGCCGAAAATACGGCAGTTAATGCCGGGTTCAGGAGCTCAAAGTCCGGTCAGCGGAAAGGGCCACCCAAAAATAAAAATCCGGGTCCATCCAGTCTGGACCGCATACTCGATCGCCAATGCCAAATTCATGGCACCCCAGAAACGCCAGCCACCCATACCAACAGAGAATGCTGGGTCTTCAAACAAGCCGGCAGGGCAGGCGCCAAAGATGAAGGGGGGTCTCAAAGCGACGATAGCGACGAAGAGCCCAGATCACCGAACACAGGAGGGCAAAAGAAATTTCCCCCGCATATTCAATCGGTGAACGTGGTAAATACCACCCAACTTACCAACTCGGACCAGATATGCACCCTTAGGGATGGCGACTCAACGAAACTAGTCGTCCCACAATATAAACTAGGGCCGGTCACCTTCAACCGCACGGATCGTCCGGTTAACGCCAATCAGGGCAATCCAGCCGCACTAGTCCTCGACCCAATAATAGACGGGTTCCACCTCACTCGAGTCCTTATGGACGGAGGTAGCAGTCTAAATCTGCTTTACCAGGACACAGTGCGCAAGATGGGCATCGATCATTCGGCGATCAAACCCACTAAAGCCACTTTCAGAGGCATTATACCAGGTGTGGAGGTTAGCTGTACAGGCTCCATTGCCCTTGAGGTAGTCTTCGGATCACCAGAAAATTACCGTATCGAAGAGTTAATCTTCGAAATCGTCCCTTTCCGCAGTGATTATCAAGCACTGCTCGGACGAACCGCGTTCGCTCGATTCAACGCGGTGCCACATTATGCCTACCGTAAGCTCAAGATGCCCGGTCCACGCGGCGTCATCACGGTTAATGGCAAGGCCGAACCTTCCCTCGGCACCAACAAATACACCACTGCCTTAGCAGCAGAAACAACGAGCAGCACCTCGCAGCCGAACCTCGAGTCGACGACCAGGCTCCCGGACACCGTCAAGGGACTCCGAACTACTTCGCGGAAGGATAGCTCGGCTCGTCCAGAGCTCAACTAAACACTCCGGCGAAGGCCAGGACAGGCCGAACTCAGCGGCTCAACCGCCCTCCGGCACGTAAATATTTCTTACATTTCCTTCGCAGGTTCACCTTTGCGCCGACCAGGACGGGCTACACGGAGGCAGCTTGAACGCGTAAGGGAATCCTTAGACATTCCCCGCAGTGACCATCCGGCTATATTACGGATCCGCATTCAGCCTCTTCCCCCTGGTCTCAGCAGGTTCCGCAATCATATTCCTTTTTTATCACATTACTTGTACCCATACGCATAGACGTACTATTCAAATACAACATGTGGATTTATATGACGTTTACCTGCTGTTATTTCTTATTGAAATCATTTTGTCAAGTGGCATCCGTACATAGCGATATGCCTTAAAATATGCCAGGGGCTTCGTTTTACCCATAACACGGCAATAAAGTCCGAACACCTTCACGGAAGTTCGGCACCCCGAACCTATAGCATTATATGCATCAGCTCCGAATCATGTCTTGGGTCAATAGTTGGGTTTGCCCGGCTCCCATGTTTTGGTACCTTACGTTCCGCTATATCGGCTAAGGTAGCACTGGGAGAACTACTGCGATTGTGTCCCGGTTCTTCCGGACGAGCACCTCAGTAGAGAAAGCCGAAAACTGACTGTCATGATACGGCGAGAGCTGGTCAGCTGTTCGAGAGGTCACAAAATCTTTAAGGATTTCTCCCGCATAATGCCATAACCAATGCAGCGTGCGATGGATCGGTTTTTTCTCCGATCAGGTGCTTATAGAGCCCCTAGTACGGTCTTCCGAACACCAGGGGCTGCGCCTACCATACTAAAGCTCCTATGGCTAAGTGAGAGTGATAAAGCCCTATAGTCCGATTGCCTGGTTCGTTGTGCTGAGCACCTCCTTCGAAGGACCCAAAACTGGGATAAAGAGTGCTCAGGTTTATCCCGAACACCCCCGTACTTCTTACGTGGGGGCAGAAGCCGACGACTGGCCAACTCTCAGGTTTAACATATAAAACGGCCGCACAGGAGGGTAAACTTTTATATAACAGGCGACAAATAAATGACCTTGTTCAAACATTACAAAGGACAACATGATTGGCATTCATGGAAATATAATGTCCTTGGTGCATAGCTCCGCTGCAAGGTAGGATCCTTTCAGGACACTCTCATAATATAATTCGGGCTTGCGGTGCTCCTTCCCCTCTGGCGGTCCTTCGGTCATCAGCTTTTCGGCATCCATCTTCCCCCAGTGCACCTTTGCGCGGGCGAAGGCCATTCGCGCACCTTCTATACAGACCGACCGCTTGATGACGTCAAGTCGAGGGCAAGCGCTTACAAGCCGCTTCACGAGCCCGAAGTAGCTGCTTGGAATCGGCTCGGCAGGCCATAGCCGGATAACCAGATCTTTCATGGCTAGTTCCGCCGCCTTATGCAGTTCGATCAGCTGTTTCAGTTGATCGGCAAAAGGCACCGGATAATTCGGCGCCAAATACTGCGACCAGAAGAGCTTATCTGCGGTGTTCCTTTCTTCGGCTCGGTAGAATTGGGCGGCATCGGATATGCTGCGAGGCAGCTCGGCAAATACCCCTGGAGAAATCCGAATTCAAAATTAGAAACATAATTTTCTCCTCAAATACTTGCTTTACATGGAAAAACCCTTACCCGCTGCGATCTTCCTCGCCTCTTGGATCCCCTGCAGGGCGCTTTGGGTTTCCCCCCGGGCATCGCTCGTGGCCTGATGCGCCTTGGTGAGTTCGGATTCTTTCTCCGTTAAACTCTGCTCCAAGGTCTCGCATTTCTTCACGGCCTCTTGCAGCTCCTGCTCAGCTTTAATAACCCTGGCCTCGTGCTTCTCACGAAGAGCCTGCTCAGTGGTTGCCTTTTTCTCGGCCTCGGCCACAGCCTTCTTAAGAGCCTGCGCAAATCATGAAACGTATTTCATCATACGGAAAATTCATTCGCAATAAATGCGAACAAGACTTGCGCATACCTTGTTTATCTCCCAACTGCATTTTCAACTGGCCAAGTTCTTCTTTGGCCCGCTCCAGACTTTGATTCAGTCCGGAGACCTCCGCAGTATGAGAGGCAGCAGCCGCTACAGACGCCTGCTTATAACAGAAGAGAAATAGATGTCATCCAGTGAGTCTTCCTGCGAACATAAATTTGATCCTCTGTCCGGTTCTTTCTTTCACCGAACAGTGTATCAGGGGCTACTATCCATACCATGACACTCTTCGAAACCTCATAAAACATACCTCAAAACCTTTTATAAGGCTGATACAGGCTTCATTCAGTCCACTCTCAGCAGACTGAATCTTCTCAATCACCGCACCCATAAGGGCACGGTGTTCATCGACGATGGAGGCGCTCTTCAGCGCCACCAAACAAAGCATCCGACACCTCTGGTTGGGCAGAGGTTGCCGGTGGAACAGGCATGCCCCCTCGAGCTGAGAAAGGCTGCCTGCTTGATTCTGGAGCCGTATTGGTCTCCGGAATTGCATCCGGCTCGGTGCCGAATTCAATATGGCCCCCGCCGTCAGCTCCCATGGGAATTCTCTCCCCCATGTGTCCGGCCCCTGAAGTTTGACCTCCAGGCGCTGCCTTCACGGTCTTTTCCTCTCCTCCTTGGCTGGGTCCCTCTGGGACGAAGCCTCGGTGTTATTCACCTGTTTGGAGGAAGGGGCCTTCGGGGGCATCCCGCTCTCCATAGCATCCGAACTCAGCGAATCCTCTGATGAGGATTGTTTGGTACGGGACCTCGCCGGACTACAAAAATATGGCTCAGGTTAAAATATTATGCCATGATGAGTCTGGACGCATAAACGTACTCGGATTCAATATACTCACGAATTCACCAGGGGCTGGGCCCTGGGATCCCACGCCGGGCTGGTGTCGGCGGCGGCGGTGGACTCCTCCAGAAGAGGAGATTTTCCCCTTTTAGGCGACTCGGCCTCCAAGTGTGCGGAGGCCGCCCTCTTCTTTCTTCCCCCCGCTGGGGATTCATCTTCCTCCTCCTCCTCGTCCTCTTCGGAGGCGGAACGGGCATCAGAGCCTTCGGATATTGTGTCCGAAGTGCCGCGGCGACGAAGGACGCCCCGGGTCTTTTTTTGCCTCCTTCTCGACCGTCTTCTTCGGCACCTTGTAAGGCGCCGGGACCAGCATCTTCGTCAGAAGTAGGACGGCCGGTTCTTCGGGCAGCGGGGCCGGACAATGTATCCGCTCCGCCTTCTTCGTCCAGCCCTAGGAGAGTTGTAGAAAACACATTAAGCGCTTCCCTTGGGTTATGCGGATAAAAAGTATGATGACTTACCGAACTTGCAGGGCGGGACAGTTGGTACCCGCGGTCTTCGGCGGAGTCCGGCCATGATTTGCTGGACTTGAAGAGCACCTTCCAGATGTCCTTGTGCGAGGAGCCGAAAAGCTCTCGCAGGGTCTGGTGCTTGGCCGGATCGAATTCCCATAGATTGCAAGTCCGGTGTTGACAAGGCAGGATCCGGCGAACTAACATCACCTGGACTACATTGACAAGTTCAATGTTCTTGTCTCCCATGTCTTTAACGCGCGTCTGGAGCGCCGACAATTCGTCGGACGAAGACCAGCTCAGGCCCTTCTTGACCCAGGATGTAAGCCGCAGAGGGGCACCGGATCGAAACTCGGGAGTAGCGGTCCATTCCGTGCCGCGCGGCTCGGTGATGTAAAACCACTGCTGTTGCCACTCCTTGACGGAATCGTTAAAGGTGCCTGTTGGCCATGTGACGTTGGGCATCTTGCTCACCATAGCGCCCCCGCACTCGGCGTGCTCGCCGCCCACTACCTTGGGCTTCACATTAAAAATCTTCAGCCATAAGCCGAAGTGTGGCGAGATGCGGAGAAAAGCCTCGCACACGACAATGAATGTCGAGATGTTGAGGAAGGAATTAGGGGACAGATCGTGGAGATCGATCCCATAATAATACATGATGCCGCGAACGAATGGGTGGAGGGGAAACCCTAGCCCGCGGACAAAGTGAGGGAGGAATACAACCCTCTCGTGGGGTTCCGGAGTAGGGACGATCTGTCCCGCCGTCGGGAGACGGTGGCTGATTTTCTTGGCCAGATACCCGGCCTCCCGAAGCTTTTTGATATCCTTCTCCCGGACGGTAGAGGCCATCCACTTGCCTCCTGCTCCGGATCCGGACATTTTCGGAAGGCCTTTTGTGGGTAGAGAAGATGAACGCTTGGGCGCTGGAGCTTGGGCGGAGGGGAATGAATCGGGAAGTAGAAAGCGTGGGTGCGAAAGGGAGTCCTTATCCCCTTATAAAGGCAGCAGGGATTCTGCGCCTCCCCACTTGCCTGGTAAAACCACTTATTCCCCAAGCGCCGTAATTGATGGCGCGGTTGGGTTACCCACACCCGTATTGATGAGAATCCCGTGATAAGGGGACACGATCTCTGCTTCGACAAGACGTGCCAAGGAAACCGCCTCACGATATGTGCAGTGGCTGGTTGTGAAAAACGGTTCGAATAATGACCGGGCCATGGTGTGATGTCATGCTGCAAAATGCGTCAGCGGATTAGATTTGTGGGAATATTATTCTCTCTACGGTGGTATGTGGAATTTGTTTTGCAGAGCCGGACACTATCCTTGTGTTCAAAATCTTCTATGGAGTATTCGGAGGAGGAACCCGCCTTGCAATGCCGAAGACAATCTGCGCGCCGGACTCATCGTCATTGAAGCCTGGTTCAGGGGCTACTGAGGGAGTCCTGGATTAGGGGGTCCTCGGACAGCCGGACTATATCCTTCGGCCAGACTGTTGGACTATGAAGATACAAGATTGAAGACTTCGTCCCGTGTCCGGATAGGACTCTCCTTGGCGTGGAAGGCTAGCTTGGCGATACGGATATGTAGACCTCCTCCCTTGTAACCGACTCTGTGTAACCCTAGCCCCCTCCGGTGTCTATATAAACCGGAGGGTTTAGTCCGTAGGACAACAACAATCATACCATAGGCTAGCTTCTAGGGTTTAGCCTCTACAATCTCGTGGTAGATCAACTCTTGTAATACTCATATCATCAAGATCAATCAAGCAGGAAGTAGGGTATTACCTCCATCGAGAGGGCCCGAACCTGGGTAAATATTGTGTCCCCCGCCTCCTGTTACCATCCGCCTTAGACGCACAGTTCGGGACCACCTACCCGAGATCCGCCGGTTTTGACACCGACAGATGGGGCGGAGCTACGCGCGGCGGTGCGAGCGAGTGAGGAGAAGGTGCGGGAAAGGGCGGTGGTGCTAACCGGTTCTGATGCTGAGGGGGTCGACGATGGCAAGAGGCATGACGAGGTGGGTCGGAACCGAAAGGGAGGTAGGGCGCTCGCCCAAATTTACTAAGAAGTGCTCTCTTATATTAAGTTTGTTTTTTTACAATGAAAATAGTAGGAAAGGCTCATTTTATATTAATATGAGGGGTGAGTTACATGTTACATCTGTACAGGGGTGAGGATGTGGTATACAAACAGGGGCTATTCAACTAATGGTATCCAGCAATGCAGTAATAAACTGCACTTTGTATGGGGGGGCCCTATGCCTCAAATTGGAAAAATCGGTCTTGAATCTGAGCTTCCAAGATGAAATGGTGGGCGCCACATTCCTGAAGTAGTTGTTGTTTCGTTCTTTCCACTAGACCATGAAGACGCGCGTTGCTGCGCCCGTTCATCTTAAACAGTAAACTACGATATATTTGAAACGGGTGAACAATAAAAATATTTGATGAAATTTGAATGGCTTAAGCTAGAATGCCATGGTAGAGGGCATATTTATTTGAAGTTATAGCGGACCCATTTGCATATTTATTTTGATGATGGTATTTCACATATTTGAAATAGTTAGCATATTTGAAGTTAGAATTGACCCGTTAGCATATCAGGATTGGCTGTATTGACTTGGATCTAGTAGTTAGAACAGGTCAAGTCTCCACCTAAATCAAGCACCAAAGAAGCTGATGCTCCCTCTCATAAATAGGAGCACAAAATATGTGTCTAAATATACATGTCTACATAGCATCAAAATCAAGATGGTTATGCTAGTATTCCTGTATAAACAGAAACGTTGAGAAAACGCAAGCATGAACAATAACTGATCCTGAACCACCCGGCAATGGTGGTCAACGATCTCATCTCAAAAACCTAAAGAGAAAAACTGATCATGTACAGCAAAATATAATATATGTTTTTTTCCTCCAAACCTGGGCGGACACTGGCCCACTGAGCCTTGGACATATAATAGGATTTGCCCATACCTGTGATGGATGGAGGCCGTGCTCGTTGCGCCTATATGGGCTTTTGCGGCCACCGATCAGCCCAACAACCGAGGAGATCGCTAGCTCGGTATGCGGAGCAGCAGCCCGAGTACGTGCGCTAGGTCATGACGTGGTGAAAACGCTATCAGTGCTGGTTGTTACGACCAAATGATCTGGTCCGTTCCTGCTTCAAGTCTAACGGTTGAGGACGTCAAAACGTTGCGGTGGCTCCTAGCTAGCTGAGTTATACTGTTAAGCAATAGGCACCAAGCATATATTATAAAGATATCCATTAGCATTTTATGGTTGTGCAACAATTTCTATTGTTTGATGAGTTCAAGCCTGTGATCATGGGGGGTCCACTAGATACCAAGGATTCTGCAACATTCCTGGCTGAATCGGCAGTGGAAGAACAAGTGTTCAAATGTTTCTTCAATATGATCACCACAAAGCAGGCAGTCTAGATTACTCCCGATGCTATAGTGTCTCATTTTGAGCATGCTTCTGGTGTTGAGGCGGTCAGCCAATAAAAACCAGCCAAAGACCTTAATCTTAGGAACACTTTTGGATTTCCACAGCCATTTGAATGCATCATGGGCGACAATCTACTCCTAATGTCTCAGTTGGTAGTCTCCGTTCCGGGTTTATTTTCGTCCCACCAACGTCGGTTTTTTTTCGTCCTCCCTTCCACCTCCCAATTCCCCCGCAGTAACGATCCCACCTTCCAGTTTTGTCGTTTTTTATTCCCTCTCCCCTCTTACGTCGTCCCACCCTTCGTCCTCCCTCCCCGTATGATATCCCACACCGATTTTCCCTCTCCTTTCTGGTTTTCTATCTAGAATCGGTTTTCATCTGGCCGGACATACCAGGATCAATCTTTGGTAAGACCAATCAATTCTCGTATGGTATGGTAATCAATTTGGTAACACAATCAATTCACATCAATCACATACCGCATTCTTCTCTTCCTTCTCTTCTCTTCTCTTTAGTAACGCGGAACACAATCAATTCAGGTCATTCTTTGGTAACACAAATAAATCGTATCATATGGTAATCAATTTCCTGCCTTTTCTGTCTATTTATTGTTTTGCCCATAAAATCTCTTCCTTCCTTTCTTGATTTCCTCTAATTTATCCCATGATGATGAGAAGGCCCTACATGGGAACGCAAGACCCTACATGCACCGCTAGTGGGATTGCACTCGCGCCGTGCCTCGAGGCCACCATCCTCCTCGAGGAGAAGAGGCTTGAGCACCGTGACCAAGGAAGATCGTGGCACTGTCGAGTACCCGCCTCAAGTCTGCACCAACAATGGAGGACACTTGAGGCCCAGACCTATGTCGCCTCCGCGCACCTATGTTGACTGCCGCCGTCGAGCCCTCTTCCTGATGTAGTCGCCCTGAGCATCACCGCTGAACCCTCCCATGTGCGTCTTCCACCAGTTCATGATTGGACGGCCGGACTCAGGCTCGTGCCCTACTCCCTCCCGGCATAGAACCACAACCAAGCCCTTTTCATCACCGAGTCACTGGGAGATGGGAAGCAGAAAGAAGACGTCGCGCAGTTTTCTGGAAGGACCGAGGTTGACTAGATAGCAGACTCCCAGGCAAACGACCGGGCGAGCGCCAACTCCTAGCTAGAAGGATGCGGCAGCGAGCGGCGCGACAGTGGTAATCAATGTTGCCGCGAGGCTTGGTCTGTTAAATCCTTTCAAGATTTATAAATGTTTTTCTTTTTATAATTTTCTGTTAATTTTCTTGTCTGCTTGATTGCCATATTTGATTTACTTTTTCCATGGTACAGTTACGGGGATCTTCTACAGGAAATGCCCCGATGGGGAGCTAGCGTGCATGATGTAGTTATGTAATTCTATATTGCTTTTTCTTCAATGCTGTGATGTTCCTCTTCCTCTCTGTCAGTGTCATCCCACCAATGTATTTTTCATATTTCTCGGGAAAATCAGGCGCTCAATACACACTTGATTAATCTTATATTAGCTATATTTTATTCATGTTGCAGAAAACATAAATCCTGGTCAAGTCCGGTTGTACTCTTTAGTTAGGATGGATTTTTGTTGCATATATCCTTGGAAGACGAGGAATATGTATGTTTGTATTCCCATACTTTTAACAATACTACTATATATATGGAGTAGTACAGTTGGGTCATTCAAATATTCCATAGCACATCGCACTTCTCGCTATTTATTCATATTCCTTGCACAATACTATGGCTTATTTCTAATCACTTCAGTTAGTAGTAGTTTTTTCTATACCATAAATGTCATGCGCCATATTGATTTTGTGATCTTGACCTTCACTCCACATTAACATAGCCTGGTTGTAAATTATTGTTGGATTGTATATCATCCGCTGATTTCGCTAGATTATATTACCGTACCTGGTTACATATACCAACTTTGGTAATGGCCTACTATTCAGCTGCAAGAGAACTTACCTATTTTTACAAAACTCAACTTTATCGTGAAGTCTGATTATTCTTCTATTTGAACGGGAAATGTTTTCATATCTGTTCATCGACGGGAATTTTTTGCATGTGATGAAAATTAAGAGGACCGAGAAAGAAAATATACAGATATCATGCAACCATAAAGAGAACAAACTATCATTATATGGATCCAGTTCACACAAACTTCTCAATGGTCCACAGAATATTGATTGAATGTTATTTTTCTTATTATTACACATTATCTTTGTGTATCGAAAAGAAGAAACGCCCTTTGATCAGTGTAGCCTGAAGAATATTGGTATGAGTCGCATGTAATTGTAACATAAAAATTATGGCAGATGGAGGAAAAGAGGGATATTGTAATGGTAAAGAAGAGAAAATGACCATTGTTGAATCCAGCATGTATACAAACAAGCATCATGTGGCGATGGACATTTTCTCTACCATATGAATGAGAGTTGGTTATTTCTTTTCACGGGTTTCTTACTGTCAACTTGTCGTCCAATGCCACTGTCCATTGCTTTCTTCTTAAAAGTTTATCACTTAGTCTATCAATGTTTTATGTATTTGAATGATTGTGTCCAGTATAAGGGTTAGTTTGTTGATAAATGAAACGGGGTGGTTTGGTGATTAAGAAAACAACATGATGAAGCCATGTGCATCACCAATAACATTCATTCTGGCCATATACGTGAGTTAGGAAGAATAGTATTAGGGACAATATTTGTGGGAGTACAATCGCAGAGAAGGATTGATGACCGAGATTTCATTCATGGCGAGCCAAAAATAGAACGAGGGTGTAGATGGAGAAGAGACAACATGCATTTTCATGTGTGGTAACTCGGAGTTAAGCTTGCACACGTCGTTTGAGTTATACCTATTTTTCCCGTGCAACGCACGGTCAATTACCTATACCAAATAACTGTAAGGTTCCGTATCCCATCTTACGTCCCACTCTTCGTCCATCCCTTTCCGTTCGCTGTCCCTCACCCCTCGATTAGTTTTTCTTTCGATCGATGTTTGGTAAAAACAATCAATTTCCGTATGGTAATTAATCCCTTTCTTTGGTAATTAATCTCAATTCACGTCAATTATGGACGGCAACCTCTCCTGCACCCTGCGCCCTTGGACGCCAGTGGTAATTTCTCCTTTGATGGGGGAGCTGGAGCAGATGAGTACACTGAAGAAACCTTATTTCGTCTGCCATCTCGTTTCTTCTTCCGTAGCGGCGTGAGATATCAAGTGGCGATCATGGAGCATCGGCGAGGGGCGGAACCGAGGTACCAGTTTCTTCTCTGTTCTAAGCCTGTATCATTTCTCTCCTTGTTCCTCTCTCCTGGAACTGTGCGCGGCGGCCGCGATGTTAGAACGTCGCACGGCTGGTCGAGGAGCAGGGGGACGCAGACTTGAGGGGCGCAGGAACTGAGAACGCGGTGTGGCTGGTCGAAATCAATATTTGCAGCCCAATCAACATCCACACAGCCGTGGCTCGTCGTTACTCCATCTCCACTTCTTAACTCGCCATGCTGCCGTGCCCGTCTCCATTGGACCACCTCCACGTCGCGCCACTCCACGTCGTGCCCGTCTCCATTCTTTGTCTCAGTCCGCTGGTCTTCAGCTCCCAGGTCCAAAGCAAGCAGGGTCCATTCGTCCATGGCGAGTAGGGCAGCCACAGTCTATCTTAATGCAGGCATCAGCGATGCTTCATCCTTCAACCACGCTCATGACACCTGAAGCAGCCACAGTCAAGGGAGATAACCGCTGCACTAGCAAGCAAGCATCAGGTGCGTGTTTGCACTTTCGATTTGGCTCTGGCGGTCTGTAACTCACTACTTAGTACATACATGCACTTAGGTGAGATGTAAATTCCAAACTGTTCTTGGGTGCTTCAAATGGGTCACGTGGATTTAAGGAAGGCTAGATCTGATGTGATGATGTGTGCGTATATGTGACACCATATTATTCTGTCTGAACATTTATATGGACAACACATGATTTTATCAATAAAAAGAAGTTAATTTACAACTTCGTCTGTTATGATTTGCCAGATCTTTTAATTTTTTAATCCTACTCCCAGTTAACCAAATCATGAAGATTGTGATGTTTTGGGCGCGGGCACGTGGAATGTCATTTTCTAGAAACTGGATCCTCTAACATTGAGAAGCCACGCTACCCTAACCTCCCTTCTTTCTATCCAAATGATTAAGCCTAAAATGTGTTAAATTAATTTGCAAATTGATGCTACTGTGTACATTTATAGTAATTACATAAAAAAATTGATGGTGAAATAAAATTAATTTTAAAATTATTTATACCAACAATCACTAGCTAAGAAAAATCCCTAACTTTCCTTCTTCATTTTACACTAGGCTAGCACTGTAGCAGCGTGACTTTCCTTCTCTATGTTAAAGGATCCGGATCCCATTTTGGAGTTGAGTTTGTATGGTTATAGATTTTAATCCTTGTGCGGGTGGTGTTCTTGAAGTTTCATTTGGTGCTGCTGTCAGCAGGCTTATACTTTCATCATCTTCTACATCAAGTATAGTGGTTAATTGTTTTGGTCAACTCTGCATTTTATTTCCTAAGAATTACCTCACTGCATTTTGTGGACAACAAAAGTAACAGTATGGTAATTGGTAAAAGTTTTTGGTCCTATAATATCAGAGTGTGTGTGTGTGTGTGTCAGAGAGAGAGAGAGAGAGAGTTTAGATATCATTTGGTGGTAGCAAGTTCAAGTAATAGTTTGAACGCATTCAAGAAATAGTATAAAGATAATGCATATTACATAAAAATAACGCTGAGAATTTAGATGTATTGTTTGTCATGGAGCTGTGGCTGGCCGATTTACATGAAATTAATTCCCTCAGTTGTGGTGGCCAATACAATACACATAATCCATATTGTTATGCACTAGCGTGTGTGTATGAAATAGATGGATTATGGTCCCATACCCAACAAGATGGATATGTCTGTGTGTGTTAGAGAGGAAGAGAGGGGCGGGGGGGGGGGGGGGGGGTTGAGGAAGAGGGAGGGAGAATGTGTGTGTGAGGATTTGATGGTAAAAAAGGTCGTCAATGTATGAGAATATTAAATGTAATATTAACATGATTAATATTAAATTCTTAAAGTTAATGGGCCCCGTTGCAACGCACGGGCGTTTTTCTAGTCTCACTAAAATAGAAATTGTAGTACGCTGTTGTTTTAAAATTTGTTGCACCCCAGATACATGTCCATACGTCATGCGTTCCAGAGAGTTCAGTGTTGAGCACCTCTCTTTGAATCTGTTTCAATTCTTCGTGTGCCTGAATTGATAGGGAGAGATGAAAGACCGCATGCAGCGTGGTGGTTGTGAGGAAGTCGTTGACTGATGCATCTTCAACGGTGGTGTACGAGTATGCACGTGGGAACTTCTCGGTATATATATTTTGGTTCTAGTTATCTTTTCAAAAGAGAGCCGAGGAGCCGCTGCCTATCTGAATTTTGGTCACACCACGGTAGATTGGCGTGAGGTACAAAGAGAGTATAAACTAGAGGGCCGAGATATGGGGATGAAATTACTATTTTGACACGGTCTTGTCACACTGTTAAAAAAAATATCTTAGACTATCCATAGTGGGAGTAACTTCAGGAGTAACATAAGGTTCAACTCAGCACATTTGCTTATGTGGCAATGATAATTTAATAAGGAGAGAGATGATTTGAGTAACATAGTTAGTTACTCACACTACGGGTGGGAGCGTCTGCCTTACTATGGTCGCTTTGGTTATGTAGAAATGATTGTGTTTTTAATGGCAAAAGATATTCTTCTATGCAGGTAATTTACCGTTGTATGCATTGGCTTTGTACATAGTCTATTATGCACCGAACGGAGTACCAATCGTTGTTCAAGGTGCTGTATATGCGGTTGGAGCGGGTGGCCAGTGAGGTTTTTACTCAACATGGGTGGCAGCATAATCTCCGAATCGGGCCACCTTCTCTGTCGACATAGGCCTAGTTTCGGTCTCATATGGCTTTATTGTTGCCACTTTGTCATTTTTACTCTTTGCCAGATTGTTCGTGTGATGACTGTGTACATCTTAGCTATGCAGAGGCCGGGTGTCTTTCTTTATCTTTGTATCCGCTCGATGTTACATTTTGAGTTAATAAAAGCGCTCTTTTATCTAAAAAACATATCAAAATAAGATGAGTCTACAAACTAATAAATAAAGTGTTGCATGACACCACATATATGTTATTCCCCACTATGAGTAGTCTTATACTGGTAGTAAGTTACAGAGGGAGTATAAACTATGTTGGGGTTGAACCCGTCTCGCGCCACTAGTTTTTTTTCAGCTTTCAGTTTTCTTCAGTTAGCTAGTTTGTTAGAATTCTGTTTTTTCTCTTTCCCTAAAGATTAGGCCAGGGCCACCATATGTGCGCACCGTGGCGAGTAGCTAGGAGCAGCACGACCGACTCTCATGCATCGTGGACGTGGGATGGCACGTCTGGATCGATCGTGGGCTGATCGCGTGTATTGCGTTTGCTTTCGTTCTGAATAAAAGGCAAGAGGTCAAGGAAGAAAAGTTGCAGTCTTACGCAGCACAAAACTCTCTCTCTCGCTCGTTTGATCGCAACAAGTGGCATCAGAGCCGTTTTCCCGATCCTGCGACCATGTCCGCCGATGGGCGCGGCGGAGCTCGCTCGCCGACCAGGTCCCTGACTCCTCCGTCGCAGCGATGGGGAAGGAGTAGGACCAGGCGCGACAACCGTGCTGTGGTGGTTCAGGAGCGCGTCGTGCGGGAGCACGGTGGCGGCTCGTTCGTCTACCCCGAGCTCACCTCGACCAACTATATCGAGTGGGCACTCGTCATAAAGGTCAACCTGAAGGCCCAGGGCCTTTGGGACGCAATCGAGCTGGGGTGCGACATCGAGCGTGAGGACAGTGCGGCCATGGCGGCGATCTTGCGCGCCGTGCCCGCGGACATGCACGGCATCCTTGCCGTCAAGCCGTCCGCAAAGGAGGCGTGGGAGGCGGTGAAGGTGCTGAGGATGGGCGTCGAGCGGGCGCGCCAGGCGACGGCGCAACGCCTCCGCGCTGAGTTCGAGTCCATCTCCTTCAAGGACAGGGAGTCCGTCGATGCGTTCGGGATGCGGATCACGTCCCTCATCAACAACATGCGCACCGTCGGAGACAACATTGAAGATGCAAAGGTAGTCACCAAGTTCCTTCGTGTTGTTCCACGGCGCTATTCGCAGGTGGCGATTGCCATCGAGACACTTCTCAACGTGAGCACCCTCACGATCGAGGAGTTGACGGGGCGGCTCCGCTCTATGGAGGAGCGCTACGGCCTCGACGACTCCGGCGGCTCCAGCTCTGGCACCCTCCTGATGACGGAGGCGGAGTGGGACGCGTGTCGGAAGAACCGTGAGCATGGCAACGGCGACAACGGCAGCGGCGCCAGCGGCAACTACAACGGTGGCAGCCACGGCGCCTCTGGGTCCAACTCCAGGGGGCGCGGTGGGCGAGGATGTAACGCCCACGATGCGGCTATATCTCCCACGTGTCGAGGCACGACTTAGAGGCATAACCGCATAGTGGTTTTGTCGCAAGAAGGGTCATCTTCACACAATCCCATGTAATGAACAAGAATGGGATAAAGAGTTGGCTTACAATCGCCACTTCACACAATACATAAATATAATGCATACATCATCCAAAATACAATCATAGACCGACTACGGTCAAGATCCAGATGAAAATAAGACAACCCCAAATGCTAGATCCCCGATCGTCCCAACTGGGCTCCACTAGTGATCATCAGGAAAAGACACATAGTAACGACCACGTTCCTCGTCGAACTCCCACTTGAGATCGACCCCATCATCTGCACTGGCATCGTCGACACCTGCAACTGTTTTGGTAGAATCTGTGAGTCACGAGGACTCAGCAATCTCACACCCGCGAGATCAAGACTATTTAAGCTTATAGGTAAGGATGATGTAATGAGGTGGAGCTGCAGCGGCAGTAAGCATATATGGTGGCTAACATACGCAAGAGAGAGCGAGAAGAGAAGCAACGGAACAGTCGTCATCTAGCAATGACCAAGAAGTGATCCTGAACTCCTACTTACGTCATACATAACTCAGACCGTGTTCACTTCCCGGACTCCGCCGAGAAGGGACCATCACGGCTACACACGCAGTTGATGTATTTTAATTGGGTCAAGTGACAAGTTCTCTACAACCGGACATTAACAAATTCCCATCTGCCTCATAACCGCGGGCACGGCTTTTGAAAGATAATACCCTGCAGGGGTGTCCCAACTTAGCCCATCATAAGCTCTCACGGTCAACGAAGGATAAACCTTCTCCCGGAAAGACCCGATCAGTCTCGGAATCCCGGTTTACAAGACATTTCGACAATGGTAAAACAAGACCAGCAAAGCCCCCGAATGTGCCGACAAATCCCGATAGGAGCTGCACATATCTCGTTCTCAGGGCACAACGGATGATCCAGACGTCGGGTTGGCATAGACCCTGGTTGCCCAGGGGGCGCCGGACATCGCTCGGTTTGGGCCAGCACTCGAAGGAGCACTGGTCCGGGGGTGTAAAATAAAGATGACCCTCGGACTCGCGAAAACCCGGGGGAAAAGGCTTAGGCGGCAAATGGTAAAACCAAAGTTGGGCCTTGCTGGAGGAGTTTTATTCAAGGCGAACTGTCAAGGGGGTCCCATAAATCACCCGACCGTGTAAGGAACGCAAACTCAAGGAATATAATCCCGGTATAACAGT
Organism: Triticum aestivum; assembly: GCF_018294505.1. NCBI lineage: Eukaryota > Viridiplantae > Streptophyta > Magnoliopsida > Poales > Poaceae > Triticum > Triticum aestivum. Next base: position 119,647,031 of record NC_057808.1, read on the forward strand.
AACTAGGGCGGCAAGAGTGGAACAAAACACCAGGCATAAGGCCGAGCCTTCCACCCTTTACCAAATATATAGATGCATTAATTAAATAAGAGATATTGTGATATCCCAACATATCCATGTTCCAACATGGAACCAACTTCAACTTCACCTGCAACTAGCAACGCTATAAGAGGGGCTGAGCAAAAGCGGTAACTTAGCCGAACAACGGTTTGCTAGGAAAGGATGGTTAGGGGCTGACATGGCAAATGGGAGACATGATATAGCAAGTGATAGGTAGCGTAGCATGGCAATAGAGCGAGCAACTAGCAAAGCAAAGATAGAAGTGATTTCGAGGGGTGGTCATCTTGCCTGCAAGGTTCTCAGAGTTGTCGAAAGCTTGATCCTCGTAAGCGTACTCGACAGGTTCCTCGTTCACGAACTCGTCTCCCGGCTCTACCCAAGACAAGAACACAAGCAACGGAACCACAATCAATCACGAGGAATGCACAAGCAACATGATGCAAAACATGTACGATATGCAAGATATGATGTGCAATGCAATGCGTGCTCCGGAAGGAAAAATGATGAACAAGGCAGTAACTTGGCAAACCAAGCATGCCACTGGAAAGATGAGATGATTTCAGTCGAAATCGATATAAAGATCACCGGAAACGGATGCACGGTTTGCAAATGGCAAGCAAAACAAGAATGACACGAATCTATGATTAACAGCATGATAGCACTTAAAATGCAACAAACAACAATGCTACAGCACTCCAACATAACAACAAAGCACGTGGAAGTAATCTGCAGGAGATGCTTGACAAAAGATGAACACTGAGCTACGGCTAGTTCACAACATATCAAGCTCAAACAAGCATGGCAAAAGTGCAAAAGATAACAGGATCACAGACTTAGTGAAAAACTGGACATGGCAGAAAACAGCATCAGGTAGCAATGTTCAGAGCACGAAATCAATATGCTACAGGAACTTAACATAGCAAAGCAAGGCATGGCAGTGTTCTACTAAATGCATATGACAAAAGTCCGTTACTGACCCTAAGCCAAAAAGGGCCAGAAGAAAAGATGGCAAGCATGTAAACATAGCAAGTTTCGTTATCGGGTTTCAGACTTGGCAGAAAACAGAGCATGGCAGAAATAATAATATGAGGGCATGTTGTTGAGCTTGATGCACTCACTACAGAGCAATGCATGACAAACCAAGCACACCTACCGCAATATGGCATGTTTATGAATCTATCCATGGCAAGAGAAAAAGCATAGCATGTATGGATCAACTACAATAAGCTTGGCAATAATGAATATCATGTTAAGAATCTGCCAGAAATATTTTATAGCAAAAGTAGAGCAAGATTGAGTCATGCTATGGCACACCATAATTGCAAAAAAGGGAAGTAATGGATCAATTACAACTATAGCTACAAAACATCCTTACTGAACAGCTCGAAAATATGCATGGATCTCTCTGTAGCATCAAGTTTACATGGCAACAAAATAACAGCAGACAAAGACTTAGAGAGATCACCAAGTCCCTGAAATCAGAAACATTACGGAGCCTACTTTGCATGCTTGTGCTAGTCACCACAGAGATCACAAAAATACATGGCATACACCCTTGGAAATATGGCATGGCATACAACAAAACACATGTAGAGCTCATTCCCAAAAGATGCACAGATTTAATGATACAAAAATGACAAATCTCTAAGTTCTGCTAAGAACCAGAAGATAACAGCAACTAGCCCTCTTCTAACAGAGATTTGGGCATCTAGATGACATCTAATGAACATGGTGCAATTGAACAAAATGTAGAGCATCACGAGACGAACAATTTTACATATTACACGCACGAATCAGAGCTACATGCAAGGAGTTATGCACTGAGGAACATGCGCACTTATCGTAAAAAAATCGAGGACTTCGGAATTTTTAGGGGTTCGAGAAGTCAACGCTCACATAGTGGATCGAGATCTGAGGAGCTCCTCGAGCTCGGGCTCGCCGGCTCGGCCACCGGAGGAAGGAGGGAAAGGGGCGGCGGCCACCCGTGGCAGAGGAGGAGGCGAGGCCGGAGGACGGCGGAGCACGGCGCCGGGCGGCGAGGGGCGCCGGCGGGCGCGGCGGGGCCGGCCAACGGCGGCGCGGAGGCGGCGGGGCGAGGCGGAGGTCGGGCGGCGGCTCGGGGCCCGGTCGCGCGCGGGCGGGCCGGCCTCGGTGACGGCGGCGGTGACGTGTCGGCTTGCGATTCGTCGGGGCGCGGCGGCGGACGCGTCCGGCTCCGCCCGGACGTGTCCGGCGGTGGAGAGGGACGAGGGTTAGGGTTGGACTGCGTTTCGTTTATCGGGGGAGATGCATATAAATAGGTAGAGGGAGCTAGGAGGCTCCAAATGAGGTGCGGTTTTCGCCCACATGATCATGATCGAACGACCTAGAGCATGGAAGAGAGTTTGGTGGGTTTTGGGCTGGTTTTTAGGGGCGTTTTTCTGCACACACAAATGGACTTTGCGGATGCCCGGTTAACCGTTGGAGTACCAAACGACCTCCAAATGGAACGAAACTTGACCGGTGGTCTCCGGGTGGTATAATAAGGCCACTTGACAAGCCTCGGTCCATTCCGAGAAAGTTTGACACCCGCACACGAAAGAAAACAAGAGGGGTGCACCGGAGGAGATAGGAGCGCCGGATTGCAAAACGGACAACGGGGAAAATGCTCGGATGCATGAGACGAACACGTATGCAAATGCAATGCACATGATGACATGATATGAAATGCATGACATGAACAAAATACAAAATGAAAGACAAAACCCGACCACGGAGAGAATATCATAACACATAGCCAAAAATGGCAAGAGTCGGAGTTACAAATAAGGAAAGGTACATCTGGGGTGTTACAGAGGACGCGGCCGAGGCGGCGGTCCGCGCAACGGCCCTCGCCCCATAGACCAGTGCAGGTACTGCAAGAAGCTGGGTCATTGGGCCCGGGACTGCAACACCAGGAAGCGCGAACAGGCGCACCTTGTGCAGGCTACCGGCGACGTCGACGCCGACCCCGCCCTCCTCCTGACATCGGTGTGTGCCCTGACGGAGGCCACGGAGGAGCTGGCGGCCCCCACTCCTCCATCGGAGATCGTCATGCTCAACGAAGAGCGCGCCGGCATGCTGCCCGGGCGTGATGGCGAGCGCCACGACTCGGCTTGGTTCCTCGACACCGGCGCGAGCAATCACATGATCGGGGATCGGTCACTCTTCGCCGAGCTGGACACCGGTGTGGGCAGGAACATGCGCTTTGGGGACGGGTCCGCTGTGGACATCTGCGGACGCGGCACGGTGTTGTTCACGTGCCAAGACGGGCGCCAGCGCGCGCTCACCAGGGTGTACTTCATACCCCGCCTGCGCTCCAACATAGTGAGCCTCGGGCAGCTGGACGAGGTCGGCTGCCGGGTCACGATCGAGCACGGGGAGCTGTGTGTGCTCGACACTCGACGCCAGCTCCTCGCCAAGGTCCAGCGCAATGGCAACCGCCTCTACGTACTCCACGTCAAGCCAGCGCAGCCCCAGTGCATGGCGGTGCGCTACGACGACGTGTCCTGGCGCTGGCACGCGCGCATGGGACACCCGAAATCGATACAAAGATCACCGGAAACGGATGCACGGTTTGCAAATGGCAAGCAAAACAAGAATGACACGAATCTATGATTAACAGCATGATAGCACTTAAAATGCAACAAACAACAATGCTACAGCACTCCAACATAACAACAAAGCACGTGGAAGTAATCTGCAGGAGATGCTTGACAAAAGATGAACACTGAGCTACGGCTAGTTCACAACATATCAAGCTCAAACAAGCATGGCAAAAGTGCAAAAGATAACAGGATCACAGACTTAGTGAAAAACTGGACATGGCAGAAAACAGCATCAGGTAGCAATGTTCAGAGCACGAAATCAATATGCTACAGGAACTTAACATAGCAAAGCAAGGCATGGCAGTGTTCTACTAAATGCATATGACAAAAGTCCGTTACTGACCCTAAGCCAAAAAGGGCCAGAAGAAAAGATGGCAAGCATGTAAACATAGCAAGTTTCGTTATCGGGTTTCAGACTTGGCAGAAAACAGAGCATGGCAGAAATAATAATATGAGGGCATGTTGTTGAGCTTGATGCACTCACTACAGAGCAATGCATGACAAACCAAGCACACCTACCGCAATATGGCATGTTTATGAATCTATCCATGGCAAGAGAAAAAGCATAGCATGTATGGATCAACTACAATAAGCTTGGCAATAATGAATATCATGTTAAGAATCTGCCAGAAATATTTTATAGCAAAAGTAGAGCAAGATTGAGTCATGCTATGGCACACCATAATTGCAAAAAAGGGAAGTAATGGATCAATTACAACTATAGCTACAAAACATCCTTACTGAACAGCTCGAAAATATGCATGGATCTCTCTGTAGCATCAAGTTTACATGGCAACAAAATAACAGCAGACAAAGACTTAGAGAGATCACCAAGTCCCTGAAATCAGAAACATTACGGAGCCTACTTTGCATGCTTGTGCTAGTCACCACAGAGATCACAAAAATACATGGCATACACCCTTGGAAATATGGCATGGCATACAACAAAACACATGTAGAGCTCATTCCCAAAAGATGCACAGATTTAATGATACAAAAATGACAAATCTCTAAGTTCTGCTAAGAACCAGAAGATAACAGCAACTAGCCCTCTTCTAACAGAGATTTGGGCATCTAGATGACATCTAATGAACATGGTGCAATTGAACAAAATGTAGAGCATCACGAGACGAACAATTTTACATATTACACGCACGAATCAGAGCTACATGCAAGGAGTTATGCACTGAGGAACATGCGCACTTATCGTAAAAAAATCGAGGACTTCGGAATTTTTAGGGGTTCGAGAAGTCAACGCTCACATAGTGGATCGAGATCTGAGGAGCTCCTCGAGCTCGGGCTCGCCGGCTCGGCCACCGGAGGAAGGAGGGAAAGGGGCGGCGGCCACCCGTGGCAGAGGAGGAGGCGAGGCCGGAGGACGGCGGAGCACGGCGCCGGGCGGCGAGGGGCGCCGGCGGGCGCGGCGGGGCCGGCCAACGGCGGCGCGGAGGCGGCGGGGCGAGGCGGAGGTCGGGCGGCGGCTCGGGGCCCGGTCGCGCGCGGGCGGGCCGGCCTCGGTGACGGCGGCGGTGACGTGTCGGCTTGCGATTCGTCGGGGCGCGGCGGCGGACGCGTCCGGCTCCGCCCGGACGTGTCCGGCGGTGGAGAGGGACGAGGGTTAGGGTTGGACTGCGTTTCGTTTATCGGGGGAGATGCATATAAATAGGTAGAGGGAGCTAGGAGGCTCCAAATGAGGTGCGGTTTTCGCCCACATGATCATGATCGAACGACCTAGAGCATGGAAGAGAGTTTGGTGGGTTTTGGGCTGGTTTTTAGGGGCGTTTTTCTGCACACACAAATGGACTTTGCGGATGCCCGGTTAACCGTTGGAGTACCAAACGACCTCCAAATGGAACGAAACTTGACCGGTGGTCTCCGGGTGGTATAATAAGGCCACTTGACAAGCCTCGGTCCATTCCGAGAAAGTTTGACACCCGCACACGAAAGAAAACAAGAGGGGTGCACCGGAGGAGATAGGAGCGCCGGATTGCAAAACGGACAACGGGGAAAATGCTCGGATGCATGAGACGAACACGTATGCAAATGCAATGCACATGATGACATGATATGAAATGCATGACATGAACAAAATACAAAATGAAAGACAAAACCCGACCACGGAGAGAATATCATAACACATAGCCAAAAATGGCAAGAGTCGGAGTTACAAATAAGGAAAGGTACATCTGGGGTGTTACAGAGGACGCGGCCGAGGCGGCGGTCCGCGCAACGGCCCTCGCCCCATAGACCAGTGCAGGTACTGCAAGAAGCTGGGTCATTGGGCCCGGGACTGCAACACCAGGAAGCGCGAACAGGCGCACCTTGTGCAGGCTACCGGCGACGTCGACGCCGACCCCGCCCTCCTCCTGACATCGGTGTGTGCCCTGACGGAGGCCACGGAGGAGCTGGCGGCCCCCACTCCTCCATCGGAGATCGTCATGCTCAACGAAGAGCGCGCCGGCATGCTGCCCGGGCGTGATGGCGAGCGCCACGACTCGGCTTGGTTCCTCGACACCGGCGCGAGCAATCACATGATCGGGGATCGGTCACTCTTCGCCGAGCTGGACACCGGTGTGGGCAGGAACATGCGCTTTGGGGACGGGTCCGCTGTGGACATCTGCGGACGCGGCACGGTGTTGTTCACGTGCCAAGACGGGCGCCAGCGCGCGCTCACCAGGGTGTACTTCATACCCCGCCTGCGCTCCAACATAGTGAGCCTCGGGCAGCTGGACGAGGTCGGCTGCCGGGTCACGATCGAGCACGGGGAGCTGTGTGTGCTCGACACTCGACGCCAGCTCCTCGCCAAGGTCCAGCGCAATGGCAACCGCCTCTACGTACTCCACGTCAAGCCAGCGCAGCCCCAGTGCATGGCGGTGCGCTACGACGACGTGTCCTGGCGCTCGCACGCGCGCATGGGACACCCGAAATCGATACAAAGATCACCGGAAACGGATGCACGGTTTGCAAATGGCAAGCAAAACAAGAATGACACGAATCTATGATTAACAGCATGATAGCACTTAAAATGCAACAAACAACAATGCTACAGCACTCCAACATAACAACAAAGCACGTGGAAGTAATCTGCAGGAGATGCTTGACAAAAGATGAACACTGAGCTACGGCTAGTTCACAACATATCAAGCTCAAACAAGCATGGCAAAAGTGCAAAAGATAACAGGATCACAGACACAGTGAAAAACTGGACATGGCAGAAAACAGCATCAGGTAGCAATGTTCAGAGCACGAAATCAATATGCTACAGGAACTTAACATAGCAAAGCAAGGCATGGCAGTGTTCTACTAAATGCATATGATAAAAGTCCGTTACTGACCCTAAGCCAAAAAGGGCCAGAAGAAAAGATGGCAAGCATGTAAACATAGCAAGTTTCGTTATCGGGTTTCAGACTTGGCAGAAAACAGAGCATGGCAGAAATAATAATATGAGGGCATGTTGTTGAGCTTGATGCACTCACTACAGAGCAATGCATGACAAACCAAGCACACCTACCGCAAGATGGCATGTTTATGAAGCTATCCATGGCAAGAGAAAAAGCATAGCATGTATGGATCAACTACAATAAGCTTGGCAATAATGAATATCATGTTAAGAATCTGCCAGAAATATTTTATAGCAAAAGTAGAGCAAGATTGAGTCATGCTATGGCACACCATAATTGCAAACAAGGGAAGTAATGGATCAATTACAACTATAGCTACAAAACATCCTTACTGAACAGCTCGAAAATATGCATGGATCTCTCTGTAGCATCAAGTTTACATGGCAACAAAATAACAGCAGACAAAGACTTAGAGAGATCACCAAGTCCCTGAAATCAGAAACATTACGGAGCCTACTTTGCATGCTTGTGCTAGTCACCACAGAGATCACAAAAATACATGGCATACACCCTTGGAAATATGGCATGGCATACAACAAAACACATGTAGAGCTCATTCCCAAAAGATGCACAGATTTAATGATACAAAAATGACAAATCTCCAAGTTCTGCTAAGAACCAGAAGATAACAGCAACTAGCCCTCTTCTAACAGAGATTTGGGCATCAAGATGACATCTAATGAACATGGTGCAATTGAACAAAATGTAGAGCATCACGAGACGAACAATTTTACATATTACACGCACGAATCGAAGCTACATGCAAGGAGTTATGCACTGAGGAACATGAGCACTTATCGTAAAAAAATCGAGGACTTCGGAATTTTTAGGGGTTCGAGAAGTCAACGCTCACATAGTGGATCGAGATCTGAGGAGCTCCTCGAGCTCGGGCTCGCCGGCTCGGCCACCGGAGGAAGAAGGGAAAGGGGCGGCGGCCACCCGTGGCAGAGGAGGAGGCGAGGCCGGAGGACGGCGGAGCACGGCACCGGGCGGCGAGGGGCGCCGGCGGGCACGGGCGCCGGCGGGCGCGGCGGGGCCGGCCGACGGCGGGGCAACGCGGCGCCGGCGCGGAGGCGGCGGGGCGAGGTGGAGGTCGGGCGGCGGCTCGGGGACCGGTCGCGCGCGGGCGGGCCGGCCTCGGGCCCGGCGGGCCGCTGCGGCGCGGGGACGGCGGCGGTGACGTGTCAGCTTGCGATTCGTCGGGGCGCGGCGGCGGACGCGTCCGGCTCCGCCCGGACGTGTCCGGCGGCGGAGAGGGACGAGGGTTAGGGTTGGACTGCGTTTCGTTTATCGGGGGAGATGCATATAAATAGGTAGAAGGAGTTAGGAGGCTCCAAATGAGGTGCGGTTTTCGCCCACACGATCGTGATCGAACGACCTAGAGCATGGATGAGAGTTTGGTGGGTTTTGGGCTGGTTTTTAAGGGGGTTTTGCTGCACACACAAATGGACTTTGCGGATGCCCGGTTAACCGTTGGAGTACCGAACGACCTTCAAATGGAACGAAACTTGACCGGTGGTCTCCGGGTGGTATAATAAGGCCACTTGACAAGCCTCGGTCCATTCTGAGAAAGTTTGACACCCGCACATGAAAGAAAACAAGAGGGGTGCACCGGAGGAGATAGGAGCGCCGGATTGCAAAACGGACAACGGGGAAAATGCTCGGATGCATGAGACGAACACGTATGCAAATGCAATGCACATGATGACATGATATGAAATGCATGACATGAACAATATACAAAATGAAAGACAAAACCCGACCACGGAGAGAATATCATAACACATAGCCGAAAATGGCAAGAGTCGGAGTTACAAATACGGAAAGGTACATCCGGGGTGTGACAACACTCCACCACTACGAGAGGATCTCGTCCTGAGATCTAGGACTGAAAGAACCCCGGATATTCGGAACGGAGATGGTCCTCGCGTTCCCAGGTGGCTTCCCGGTCGGAATGGTGCGACCACTTCACTTTCAGGAATTTGATTGACTTGTTGCGAGTCTTGCGCTCAGTTTCTTCAAGAATAGCAACGGGGTGCTCATGATATGACAAATCTTCTTGAAGGTCATTCTCTTCGAAGTTGATAGTGCGCTCAGGCGTCTTGAAGCACTTGCGGAGCTGTGACACGTGGAACACATCGTGCACGTTCGCGAAGTTGGAAGGAAGCTCAAGTTGATAGGCGAGGTCGCCTCTTTTGCCAATGATCTTGAAAGGACCCACGTATCTAGGGGCAAGCTTCCCTTTGATACCGAATAGACGAGTGCCTTTCATTGGAGAGACGCGGAGGTAGACATGGTCTCCGATCTCGAAAGCCAAATCACGGTGCTTACTATCATAGTAACTCTTCTGGCGCGATTGCGCGGCTTTGAGATTATCACGGATGACTTTACACATTTCTTCAGCTTCTGTGATTAAGTCATTGCCAAGAAGTTGGCGTTCACCAGTCTCTGACCAATTGAGAGGAGTACGACACTTTCTTCCATAGAGAATCTCGAATGGGGCCTTGCCCGAACTCGCTTGGAAGCTGTTGTTGTAGGAGAATTCAGCATATGGAAGACAATCTTCCCATTTCATGCCAAAAGAAATGACACAAGCCCTGAGCATATCTTCAAGAATTTGATTGAATCGCTCGACTTGGCCAGTAGTTTGAGGATGGAAAGCTGTGCTGAAACGAATGTTAGTGCCCATGGCCTTCTGGAAGGAGTCCCAGAACTTAGAGGTGAAGATGCTTCCACGATCTGAAGAAATCAATTGTGGAATGCCGTGCAAAGAGACAATTCTGGAGGTGTAAAGCTCTGCCAGCTGAGCTGCTGTGATGGATTCTTTGATTGGAAGGAAATGAGCCACTTTAGAAAGCTTGTCAATGACAACGAAGATAGCATCATTTCCATGCTTGGACTTTGGAAAACCAGTCACGAAGTCCATTTCGATATGATCAAACTTCCATTCTGGGATAGCAAGAGGTTGGAGGAGACCAGCTGGTCGTTGGTGTTCTGCTTTCACCCTTCGACAGACATCACATTCATTCATGAATTGAGCAATTTCTCGCTTCATTCGAGTCCACCAATACGACTACTTGAGGTCATGGTACATCTTCGTACTTCCAGGATGAATTGATAGGAGAGAATTGTGCGCCTCGTTCATAATGACTTTCCTTAGATCACCTTTAGGAACCACAATCCGGTCCTCGAAGAATAAAGTGTCTCTGTCATCAATGCGATAGCACTTGTATTTGGAAAGACCCTTGTCGGTACCACGTTTCACCTTCTTCACCATGGCATCAAGGAGTTGTGCCTCACGAATTTGATCTTCCAAAGTAGGAGAGACTATGAGGTTGGCAAGAAAGCCTTGAGGAACAACTTGGAGATTCAGCTTGCGGAAAGCTTCACAAAGATCCGGTTGGAAAGGTTTGAGAATTAAGCTGTTGCAATAAGCCTTCCTGCTTAAAGCATCTGCAATGACATTGGCCTTGACTGGAGTATATTCAATACTCGGATTGTACTCTTGAATCATTTCGACCCATCGAGTCTGCCTGAGGTTGAGGTTGGGTTGGGTGAAGATATACTTGAGACTCTTGTGATCGGTGAAAATGTCCACTTGCCTTCCCAACAAGAGATGTCTCCACGTTATTAATGCATGGACAACTGCCGCCAACTCAAGATCGTGAGTGGGTTAGTTCTTCTCGTTGGGCTTCAACTGACGAGAGGTATAGGCCACAACTTTCTTCTCTTGCATTAACACAGCACCGAGACCTTGGAGAGAAGCATCACAGAAAACTTCATATGGCTTGGATTCATCAGGAGGAGTCAAGACAGGAGCTGTGACTAGTTTCTCTTTGAGAGTGTTGAAAGCAACGTCACACTCAGGAGACCGGACATACTTCACATGCTTCTGGAGGAGGTTGGAAAGAGGCTTTGCAATCTTGGAAAAATTCTCAACGAATCTTCGGCAATAGCTTGCAAGACCAAGAAAACTGCGAAGCTGCTTGACATTCTGAGGAGGTTCCCAATTCACAACTGCGGACACCTTCTCGGGGTTAACAGCGATGCCCTTGGCAGAGATGATGTGACCAAGGAAAAGAACTTCATCGAGCCAAAACTCATATTTGGAGAACTTCGCATAGAATTGATACTCTCTGAGCTTGTCGAGCACCAATCGCAAATGTTTGGCATGATCCTTCTTATTCTTGGAGAAGACCAAGATATAGGGGTTGAAGATGAAATTCATCATCCGAGAGAATACTGGAGGAGCATTGACAAGACCGAAAGACACGACAGTATATTCATAAGAACCAAAGCTTGTTCTGAATGTTGTCTTGGGAATATCTTCTTCACGAATGCGAATCTGATGATAACCCATACGAAGGTCAAGCTTCGAGAATACTTTAGCGCCTTTGAGTTGCTCGAATAGCTCATTGATGTTGGGAAGTGGATACTTGTTCTTGATTGTCTTCTTGTTCAATGGACGGTAGTCGACACAAAGTCGGTCTGTGCCATCCTTCTTCTTGAAAAAAAGAACACCACAACCCCATGGAGAAGAACTCGGTCTGATCAAACCCAGACGCTCTTGTTCATCAAGCTGTTTCTTCAATTCCTTCAGCTCGTTAGGTCCAAGCTTGTATGGACGCTTGCAAACGGGTTCAGTGCCTGGCTCTAGTTCGATAACGAACTCAACTGGCCAATGAGGAGGCATACCCAGAAGCTCTTCTGGAAATACATCTTGATACTCACAAACGACTGGAATTTGCGAGATGGCATTCAATTCGCCCTTCTCATTGAGAGAGAAAAATCGAATGGTTTCATCACGAGCGGCATAAATAATCACATCCTCAGAAGAGTGTGTCAATTGAATTTCCCTGGCAGCACAATCAAGTTGAGCTTTGTGCTTAGAAAGCCAGTCCATCCCGAGAATTAGATCAATATCCGAGTCACCAAGAACAATTGGAGAAAACTGAAATTTATAGTTGCCCATCTTGATGGAAACATCCGGAACCATGGAGCTTGCATTCATGAATTTACCCGGAGAGACAACTGATAACGGTCTAGGCAAATCTTGATAAACCAACTCATGCTTAAATGCAAATGGTCTTGATATGAAAGAAAGCGATGCACCAGTATCAAAAAGAACTTTTGCAGGAATATCATTAACAGGAAGATTACCCATTATCACATCAGTAGATTCCTCCGCTTGAGTTGCATTCATCATGTTCACCTTAGCAGACTTTGGATTATGCTTGACCACTGCATTGCTGGAAGATCTGACAGGAGGAGGAGGAGGCAGGCGCCTTTGGTTGAAGCACTTGTTAGCATAGTGACCTTTCTGCTGACACTTGTTGCAAGTCACCTCTGAGAGTGGACGGTGATAAGGAGCATTGGACTTTGGAGCTTGATTCTGAGACTTGTTCTGATAGCCAGAGTTGGAAGAGTTGGAAGAACCATGGCCACCTTTGTTCTTCTGCTGGTAAGGCTGACGAAACGGAGGAGGAGGAGGCAACCAGAACTTCTGTTGCTTAGCTGTCACAAGTGAGGAAGAAGAAGACTGAACTGCGTCTCTGACTCTCTTCTTAGAAGCCTCACACTTGAGCTGAGCAGCCTCTTGCTTCAGTGCCATATTGTAGAATTGATCAAACTGAGTAGGCTCAACAAGAACGAGAGCTAACTGCAGATCCTCTTTAAGGCCACCTCTGAAGTGATAGATCATGCTCTTTTCATCAGGAACGTCTTGTTTAGCGAAGCGAGCAAGTTTCTGAAACTGGATGTTGTATTGATACACAGACATGTTGCCTTGCTTGAGATTGCGGAACTCCTCACGCTTGCTCTCAACAACACTTTGTGGAATGTGGTGCGCTTTGAAGTCCCGACAGAAGTCAGTCCAAGTGATCACACGACCTCCTCTGGAATCTTTGTATTGTTGAAACCAATCAGCAGCTTGGTCCTTGAGCTGGAAAGAAGCGAACTTGACATAGTCCTCAGGCCTGACATTGCTACATTCAAAATGCTTGTTGATGTCCACGAGCCAATCATCGGCATCCGTGGCCTCGGCACAGTAGCTGAAAGACTTGGGCTGATTTGCGAGAAACTGGTTGAGAGTGGCAAAGTGAAGCTGATTGTTGCCTTGACCTTGATTGCCTTGATTGCCTTGCCCTTGAGTACGTTCTTGCAAGAGTTGCAGAATCATCTGAGCATTGGCGTTGGTGGCTGCCATGATAGCTTGCCATGCCTCCGGAGGCGGAGGTGGTGGCGGAGGGTTCGCTTGACTCCCTTCATTGCGATCCGGATTCTGACGCGTTGGCGGAGCCATCCTGAAGAGGGTGACATCCGTTAGCATCTTGATAGACAAATAGATAAGTAGAATCAATGGATAGAAATTGCAACATATAGTCTTCACAATAAACATTCGAACGAGGATGAACGAATGAATTCCGTAGTAAATCATCACACTTCCATAAGTTGAGAAGCCACTTGAAAAAGATATGGAATCAACATATGAATTCGAAGCAACTCGAATACCACAATTCAAAACAAAACAAAGTATTGGCTTGCAGAATAAGCCGGAACAAACATATGATAGAGATTTCGTCCGAAGTTTTCGTGGTGGGGCCCACACGGGCTCAATCGTACAGCACCATCATGTACAAGGCTGTGCACATGACATACGAAGCGTCCCCGAGTCGGCATAGCCATGGACTCTTTAAGACACTACGAGACCACTGTAAAACCAACCGTGTACAGGCGGACCACTAGACGTCGAACCCCAATCTCATATCATGCGTCTGTCGGAAAGATATCCTAAGGCTACTTGAATTCCCACTTATAAACTCCCGAAACTTTCTGGTTATGCAATCTGGTGTTGGGGATACAGGGGACACAAAATATATCACCCAAACTAGCAATCCCTAGATCCAGCTGTATCCATCCGTCAACACATAACCAAGAAACCTTCGGAAATCGTTTACCTCAACCTTCGAAAAGCATCCGTTATACAAGTTATGGCAATACTCCCGAACTCCCGCCCCAGTACTGGGTGGCGTCGAGGTGATCTCACCAACAACTGCATAAAAGAGATTTCGATGTCGGCGAAACTCAGGTATTCCAGAACTGCAACGATAAAATTGTGACGACAACACCTCGGAGCTCAACTCCCCGGGACACTGCCACAACCCCTAAATGTCAGGAGGCACCAAGAACAATGTTCTCGTCACAAAACCATCGGAACGATTCCAAGATACCCGCGTGATCCTAAAAAAAATTTAGTGAAATTTGAGGAGAGAATAGTCAAAACTTCTACGTCAGGAGACCTCACCAGAGCGACGAAGGGACTGAGGAGTAAAAAGAATCCTACTCTCCGATATATATAATCCTAAGACTCAAAACATTTTTGTTCTAGACTCAACAACGCCAGCGATTCGATCAAGCAGGGGGCTCCTAAGTCGGGGATGGCTCTGATTACCAACTTGTAACGCCCACGATGCGGCTATATCTCCCACGTGTCGAGGCACGACTTAGAGGCATAACCGCATAGTGGTTTTGTCGCAAGAAGGGTCATCTTCACACAATCCCATGTAATGAACAAGAATGGGATAAAGAGTTGGCTTACAATCGCCACTTCACACAATACATAAATATAATTCATACATCATCCAAAATACAATCATAGACCGACTACGGTCAAAATCCAGATGAAAATAAGACAACCCCAAATGCTAGATCCCCGATCGTCCCAACTGGGCTCCACTACTGATCATCAGGAAAAGACACATAGTAACGACCACGTTCCTCGTCGAACTCCCACTTGAGATCGACCCCATCATCTGCACTGGCATCGTCGGCACCTGCAACTGTTTTGGTAGAATCTGTGAGTCACGAGGACTCAGCAATCTCACACCCGCGAGATCAAGACTATTTAAGCTTATAGGAAAGGATGGTGTAATGAGGTGGAGCTGCAGCGGCAATAAGCATATATGGTGGCTAACATACGCAAAGAGAGCGAGAAGAGAAGCAACGGAACGGTCGTCATCTAGCAATGACCAAGAAGTGATCCTGAACTCCTACTTACGTCATACATAACTCAGACCGTGTTCACTTCCCGGACTCCGCCGAGAAGAGACCATCACGGCTACACACGCAGTTGATGTATTTTAATTGGGTCAAGTGACAAGTTCTCTACAACCGGACATTAACAAATTCCCATCTGCCTCATAACCGCGGGCACGGCTTTCGAAAGATAATACCCTGCAGGGGTGTCCCAACTTAGCCCATCATAAGCTCTCACGGTCAACGAAGGATAAACCTTCTCCCGGAAAGACCCGATCAGTCTCGGAATCCCGGTTTACAAGACATTTCGACAATGGTAAAACAAGACCAGCAAAGCCCCCGAATGTGCCGACAAATCCCGATAGGAGCTGCACATATCTCGTTCTCAGGGCACAACGGATGAGCCAGACGTCGGGTTGGCATAGACCCTGGTTGCCCAGGGGGCGCCGGACATCGCTCGGTTTGGGCCAGCACTCGAAGGAGCACTGGTCCGGGGGTTTAAAATAAAGATGACCCTCGGGCTCGCGAAAACCCGGGGGAAAAGGCTTAGGCGGCAAATGGTAAAACCAAAGTTGGGCCTTGCTGGAGGAGTTTTATTCAAGGCGAACTGTCAAGGGGGTCCCATAAATCACCCGACCGTGTAAGGAACGCAAACTCAAGGAACATAATCCCGGTATAACAGTAACTAGGGCGGCAAGAGTGGAACAAAACACCAGGCATAAGGCCGAGCCTTCCACCCTTTACCAAATATATAGATGCATTAATTAAATAAGAGATATTGTGATATCCCAACATATCCATGTTCCAACATGGAACCAACTTCAACTTCACCTGCAACTAGCAACGCTATAAGAGGGGCTGAGCAAAAGCGGTAACTTAGCCAAACAACGGTTTGCTAGGAAAGGATGGTTAGAGGCTGACATGGCAAATGGGAGACATGATATAGCAAGTGATAGGTAGCGTAGCATGGCAATAGAGCGAACAACTAGCAAAGCAAAGATAGAAGTGATTTCGAGGGGTGGTCATCTTGCCTGCAAGGTTCTCAGAGTTGTCGAAAGCTTGATCCTCGTAAGCGTACTCAACAGGTTCCTCGTTCACGAACTCGTCTCCCGGCTCTACCCAAGACAAGAACACAAGCAAACGGAACCACAATCAATCACGAGAAATGCACAAGCAACATGATGCAAAACATGTATGATATGCAAGATATGATATGCGATGCATATGCGTGCTCCGGAAGGAAAATGATGAACAAGGCAGTAACTTGGCAAACCAAGCATGCCACTGGAAAGATGAGATGATTTCGGTCGAAATCGATATAAAGATCACCGGAAACGGATGCACGGTTTGCAAATGGCAAGCAAAACAAGAATGACACGAATCTGCGATTAACAGCATGATAGCACTTAAAATGCAACAAACAACAATGCTACAGCACTCCAACATAGCAACAAAGCACATGGAAGTAATCTACAGGAGATGCTTGACAAAAGATGAACACTGAGCTACGGCTAGTTCACAACATATCAAGCTCAAACAAGCATGGCAAAAGTGCAAAAGATAACAGGATCACAGACTTAGTGAAAAACTGGACATGGCAGAAAACAGCATCAGGTAGCAATGTTCAGAGCACGAAATCAACATGCTACAGGAACTTAACATAGCAAAACAAGGCATGGCAGTGTTCTACTAAATGCATATGACAAAAGTCCCTTACTGACCATAAGCCAAAAAGGACCAGAAGATATGATGGCAAGCATGTAAACATAGCAAGTTTCGTTATCAGGTTTCAGACTTGGCAGAAAACAGAGCATGGCAGAAATAATAATATGAGGCATGTTTGTGAGCTTGATGCACTCACTACAGAGCAATGCATGACAAACCAAGCACACCTACCGCAAGATGGCATGTTTATGAAGCTATCCATGGCAAGAGAAAAAGCATAGCATGTATGGATCAACTACAATAAGCTTGGCAATAATGAATATCATGTTAAGAATCTGCCAGAAATATTTTATAGCAAAAGTAGAGCAAGATTGAGTCATGCTATGGCACACCATAATTGCAAACAAGGGAAGTAATGGATCAATTACAACTATAGCTACAAAACATCCTTACTGAACAGCTCGAAAATATGCATGGATCTCTCTGTAGCATCAAGTTTACATGGCAACAAAATAACAGCAGACAAAGACTTAGAGAGATCACCAAGTCCCTGAAATCAGAAACATTACGGAGCCTACTTTGCATGCTTGTGCTAGTCACCACAGAGATCACAAAAATACATGGCATACACCCTTGGAAATATGGCATGGCATACAACAAAACACATATAGAGCTCATTCCAAAAGATGCACAGATTTAATGATACAAAAATGACAAATCTCTAAGTTCTGCTAAGAACCAGAAGATAACAGCAACTAGCCCTCTTCTAACAGAGATTTGGGCATTAAGATGACATCTAATGAACATGGTGCAATTGAACAAAATGTAGAGCATCACGAGACGAACAATTTTACATATTACACGCACGAATCAGAGCTACATGCAAGGAGTTATGCACTGAGGAACATGCGCACTTATCGTAAAAAAATCGAGGACTTCGGAATTTTTAGGGGTTCGAGAAGTCAACGCTCACATAGTGGATCGAGATCTGAGGAGCTCCTCGAGCTCGGGCTCGCCGGCTCGGCCACCGGAGGAAGGAGGGAAAGGGGCGGCGGCCACCCGTGGCAGAGGAGGAGGCGAGGCCGGAGGACGGCGGAGCACGGCGCCGGGCGGCGAGGGGCGCCGGCGGGCGCGGCGGGGCCGGCCGACGGCGGCGCGGAGGCGGCGGGGCGAGGCGGAGGTCGGGCGGCGGCTCGGGGCCCGGTCGCGCGCGGGCGGGCCGGCCTCGGTGACGGCGGCGGTGACGTGTCGGCTTGCGATTCGTCGGGGCGCGGCGGCGGACGCGTCCGGCTCCGCCCGGACGTGTCCGGCGGTGGAGAGGGACGAGGGTTAGGGTTGGACTGCGTTTCGTTTATCGGGGGAGATGCATATAAATAGGTAGAGGGAGCTAGGAGGCTCCAAATGAGGTGCGGTTTTCGCCCACATGATCATGATCGAACGACCTAGAGCATGGAAGAGAGTTTGGTGGGTTTTGGGCTGGTTTTTAGGGGCGTTTTTCTGCACACACAAATGGACTTTGCGGATGCCCGGTTAACCGTTGGAGTACCAAACGACCTCCAAATGGAACGAAACTTGACCGGTGGTCTCCGGGTGGTATAATAAGGCCACTTGACAAGCCTCGGTCCATTCCGAGAAAGTTTGACACCCGCACACGAAAGAAAACAAGAGGGGTGCACCGGAGGAGATAGGAGCGCCGGATTGCAAAACGGACAACGGGGAAAATGCTCGGATGCATGAGACGAACACGTATGCAAATGCAATGCACATGATGACATGATATGAAATGCATGACATGAACAAAATACAAAATGAAAGACAAAACCCGACCACGGAGAGAATATCATAACACATAGCCAAAAATGGCAAGAGTCGGAGTTACAAATACGGAAAGGTACATCTGGGGTGTTACAGAGGACGCGGCCGAGGCGGCGGTCCGCGCAACGGCCCTCGCCCCATAGACCAGTGCAGGTACTGCAAGAAGCTGGGTCATTGGGCCTGGGACTGCAACACCAGGAAGCGCGAACAGGCGCACCTTGTGCAGGCTACCGGCGACGTCGACGCCGACCCCGCCCTCCTCCTGACATCGGTGTGTGCCCTGACGGAGGCCACGGAGGAGCTGGCGGCCCCCACTCCTCCATCGGAGATCGTCATGCTCAACGAAGAGCGCGCCGGCATGCTGCCCGGGCGTGATGGCGAGCGCCACGACTCGGCTTGGTTCCTCGACACCGGCGCGAGCAATCACATGACCGGGGATCGGTCACTCTTCGCCGAGCTGGACACCGGTGTGGGCAGGAACATGCGCTTTGGGGACGGGTCCGCTGTGGACATCTGCGGACGCGGCACGGTGTTGTTCACGTGCCAAGACGGGCGCCAGCGCGCGCTCACCAGGGTGTACTTCATACCCCGCCTGCGCTCCAACATAGTGAGCCTCGGGCAGCTGGACGAGGTCGGCTGCCGGGTCACGATCGAGCACGGGGAGCTGTGTGTGCTCGACACTCGACGCCAGCTCCTCGCCAAGGTCCAGCGCAACGGCAACCGCCTCTACGTACTCCACGTCAAGCCAGCGCAGCCCCAGTGCATGGCGGTGCGCTACGACGACGTGTCCTGGCGCTGGCACGCACGCATGGGACACCTGAACTTCCAGGCGCTGCAGAAGCTGGCTCGAGAGGAGATGGTGCGGGGTCTCCCGCGGATCGACCACGTCGACGAACTCTGTGACGCATGCCTCGCCGGCAAGCAGCGACGGGCACCGTTCCCGCAGCAGGCGAAGTGGCGCGCCGATAACCTGCTCGATCTCGTGCATGGTGATCTGTGCGGGGCGATCTCGCCGCCGACACCTGGTGGGAAGAGATACTTCCTGCTTCTCGTGGATGATCGAAGCCGGTACATGTGGCTGGTCCTCCTTGCTTCCAAGGACGAGGCCCAGGCCGCGATCAGGCGCTTCAAGGCCACCGTAGAGGTCGAGGCGGGGCGGCCCTTGCGCGCGCTCCGGACGGACCGGGGCGGCGAGTTCACGTCAGCGGTGTTCATGGAGTACTGCGCTGAAGAAGGCGTCAAGCGGCAGCTCACGACGCCGTACACACCCCAGCAGAATGGGGTGGTGGAGAGGAGGAACCAGACTGTGGTCGCCATGGCGCGGAGCATGCTCAAGGCGAAGGGCATGCCGGCTAAGTTCTGGGGGGAGGCGGTCACCACTGCCGTTTACCTCCTGAACCGATCTCCTACGCGCAGCATCGAGGGACAAACTCCGTACGAGGTATGGCACGGCGAGAAGCCTAGTGTTCAGCATATTCGTGTGTTTGGATGCGTTGCACACGTCAAGAACGCCAGGCCCATGCTAAAGAAACTAGATGATCGAAGCACGCCCATGGTCTTCATTGGTTATGAGGAAGGAACCAAGGGCTACCGTGTCTTCAACCCTGGGACTGGGCGCGTTCACGTGTCCCGTGACGTGGTCTTTGACGAAGGCGCGTGCTGGAAGTGGGACGATGCCACAGCTGCGCCAGAGCCGTTCACGGTGAGCTACACCGTCTTCGTCACTTGGCCAGAGCACCTAGAGGATGGGGGAGCAGGGGCGTCTCCCGCAGCTCGCTCACCTGCGCGGGAGCCGGTCACGCCAGGCCCTGCGTGCGAGGACACGAAGGAGGACGCGGTGCCGCAAAGCGACGCGCACACTGACGCTGATGCAGAAGGGAGCGACCGGGGCGGTGACCAGGGTGGGCACCCGATGCTCACCCGGGGCAAGGACGACATCCATCAGCGCAACACCAAGTACGACGACGACTACGTGCATCTCATCGACGTCGTGGACGACGATGAGGCCGCGGACCCGGTCTGCCTCGTCGCTGGAGAGGAGCCAGCGTCGTTCCCAGAAGCTGCGGCACAACAGTGCTGGCTGCGGGCAATGCGGGAGGAGCTCGCCGCGATCGACGCCAACGACACCTGGGCCCTCGTGGAGCCGCCGCCGGGACAGCGCCCGATTGGACTCAAATGGGTCTTCAAACTGAAGAAGGACCCATCCGGCACCATCGTCAAGTACAAAGCGCGTCTTGTGGCAAAGGGCTACGTGCAACGCGCCGGCATCGACTTTGAGGAAGTCTTTGCGCCGGTGGCCCGTTTCGACTCCGTGCGGCTCCTGACCGCACTCGCCGCTCATCATGGGTGGGAAGTCCATCATATGGACGTGAAATCGGCCTTCCTCAACGGGGACTTGGCTGAGGAGGTCTTCGTCGCGCAGCCGCCGGGGTTCGAGCTCGCCGGACAGGAGCACAAGGTGTTCAAGCTCGCCAAGGCGCTGTACGGTCTACGTCAGGCACCACGCGCCTGGAACGCGAAGCTGGACAGCAGCCTGCTGTCGCTCGGGTTCCAGCGGAGTGACTCTGAGCACGGCGTCTACATGCGCGGCACCGGCGACATGCTCCTGGCGGTGGGCGTGTACGTTGATGATCTCATCATCGCCGGTGCGCAGCCACGGGAGCTGAGCAACTTCAAGGAGGAGATGAAGAAGCTCTTCCAGATGAGCAACCTCGGGCGGCTCACCTACTACCTTGGCATAGAGGTACGTCTGGGCGCGGCATCACTCTGTGTCAGGCAGGCTATGCACAGAAGTTGCTCGAGAAGGCGTCCATGGCGGAGTGCAAGCCAAGTGCAGTGCCCATGGAAGCGAAGTTGAAGCTCGGCAAGGACAGTACGACACCGGCCACCGACGCCTCGTACTACCGCAGCCTGATTGGCAGCCTGCGGTACCTGGTGTAGACCAGGCCCGACATCACGTATTCAGACTCCTACCTCGGCCGTTTCATGGAGAAACCCACCGTCGAGCACCTGACGGCAGCCAAGCATTTGCTGAGGTACATCGCGGGCACTCTGACGCTCGGGTGTGTGTACCTTAGGGGGAGCGAAGACCCCTCGCTCATCGGCTACAGCGACTCCGACCTTGGCGGCGACGTCGGCGACCACAAGAGCACCACCGGCTCGCTCTTCTTCCTCGACAAGAGCCCCATCAGCTGGCAGTCCACCAAGCAGAAGGTGGTCTCGCTGTCATCATGTGAGGCAGAGTACGTCGTCGGCGCATCCACCACTTGTCAGGGATCTGGCTCTCTCGACTGCTGGCAGAAGCAACAGACACCGAGATCAAGCCACCTGAAATTCTGATTGACAACAAGTCTGCGATTCGGCTCAGCAAAAACCCGGTGTTCCATGACAGAAGCAAGCACATAGAGATCAGATACCACTTCCTCAGGGACAAGGTTGAAGCAGGGAAGGTGAAGGTCGATCATGTCAACACCGGCGAGCAGCTGGCTGACATCCTCACGAAATCACTTGGGCGTGTGCGCTTCCAGGAGCTGCGCGCCAAGATCGGCATCCTCGACACCAAGGGCGCGTGACAAGTTCAAGGGGGAGACTGTTGGGGTTGAACCCGTCTCGCGCCACCAGTTTTTTTCCAGCTTTCAGTTTTCTTCAGTTAGCTAGTTTATTAGGATTCTGTTTTCCCTCTTTCCCTAAAGATTAGGCCAGGGCCACCATACGTGCGCACCGTGGCGAGTAGCTAGGAGCAGTACGACTGACTCTCATGCATCATGGACGTGGGATGGCACGTCTGGATCGATCGTGGGCTGATCGCGTGTATTGCGTTTGCTTTCGTTCTGAATAAAAGGCAAGAGGCCAAGGAAGAAAAGCTGCAGTCTTACGCAGCACAAAACTCTCTCTCGCTCGTTTGATCGCAACAAACTAGAGGTCCGAGATATACAAGGATGAAATTGTTGTTTTTGAGGAAATTAATGGTTTGAGAGATGGGTAGAGGTTTAATTATCCATACCACAGATTTTTAGACAAAGATGCCCTCCTACTTATATTAATTAAGATATATAGTACAAAGAAGAAAGGAAGAAATGTACATACCCAATGCAAGACCGTACGTGTCTGATATACTACTACTAGCAAACAGCAAGTGAATAATAAAGTGTATATGTACGTTCCTGTATCGCTCGCCTAATTAGCATGTCGAAATTCAGGTCAGAAGTTCTCCTTGTGGAAGACGAACTTGGTGGTGGTCCGGTGCGAGAAGTCCTGCGACAGCCGCCTGAGCTCCGGCGTGAGCTTCTGGTCGCCGCAGTAGAAGACCCCGACGCGCTGCCCCTGGTGGTCGCAGGCGACGCGCTTGAAGACGTCGCGCCAGCAGGGCCTGGCGAAGTGCGTGCGGACGCGCGTCCCGGACACCACGTCCACGCCGCTCTTGGCGTGGTGGAGCGCCTGCAGCATCACCACCATGGCCGACCGCGCGTCGCCTTCCTCGTACACGCTGGTGCAGTGGTTGTGCAGCTCCACCACGGACTCCTCGCCGGCGGCATCGCGCTCCGCCACCTCGTTCATCACGCCGCGGAACCACTCGAAGGAGCCCTCCTCCCGCGTGCACCAGTAGAAGTAGACCCGCTTCGTCATGAACCCCTCGTCGCCGTCCTGCCGGTGGACGTTGTTGAGCACGTCCTTGACGATGCTGATGAGCGGCGTGGCGCCGATGCCGAGGCCGATCAGGAGGAGCACGTCGTACTTGCGGTAGTCCTGCGCCGGCGCGCCGTAGGGCCCGTCGATCAGCAGCCTCGGGAACCTGCACCGCCAGCATCAAGGAAAAATCAGACAAGTTCAGAACCACCACCATGGACGTCGACGGTCCTTCCTGCTCGTACTCGTACTTACTTGGCGTTGGCGTTGTGCTCCACCATGGACGTGAAGTCGGCTCTCAGGAGGCCGCTCTGCCCTGCCGACGGTGGCCTGCATATCTGCGACAACAAACAACCATTGTTAACAGCGAATCCTTCCTGCAAGAGAAACGCGTCGGCTCGATTGCTCTGCCAGTGCTGTACTCACCTGGGAGAAAATGGCTCTGAATCTGCTCGTCCAGTCGCCCCGGCACCGGATGTGCATGCTGAGGTAGTCGTCGCCGGGAGCGGAGGTGATGGTGAATGGGTGCCTGCATTGCAATAGCAGCAGCAGCAGCTTGTCAGCTCAGGTGCACGGCTGCTACATTCGCAGCGACGCGGAGACGATGGAAGCCACGAGAGATCGAGGGCGCTCACCACTCGAACGGCGAGACCTCGCCGCAGTTGACGTAGATGTACTGGCCGCTCCTGTACCTGAAGCCGTGGGGCTTACTCATGTGGATGGCTATCACATTCCCAGGATACACCGCCACCTTCTCGATCCTCACGGTGGTGAGTCCGTGCGACCTCAGCGCCCGAAGAAGCCGCTCGCCGGCGTACAGCAACACGGGGACGGCAAGGTACATCCATGTCTGAAATTTCCAAAGAGTTACCACTAAACATAGTCCGTATCTGAAGAGACCGGAGCTTGGAGATCTCGATCGATCGCTCACCGTCTGCTTGTACCACGTCCGGTTGATGTAGAGGCAGACGCCGTGGACGACCAAGGCGACGTAGACGACGACGAAGAGGTGGTGGGAGTACCAGAACATGTTGAAGCCGCTGAGCCTCTTGAGCGGGTTCCCCGCGCCGAGCTTGCTCCGGCGGAACCGCGGGTGCGCCAGCGTGTAGGCGACGGCCATGAGCAGCACCATGATGACGCCGGTGACGCCCTCCACGCCCCGCACGAACCACCAGTAGTCCGGGACCCTCGCCTGCCCGAAGTAGCGCTTCATCGGCTCGTACGCCTCGTCGGTGGCGCGGAGCAGGCGCGGGAAGTCGCACGTGAGGTGGGTCACCCCGTGCAGCGCCACGCCGACGGCCACGCCCCCGGCCACCACCTTGTGGAAGTTGATGTTGTCGTTGAAGGGCACGGCGGCGCCGAGGCTGGTCCGGGAGCGGAGCCAGGTGATGGTGTTGCGGCACACGGGGAGGAGGATGAGGGCCATGTTGAACTTGGTGGTCTCGGCGCCGCCCTTGGCCACGCACACGCAGTAGCCCATCACGTCGAACGTCGGGTGGCGGCGGTACGCGTAGAACTTCCAGGCGAAGAGGCCGGCGTTGATGGACAGCCACAGCGCCATCACCCACACGCGCTTCCAGTTGTCCTCCAGGAAGTAGCGCGTCGCCGTGACGCCCCGCCGGAGCGGGTTCGCGTCCCGCGCCGGCACCAGCCTCTGGCTGATGAGCTGGCTGATGTTGGAGCTGTGCGCCACCAGGCTCGTCGGCGCCTGGGAAGGGGGCAGCAGCAGCAGGGACTCCAGTGTCGCAAGCTGTGGTGTTTAAAAAAAAATCAAGGCGAAAATGGAGTTGTCAGTACTCAGTATCACTGTCGGTGAACTTACGAACACTTTGACAATCAATTCCACAGAAAAGAGGCGAAGGGTGAGAGAGGATGGACCTCGATGTAGCCGAGCTGGTCGGGGTCGAGCTCCTCCATGATCAACGCAGTGTACTCGTCGACGCGCTCCAGGATTTTGGTGAGCTTGTTCGCGGAGGCCGTCAGAGTGAGGACCTGACAACCCAACAGAAATTCAGAAGCATTCAAATGATTTGTGCTGAACAAACAACACTCGTGATATTTTGCTCATTTCTCACCTCTTTGAGCTCCTCTTCGGTGATCCGACCGTCTGCATTCTTGTCAACCCTGCAACAAGTTCAGTACAATTGTCAATTTTTTACATCAAACTTAATTCGAATGTCAAATTTGGTCCATATTTCAGATTGCAGACAAAGTTGAACTTGGGGATTGGATTTGATTGGAGACGTACATGTCAAAGAAAGTCTGGAGCTTGGCATCAAAGCCTGGATCGGAGAGCTGCTCCCAGAACTCCCTCAGCTCATCCTTGGTCAGCACCTGAGCAACGATCCCCCTTCGCCTTGCAAGCGCGTCGTACATCTGCGCCGCGAACTCCTCCGACCCAACCATCCCTACAACACAAATTTGAGATCATCATTTCACCGAAAATTCAGACTTATAAACCTGACGCTTCAGAGAAATGGATGAGTGAGCGAGCTTACCAATGCACTGGCCGAAGCGTGATCTGAGGAGCAGGCCGTCGACGGCGAGGCGGTCGAACCGCTTCTCCACCTCAGGCCAGCTGCCCCGCGTGACCACGCTCTGGTTGAGGAAGTGGAGGCCCCTGAGCGCGCGCGCGGCGCCGGTCATGCTCCGGTCCAGCCGGCGCTGGCTCGCCGGCGCGTTGTCGCTGCCCCCACGCTTGGCCGACGCGATGCGCCTCAGCTCGGCCTTGAGCCTCGAGGACAGGCCGCCACTCCGGGGCAGCAGCGCCGCGTCGGGCGTCTCGCCGGCGGCCCTGACGCCCTGGACGGCCACCGCGTCGTCGGCCCCGACGTCGAGCGTGACCTCCACGTACTCGTTCTCCTCCTTGAACCGCGTGCTCCGCCGGCTCCCGCTCTTGCCGTCCGCGCCCTTGTTCTCTTCCGGCGGTGGCCCGGCAATGGCATTGCCGTTCCTCTCCATGCCCGTCACCCGCGGTGGTGAAGCAAACTAGCGAGCAATGCGGCGTCGAGAAACAGGTCCACTGATTTGTCTGGAGAATGGAAGCGGAGGTCGATGGATGGCGAGTGTTTTGGCAGCCAGGAAAGCAAGAATGCGCGGGGCATATATAGAGAGAGATGCAAACAGTAGTGGAATTGGTTAAGCAGTACTAGTAGATTTGGTGAGGACACGGTTGTAGTACTAGCATTCTGAAGGTTTTTGTGTCTGTTTGCTAGTGTTTTTTAAGGTTTGCTGAGGGCAAGAGTCAAGAGCAGGGGGAGATTGATGGCATGATGGAAGGTGGTGGAATGGAATACAGTGGGCGCCCGCCCCTGTCTCTCAACTCAACTCTGATGGCTTTGCGCAGTCCGGCAATCCAGCCCCTGGTCAGGGAGGGGTGGCCTTCAAAACCAGTGAAGACATCCAATCGTCATTTAACAATGCCGTTCAGGATATGTGCATGTGAGGCTATGGCCTGTTCTCAGAATGTGGTCTTCCAGTCCGGTTCCCATGCATATAAATATTTGGAGCGCTTAGATTCTCGCTACATGTACTGTGTCTGAATGTTTGGAAACAGCCGTTCCCTCCCGTTCAAGAAACACTCTAAACGTGGTAGCTTTGCGCTGGCCATGGTGAAAGGTAAAGAAGAAGAAGAAAAAAACCGTGGTCAAAGTACGTAGAACACTATACTACAAGTCCAAGTGACAAGGGTTGTTGAGGGAGGGATCATCGATGCAAGCTTGGAACTTGGGCACAGCTGGATGTGCTTAAGCACCCACCCCCGTCTTACAGCACAGCACGTCATCCACGGGCCACGACGATAAGGAAACAACGGAAGGAACTAGGATAAAACCACTGGCGGCCGCCACCAAGGGAAGGAATTCCCGTTACGGACTTCTTCTTCTTCTTTTTATAATGCCTGGTCACCCTTTCACCGTTATTTTACACACATTCTCGGCCTCGCCTAAGCCCACACCGGGGTGTGAGATTTACTGTAGCAGGGAAGGGCGGGCAAGTACTATCACATAAGCTCCAAACTTTTGAAAGCCGCAAAGTTTGTAGAGAAAGATGGAACAAAAACTGATTATCTGCCTGCGCAGCAAATGCCAACTTCTATTCTTCAACTTTTATTTGATTTCAGTACATCTTAAAGAATGTAGTAGTAACATGGCAGCCTTGGCGCCTGTGCATGGTGGAGCATTGGAAGGGGCCTTAGCAGCTCTGCACCTAACACCACCTTACATGCTCTTTACATAACCGTCTAACGTAACTTTTTTTTTTGCGGGGAACCGTCTAACGGAACTTGTGGGGTTCTACAAGAAACCGGTCACTCTGCTCTCTCTACGATGGGTTCAACAAAGATATAAGCAGAATAACAGGGCAAAGATCGAAGTTCAATGTTACAGCTCAACATTATGAGGACCACACGCCGTTAATTTTGGTGTCTGTTATCTGTTATAACAAAATTGAAGTAGATGAACTGCACACTGATAATTAGGTTACCCGAGTCACATATGCATCTTTGTTAATTCAAAGGACAAAGTCATTTGGGCAACTTTTGCTATCACTTAGTTTGCTTGTTCACTACCGCAGCAACAACAAAACAAGGATTTGCTATGAATTAATCTAATTCAGTCTACATAATCTTTGTGCCAATTTGCAGTGTACTCGCAAAATTGTACAGCATCTATATCCCAAGAAGCAGCAAGGAAAAAAAACATCAGCTGTAGTAGAAAGAAGCGAGACAAATTAGCAAGTCTGTTAGGAGAAGCCCAATCGCGTCAAATACATATTTTGGTGCAAACAAACCCCACACCTGCAAAGTTGAAAGATAACTAGTGTCAAAACAAATCTGCGTAAACAACCACAAAGCAGCAATACAAAAAACCAGCGACTATTGTTTGCTGGAATTAAGTGCACATATTACCATCAAGTGACGCCTTTGAATCGTGACACATACGATTGTAACTGTCGTAGTGATAGCTGTAATTAGACCATACATCAAATGGACCTGAGTTTGGCACATAACATTAGATATCACGTGGATCGGCAAGCAAAGAAAGAGCCGATATCCAGATCAACAGAAGGAGTTCCACAATGCATAATAACACTATTTCAGTATATGGTCGACAATTAGGGAAATCTAAATTGGTGTTTGTTTGTAGTCTAACACGGCTGTGCCTAAACAGTACATACTCACTGTCCATATTATTTTCCTGAATATGAAACTTTTTTGTAAAAGAGAATGTTTAACTAATGAAATTGTGTTACTAAATTACTGCCAGAGAGCACGAACGAATTTCCCTCAGTACCTGTATTAGAATATTGATGGTGACATCCTTCACCTTGCTTTTCTTCGATGCAGTATTATAACAGTGGATGGCAACAAATGGAAGACTAAGAACTGGCAGGATGTGAGAAACACCAAAGGTATCAATAGAAAGAAGAAACCCTTGACGAATGATATGAAAATTGTCAAACCTGCAAAATTTAGAATTGTGACAAATATCATTACATAACATGCAAGTGATATGTTTTTTCTCAGATACAACAGTATTATTTGGAACATAATTATACTCACCCAATGAATGCAGCACCATAGCGGAGGCCATCAAAGGTACACCTGAAATGTATTCTGTATTAGCACAAATGCAGTTTTAGCAATCCCATCTAACAATGCAAATTAAATCACATTAACCATAAGCTCAAAACCCCATAACAGTAAGGACAAATGGACATGCATTATCTCGCAGACCAGTAAAAACATAGTACATAAAAAGGATAAAAACAGAAACATAAATCAGAGTAAAAGAAAGGTCAAAATGCATCAAACCCTCAAGGATCTCACCAGTGACCAGTCAGATAAAATAGACAAACTGCAAGAAGGCTCCATTGTGTTACTGATACAGGGTTAGCAACACAACTCCCTGTTATGTCAAGTTTCGAGTCTTTCTGATATTTCTGCTGTAACATTATTATGCACCAAGCTGCAAAATGGTTAATTAAAATTTTCAGATGCTATGCTTCCTAATGATGATATAAAAAGAAAAAAAAGGCTCAAGTTGTGCCTCAAGAGTACATGCCAAATTTTTAGAAGCGCTTGTCTTAAGAATTGAGTGACTTGCAAAGTACCTCCAGTGATGCAAATTAACGCTACAAAAGCACCTTGCCTTCCCAACAACATCAAGATAGTTGGGCTCCATGAACACAGCATGGCAGCTGATAAACTAGTTATCCTTTTGTTGAACTTCAAAGAATCAACTGGGGCAAACAATCGCCAAAGTACAGATATTACCAATGACAAACCTCCAATAGCATAAACAAAGCGAGGAGCCAAACTTCTTCCAATTTCTTGAACAGCTTTAGTATGAGACAGTAAAGTACTTTCAGAAGCCCAATAATTTGCTATAAATGCATAGCTCAAGATGGTTCCACAGATAATAAAGTACTTCAAGAACCTCTGATGGACCGCATAGGCGATGAGCTTTAATACAATGCAGGTCACCATGGCAAGAGATATGATGGGGAATATATCCATGGAGACATTGCAAAAACTGGAACCGAAAATGTCACAAATGATGCTCACTGGGTGGTCCTTTGTAGCAGTTGGCCCAGCAATTTGTTTTGACATCCCAAGCTCAATTCCAAATCGTGCAAAAATATTTAGAAGAAGGAAAATAAACTCCTGTCAATTAAAAAAGTAAGGTGGGATCAGAAGATAATTATATAACCAACATTAAAACAAAAATTCTAGTGAACAAAGGAAAGTTTGAACAGCATTGATATAATAGGAATATTAACTTCTATGGTGGAGTTCCCGTTTGTGGCCGAGCTCCACACACCGGCAATGCAACTCGTGGCCAAAAGAAAGTTTGTAACTCTACCTTCTGCCACTGCATGACAAGAAAACAACTTCGTGAATCAGTAGTCACCATAGCAAATTCAAAATGTACAGCAAGATTGGTATATCTGATGAACTCACATATATAACTGTTGGATAGTAAACTCGCTGCTCGAATCGTGACCAATGTAAAAGCAAAGGATAATTTGGGGATGATCCTTGAACTAGGACATTCCTGATCTGATGGTTGACATACAGCATTCAGCCTCACAAGTATGTATGCCTGAGTGATAACTGACAGTATCATAAGTAAAAGACCAGTGCCCATCAACCATAAATCAAACTCCGTCCAAGCAGAGCGAGCAAGCTTTGCAAAGCTTTCCAAGAAACTAGAGTATGCATCGATTTGCAACTGCAGAGCAGAACTTGCGCTCTCCTTAAATTCTTCTCCTTTAGCTGTTTCCGATGGGCATGTAGGCTTCAAAACCTCTGACCAGTTCGCCTGAGCTTTTGAATACAGCTCCTCAACATGGTGCAGGTATTCAGCTGAAAATCCAATGATAGAACTACCAGAATATTGATCAATGTATCTCTTTACCTACAAGGGACAGATGAAGATCAAAGAAGTACTACTAAATCAGAATATCTGCAAATGCAGTTCATACTACCTGCCAACTATTTACACAAAGGACTTCAGCATATCTCATTTTCCACGCTACTAGGTCATCCTGTGGCGTGCATGCATTGATACCCGTCCTTTGATTATCCCATGTCCCAGCACTCAAAGCATACAATTCTGGGTTTACACGTCCAATGCTAGAAATGGAAAAACAGGCACATCTCAACAAAAAGCAGTAACACACAACTGAAGCCATCAAATAAGCACCATGTTAAGTTTACGTACCTTCCAAAAGGAAAAGGTATACCGAGTAGTGCTGATACAGTTACTGCAAAATCAAGCTGAAATCAAGAAAAACTTAGCAATATTGATAAAATAGAGCATCCATATGGGAGAGCGCAATCAGAATTTACCTGCTGCATAGTGCTGACGCACACTTCTTTCCCATGCTAGAACAGTAAACCATCAGCAGAAAGGGAAATCAATCAACGTTCATATTCATATTGCTAAATGCACAGATAGAAGCCGACTATTACGAAATAAATTGCAATTGATAACTAAAAAAATAAGGCAAGGAACTAAATAACTCTACACTGCTTCTATCAAACTTGTATTCCATCAATTGTACAAGCCTACGAGAAAGGTAATTCTATACAGAAATGCTAACTACCCCACCATGCTAAAGGCTATGAGCATGCTTTGTATGATACTACTTCATACCCATGCATAACCCAGTTAGTTAAGGACTGTCTACATACCTAATTTCTCACGGAATGTCAGATGTCAGACCCATAACGAAACAGTAAAGAACTAAATATGTCAGTAGAAGTATCCCTCTAAGTGTGACTTTCATATTCTATATAAATTATAATTCAGGTGACAATATGGCCAAGGAGTGATGGCTGTGTGCATCCGAATGGTTTATCCCCTTTTCAAAAGAAAAAAATGACCAAGGAGTATGTGCTATGATTATTTGGGTCCTAGTCCTGATAAAAATTAGCAAGAGAATGATTACATGCAAACAAGAAAACCAAGATGTTAGCATGAATGACAAGATCAGTCAATTTATCATTACAAATGAAATGTACCAGATCAAAATTGCATGAATTTTCACCAAGAACAGATAAGACAGCATCGGGTGGTGTCTTTGGACTCCATGCAAACAGAGATGTTTCAACCTACAATGAAACTGCATTAGTTCAGATAGTTTTGTGCTTAGCAACGAAAAAACAAGACATGTCACCTCTTCAGCAGTTCCTCCTCCATGGTCACCATTTAGGGTTTGGCCATGATCACCCATTACAAGGAGTAAAGTATTTTCATTGGGACCACCAGGTGTTGATAGGCTTTTCAATGTGTCAATTACATCCTACAGGAGCAAAATTGAGGCTAATTTAACGATCAGAATTTAGGATCACATAAGATAATGTCTCCTGCAAACAATTAGCACACAAAAAAAACCAGATCATGTACTATGAATGGGGCACCTGACCTCTAGGATTTGATTGTATTGCTCCAACTTCTGGATCATTGGGGTAGAGTCAACACCGAATATATGCCCTGCATGGTCCTAAAGAAAGTTGATCTCATATGCTTCTAGTTCCACAAAGGAAAGGATCAAATGTGTAAGCCAGCTCCAAAGTGAACACAAACAACTTACCACACCAAGGAAATGTGCAATAAGAACGTCCCAGTCATTTTCGTGCAGTGAAGGAAGCAAGTGATCAATAACACCATTGTCTACCTGATACATAATTTGATGGGTAATTCTATGGAAATTAAATGGAAAGCGAAAAATAGCTCATCGCGCAGAAAGGATAAAATGGTACTGAACAGATGGCATACCGTGTCGAGATCTTTAACATTAAAAGAAGGGTATGGAAATGACTTGTTGAAGTGCTCTGGGTATAACTGTATCCATGTATCATCTCCCATCATGACTACCCTCTTTCCACTTTTGACCAGCTGATTGAGCGCAAAGAAACAAAAGCATGATTAACTATCCGCCATGAGCTACGTATTTTACTAAAGTTAAATGTGAAGTGCAAAGAACCTGATGCATTATATTGTCTTCCACTATTGCTGGAGCTCCAAAGCTATTGCCGACATCAATAAAGGTAGGGAGACCACCCGTCGTGAGAGCCTGAATATAGTTGCAGCAAGAATATACACTAAGTTATGACCCTTTGATATTGCATTGAGGTGTACTCGAGATAACAGTTTTTTGGCATAACATCAGTGCTGAATGTATGCCATGAGATCAATATACAGTTATACACACAACAGTACTCATCACCTTAAGACGTTGAAGGCTGGTGGTCGGTGGGTCAGCCAGAGCTTTGAAGATCCTAGCAGAGTTCTTCTCATCAGCAGCCAGCTTCTGCAGGACCTGCAGCTTGTCCATCCATGGCTGCTTCTCTGCAGCAAAATGGTCAGGGTTAACTCGGTAGCAGCTCGCAATGTCCTACAGTAGTTTTCTCATTGCGCAGAATTACACAAATGCAAACCCACCTTCAAAGAATGTACTCGGTGCCACGAAATCGAACCTGTAAGATAGCAGAGATTGCTCAGAATCAGACATGGGAACTGAAGCGAGGACAGAATAGGCAAGGCGGTGCTACCTGAGGGCGTCGAGGACGACGATGACGAGGCGGTCTACGGCTGGCTGGGGCCAGGAGGAGCACCCGGGGGAGACGCCGGTGCGGTCGTCCCGGTGGCTGTGGAGGTCGAGCTCGGTGCGGGTGAGGAGGAAGCCGCGCGTGAAGAGGTAGATGGCCAGCGAGTGGAGGGCGAGGATGGCGACGAAGAGCAGCGGCCACGAGCGGCCCCAGGAGGACCCGCGGCGGCGGCTCGCCGGCGCCGCCATGGACTCCGGCAGGCGTCGTGCTCGTCGGGTCGGATCTGAAGCTGTGAGTAACCGGTGTGCTTGGATTTGCGTGGGCGAGATTATGTGCGCGCCCTTTATTTCGCGATGGACGGTGCAGATGGGAACACGTCAAGAAAACTAGTACTAATACTGATTAGGACCTGTGCAGCACGACAGAGGAGCAGCACGTCGGTGTGGCCGAATCTCCGGCGGCCGCGGCGGAGCTTGCTCTCCAGCTCGATGCGTGCTGGACGGGGAGGCAGGGAGCGGCGGGGGTTGCTCGCCCGGAGGTGTGGTGCCTCGATGTGTGCTTGACGGCGGCCGGGTTTGATACGTGAGGTCGGCGAGCGGAAGCAGGCATAGACGTTGCCAGCGGTGGCAGATGGAGGAGCGGCCAGCGGTGGGAGGCGGTGGAGCCGTGCGAGTTGTGCCCGGCGGTGGAAGGGGTCCGGTGATCGAACCGGTAAGGCTTTCGATTCAGTTTTCACCGGTCGGACTGCTGGTTCCGCTGTTCCTGTTTGATGTCAAGTTTTTTAAGTCATAAAATAATTATATTTATAATAAATACTCTTACCCATTATATTAGTACTTGTCACTCAAGCGGATGTATCTAACACTGATATACATTTATATATATATATATATATATATATATATATATATATATATATATATATATATATTCATTTGAGCGATAAGTAACATAAATCTAAGGGAGCAATGAAATCAATGCATAAAAAAAGTGCAAAATCGTGGGTAATTAGCATCTCAATGAATAACATGATAATATATGGTACACAAATACTCCCTTTGTCTGGAATTACTTGTCACAAAAATAAATATATCTAAAACTAAAATACATCTAGGTATATCAATTTCTTCAACAATTTTTTTTTCAAATGGAGTGAGTAGAAATAATACTACAAGGTTATACGTCTTTTTTTTTGCATGGTACAAGGTTAAAAGTCTTAGAGGATTTACAACCGGAGCCCCATATTCGTCCCAAGCATCTAGGCGTCTTGTCTAGTAAATGTCTGGACATACAAATTGCTACCCAACCGGACCTAACAAATTCGGCCCAAACAGTTGGGCTGCCTGGCACTTCAGTATTTTTTGACAAAAATGGCCTCTTTCAGCGACTTCAAGCACGTCTGACCCCTGGCCGAAACTAATTGCAAATCTGGCCCCCAGGATCGGCGCAAAAGAACAAGGCGCCGAATATGCACATCTCGGCTCCAACCTGTATAGCGTCGAACTAGTGGGCCCAAGAACATCGTCGTAACACCGAGTGGACGGGGGGACCGGCGACGTGGCATATTCGGCGCCATACTTACTGGCGCCGAGCTATGGATAGGTTTTAACCTCGTCGATTCACCGTGGGGAAATTTCCCATATCCTTTTCATCGAACCTAGTCGAGCCGCCGCCGTCGACCCCGACCAGTCACCTCCCCCTAGCCCCGGCCAGTCGCCTCCCCCCAGCCCGGCCAGTCGCCGTCGTCCCCCCCCCCCTCCAGCCCCGGACCATGCGCCGGCGCAAACCGACCGGGCCCTCCGCGACGAACCTCGCCGCTTGAGGTCCGGCCCGTCCGCCTCATCCGCTCTCCGCCCCAGACCCTCCTGGCCTTCTCCTCCGCAACAACGGGGGCTGACTTCTTGTCCACCCACCGTAATGTTGGGGAACGTAGCAGAAATTCAAAATTTTCTACGCATCACCAAGATCAATCTATGGAGTAATCTAGCAACGAGGGGAAGGGGAGTGCATCTGCATACCATTGTAGATCGCGATGCGGAAGCGTTGCAAGAACGCGGATGAGGGAGTCGTACTCGTAGCGATTCAGATCGCGGTTGATTCCGATCTAAGCACCGAAGAACGGTGCCTCCGCGTTCAACACACGTGCAGCCCGGTGACGTCTCCCACGCCTTGATCCAGCAAGGAGAGAGGGAGAGGTTGGGGAAGACTCCATCCAGCAGCAGCACGACGGCGTGGTGGTGGTGGAGGAGCGTGGCAATCCCGCAGGGCTTCGCCAAGCACCGCGGGAGAGGAGGAGGAGGTAGGGTTGCGCCAGGGAGAGGAAAACTCATGTGTTTGCAGCCCCCAATACCTCAACTATATATAGGGGAGAGGGAGGGGGCTGCGCCCCCTCTAGGGTTTCCACCCCAAGGGGTGCGGCAGCCCCAAAACCCATCTAGGGTGGCGGCCAAGTGGGGGGGAGAGGGAGGCGCACCAGGCATGGGCCTTTAGGGCCCATCTGCCCTAGGGTTTGCCCCCTCTTCTCTCCAGGCGCATGGGCCTTGGTGGGGAGGCGCCCCAGCCCACCTAGGGGCTGGTCCCTTCTCACACTTGGCCCATGTATGCCTCCGGGGCCCCGTGGCCCCTCCCGGTGGACCCCCGGACCCCTCCGGTGGTCCCGGTACACTACCGGTGATGCCCGGAACACTTCCGGTGGCCAAAACCATACTTCCTATATATAAATCTTTACCTCCGGACCATTCCGGAACTCCTCGTGACGTCCGGGATCTCATCCGGGACTCCGAACAACATTCGGTAACCACGTACATACTTTCCCTATAACCCTAGCGTCATCGAACCTTAAGTGTGTAGACCCTACGGGTTCGGGAACCATGCAGACATGACCGAGACGTTCTCCGGTCAATAACCAACAGCGGGATCTGGATACCCATGTTGGCTCCCACATGTTCCACGATGATCTCATCGGATGAACCACGATGTCGGGGATTCAATCAATCCCGTATTCAATTCCCTTTGTCTATCGGTATGTTACTTGCCCGAGATTCGATCGTCGGTATCCCTATACCTTGTTCAATCTCGTTACCGGCAAGTCTCTTTACTCGTTCCGTAACTCACATCATCCCGTGATCAACTCCTTGGTCACATTGTGCACATTATGATGATGTCCTACCGAGTGGGCCCAGAGATACCTCTCCGTTTACACGGAGTGACAAATCCCAGTCTCGATTCGTGCCAACCCAACAGACACTTTCGGAGATACCTGTAGTGCACCTTTATAGCCACCCAGTTACGTTGTGACGTTTGGTACACCCAAAGCATTCCTACGGTATCCGGGAGTTGCACAATCTCATGGTCTAAGGAAATGATACTTGACATTAGAAAAGCTCTGAGCAAACGAACTACACGATCTTGTGCTAGGCTTAGGATTGGGTCTTGTCCATCACATCATTCTCCTAATGATGTGATCCCGTTATCAACGACATCCAATGTCCATGGTCAGGAAACCGTAACCATCTATTGATCAACGAGCTAGTCAACTAGAGGCTTACTAGGGACATGGTGTTGTCTATGTATCCACACATGTATCTGAGTTTCCTATCAATACAATTCTAGCATGGATAATAAACGATTATCATGAACAAGGAAATATAATAATAACCTATTTATTATTGCCTCTAGGGCATATTTCCAACAGTCTCCCACTTGCACTAGAGTCAATAATCTAGTTCACATCACCATGTGATTAACACTGACAGGTCACATCACCATGTGACCAACATCCAAGAGTTTACTAGAGTCAACAATCTAGTTCACATCACTATGTGATTAACACTCAATGAGTTCTGGTTTGATCATGTTATGCTTGTGAGAGAGGTTATTAGTCAACGGGTCTGAACCTTTCAGATCCGTGTGTGCTTTACGAATATCTATGTCATCTTGTGGATGCTACCACGCGCTATTTGGAGCCATTTCAAATAATTGCTCTACTATACGAATCCGGTTTACTACTCAGAGTCATCCGGATTAGTGTCAAAGTTCGCATCGACGTAACCCTTTGCGACGAACTCCTTTTCACCTCCATAATCGAGAAAATTCCTTAGTCCACTAGATACTAAGGATAAGTTCGACCGCTGTCATGTGATCCATTCCCGGATCACTATTGTACCCCTTGACCAACTCATGGCAAGGCACACTTCATGTGCGGTACACAGCATAGCATACTGTAGAGCCTACGTCTAAAGCATAGGGGACGACCTTCGTCCTTTCTCTCTCTTCTGCTGTGGTCAGGTCTTGAGTCTTACTCAATACTCACACCTTGTAACACAGCCAAGAACTCCTTCTTTGCTGATCTATTTTGAACTCTTTCAAAATCATGTCAAGGTGTGCGTTCTTTGAAAGTATCATCGGGCGTCTTGATCTATCTCTATAGATCTTGATGCCCAATATGTAAGCAGCTTTATCCAGGTCTTCCTTTGAAAAACTCCTTTCAAACAACCCTTTATGCTTTCCAGAAATTTTACATCATTTCGGATCAACAATATGTCATTCACATATACTTATCAGAAATGTTGTAGCGCTCCCACTCACTTTATTGTAAATACAAGTTTCTAACAAACTTTGTATAAACCCAAAAACTTTGATCACTCCATCAAAGCGTATATTCTGACTCCGAGATGCTTGCTCTAATCCATGGAAGGATCGCTGGAGCTAGCATACCTTTTAGCATCCTTAGGATCGACAAAACCTTTCTGATTGTATCACATACAACCTTTCCTTACGAAAACTGGTAAGGAAACTTGTTTTGACATCCATCTGCCAGATTTCATAAATGCAGCTAATGCTAACATGATTCCGACGGACTTAAGCATCGCTACGGATGAGAAAATCTCATCGTAGTCAACTCCTTGAACTTGTGGAAATACTCTTTGCCACAAGTCGAGCTTCATAGACGGTAACATTACCGTCCACGTCCGTCTTCTTCTTAAAGATCCATTTATCTCGGATTTCATGGCTTCTAACCATTTGTCGGAATATGGGCCCACCATCGCTTCTCCATAGCTCGTAGGTTCATTGTTGTCTAGCAACATGACTTCCAAGACAGGATCACGTACTACTCTGAAGTAGTACGCATCCTCGTCGTCCTACGAGGTTTGGTAGTGACTTGATCCGAAGTTTCATGATCACTATCATAAGCTTCCACTTCAATTGGTGTAGGTGCCACAGGAACAACTTCCTGTGCCCTGCTACACACTAGTTGAAGTGACGGTTCAATAACCTTATCAAGTCTCCACCATCCTCCCACTCAATTCTTTCGAGAGAAACTTTTCCTCGAGAAAGGACCTGTTTCTAGAAGCAATTACTTTTGCTTCCAGATCTGAAATAGGAGGTATACCCAACTGTTTTGGGTATTCTATGAAGATGCATTTATCCGCTTTGGGTTCGAGCTTATCAGCCTGAAACTTTTTCACATAAGCATCGCAGCCCCAAACTTTTAAGAAACGACAACTTAGGTTTCTCTAAACGGTGTCGTCTCAACGGAATTGCGTGGTGCCCCTTTTAAAGTGAATGCGGTTGTCTCTAATGCCTAACCCATAAACGATAGTGGTAATTCGATAAGAGACATCATGGTATGCACCATATCCAATAGGGTGCAGTTATGATGTTCGGACACACCATCACACTATGGTGTTCCAGGCGGTATTAATTGTGAAACACTTTCCACAATGTCTTAATTGTGTGCCAAACTCGTAACTCAGATACTCATCTCTATGATCATATCACAGACATTTTATCCTCTTGTCACGACGATCTTCAACTTCACTCTGAAATTACTTGAACCTTTCAATAATTCAGACTTGTGTTTCATCAAGTAAATACACTCAGCATCTACTCAAATCATCTGTGAAGTAAGAACATAACGATATCCACTGCATGCCTCAGCACTCATTGGACTGCATACATCAAAATGTATTACTTCCAATAAGTTGCTCTCTTGTTCCATCTTACTGAAAACGAGGCCTTTCAGTCATCTTGCCCATGTGGTATGATTTGCATGTCTCAAGTGATTCAAAATCAAGTGAGTCCAAACGATCCATCTGCATGGAGTTTCTTCATGCATATATACCAATAGACATGGTTCGCATGTCTCAATCTTTTCAAAAACGAGTGAGTCCAAAGATCCATCTACATGGAGCTTCTTCATGCGTTCTATACCAATATGACTCAAGTGGCAGTGCCACAAGTATGTGGTACTATCATTACTATCTTATATCTTTTGGCATGAACATGTGTATCACTACGATCGAGATTCATTTTAGGTGCAAGACCATTGAAGGTATTATTCAAATAAACAGAGTAACCATTATTCTCCTTAAATGAATAACCGTATTGCGATAAACATAATCCAATCATGCTCAACGCAAACACCAAATCTCGATGGTAGAGGGAGCATGCGATGCTTGATCACATCAACCTTGGAAACACTTCCAACACATATCGTCATCTCACCTTTAGCTAGTCTCCGTTTATTCCGCAGCTTTTATTTCGAGTTACTAACACTTAGCAACCGAACCGGTATCTAATACCCTGGTGCTGCTAGGAGTACTAGTAAAGTACACATTCATATAATGTATATCCAATATACTTCTGTCGACCTTGCCTGCCTTCTCATCTACCAAGTATCTAGGGTAGTACTGCTTCAGTGACCGTTCCTCTCATTACAGAAGCACTTAGTCTCGGGTTTGGGTTCAACCTTGGGATTCTTCACTAGAGCAGCAAACGACTTGCTGTTTCATGAAGTATCCCTTTTGCCCTTGCCCTTCTTGAAACTAGTGGTTTTACTAACCATCAACAATTGATGCTCCTTCTTGATTTCTACTTTCGCGGTGTCAAACATCGCGAATAGCTCAAGGATCATCATAACTATCCCTGATATGTTATAGTTCATCACGAAGCTCTACTAGCTTGGTGGCAGTGACTATGGAGAACCATCACTATCTCATCTGGGAGATTAACTCCCACTCGATTCAAGCGATTGTGGTACTCAGACAATCTGAGCACATGCTCAACGATTGAGCTTTTCTCCCTTAGTTTGCAGGCTTAAGAAACTTGTCAGAGGTCTCATACCTCTTGACGTGGGCACTAGTCTGAAATCCCAATTTCAGTCTTCGGAACATCTCATATGTTCTGCGACGTTTCAAAAACGTCTTTGGTGCCACAATTCTAAACCGTTAGCATTACGCACTGAACTATCACGTAGTCATCAAAACGTGTATGTCAGATGTTTCGCAACATCTACAGACGACGCTGAGGTTCAGCACACCGAGCGGTGCATTAAGGACATAAGCCTTCTGTGCAGCAATGAGGACAATCCTCAGTTTACGGACCCAGTCCGCATAATTGCTACTACCAACTTTCAACTAAATTTTCTCTAGGAACATATCTTAAACAGTAGAACTAAAGCGCTATGACATAATTTGCAAAGACCTTTTGACTATGTTCATGATAATGAAGTTCATCTGATTATTGAACTCCCACTCAGATAGACATCCCTCTAGTCATCTAAGTGATACATGATCCGAGTCAAACTAGGCCGTGTCCGATCATCACGTGAGACGGACTAGTCATCATCGGTGAACATCTCCATGTTGATCGTATCTACTATACGACTCATGTTCGACCTTTCGGTCTCTTGTGTTCCGAGGCCATGTCTGTACATGCTAGGCTCGTCAAGTCAACCTAAGTGTTTCGCATGTGTTCCGAGGCCATGTCTGTACATGCTAGGCTCGTCAACACCCGTTGTATTCGAACGTTAGAATCTATCACACCCGATCATCACGTGGTGCTTCGAAACAACGAACCTTCGCAACGGTGCACAGTTAGGGGGAACACGTCTCTTGAAATTTTAGTGAGGGATCATCTTACTTACTACCGTCGTTCTAAGCAAATAAGATGCATAACATGATAAACATCACATGCAATCAAATAGTGACATGATATGGCCAATATCATTTTGCTCCTTTGATCTCCATCTTCGGGGCACCATGATCATCTTTGTCACCGGCATGACACCATGATCTCCATCATCATGATCTCCATCATTGTGTCTTCATGAAGTTGTCACGCCAACGATTACTTCTACTTCTATGGCTAACGCGCTTAGCAATAAAGTAAAGTAATTTACATGGCGTTATTCAATGACACGCAGGTCATACAAAAAATAAAGACAACTCCTATGGCTCCTGCCGGTTGTCATACTCATCGACATGCAAGTCGTGATTCCTATTACAAGAATATGATCAATCTCATACATCACATATATCATTCATCACATCTTCTGGCCATATCACATCACATAGCACATGCTGCAAAAACAAGTTAGACGTCCTCTAATTGTTGTTGCAAGTTTTTACGTGGCTTGTATAGGTTTCTAGCAAGAACGTTTCTTACCTACGTAAAACCACAACGTGATATGCCAATTTCTATTTACCCTTCATAAGGACCCTTTTCATCGAATCCGTTCCGACTAAAGTGGGAGAGACAGACACCCGCTAGCCACCTTATGCAACTAGTGCATGTCAGTCGGTGGAACCTGTCTCACGTAAGCGTACGTGTAAGGTCGGTCCGGGCCGCTTCATCCCACAATGCCGCCGAAACAAGATAAGACTAGTAGCGGCAAGAAGAATTGGCAACATCTACGCCCACAACTACTTTGTGTTCTACTCGTGCATAGAAACTACGCATAGACCTAGCTCATGATGCCACTGTTGGGGAACGTAGCAGAAATTCAAAATTTTCTACGCATCACCAAGATCAATCTATGGAGTAATCTAGCAACGAGGGGAAGGGGAGTGCATCTACATACCATTGTAGATCGCGATGCGGAAGCGTTGCAAGAACGCGGATGAGGGAGTCGTACTCGTAGCGATTCAGATCGCGGTTGATTCCGATCTAAGCACCGAAGAACGGTGCCTCCGCGTTCAACACACGTGCAGCCCGGTGACGTCTCCCACGCCTTGATCCAGCAAGGAGAGAGGGAGAGGTTGGGGAAGACTCCATCCAGCAGCAGCACGACGGCGTGGTGGTGGTGGAGGAGCGTGGCAATCCCGCAGGGCTTCGCCAAGCACCGCGGGAGAGGAGGAGGAGGAGGTAGGGTTGCGCCAGGGAGAGGAAAACTCATGTGTTTGCAGCCCCCAATACCTCAACTATATATAGGGGAGAGGGAGGGGGCTGCGCCCCCTCTAGGGTTTCCACCCCAAGGGGTGCGGCAGCCCCAAAACCCATCTAGGGTGGCGGCCAAGTGGGGGGGAGAGGGAGGCGCACCAGGCATGGGCCTTTAGGGCCCATCTGCCCTAGGGTTTGCCCCCTCTTCTCTCCAGGCGCATGGGCCTTGGTGGGGAGGCGACCCAGCCCACCTAGGGGCTGGTCCCTTCTCACACTTGGCCCATGTATGCCTCCGGGGCCCCGTGGCCCCTCCCGGTGGACCCCCGGACCCCTCCGGTGGTCCCGGTACACTACCGGTGATGCCCGGAACACTTCCGGTGGCCAAAACCATACTTCCTATATATAAATCTTTACCTCCGGACCATTCCGGAACTCCTCGTGATGTCCAGGATCTCATACGGGACTCCGAACAACATTCGGTAACCACGTACATACTTTCCCTATAACCCTAGCGTCATCGAACCTTAAGTGTGTAGACCCTACGGGTTCGGGAACCATGCAGACATGACCGAGACGTTCTCCGGTCAATAACCAACAGCGGGATCTGGATACTATTGGAAATATGCCCTAGAGGCAATAATAAATGGTTATTATTATATTTCTTTGTTCATGGTAATTGTCTATTATTCATGCTATAATTGTATTGTCCGGAAATCGTAATACATGTGTGAATACATAGACCACAACCTGTCCCTAGTAAGCCTCTAGTTGACTAGCTCGTTGATCAACAGATAGTCATGGTTTCCTGACTATGGACATTGGATGTCATTGATAACGGGATCACATCATTAGGAGAATGATGTGATGGACAAGACCCAACTTAAGGATAGCATAAAAGATCGTGTAGTTTCGTTTGCTAGAGCTTTTCCAATGTCAAGTATCTTTTCCTTAGACCATGAGATCGTGCAACTCCCGAATACCGTAGGAGTGCTTTGGGTGTGCCAAACGTCACAACGTAACTGGGTGACTATAAAGGTGCATTACGGGTATCTCCGAAAGTGTCTGTTGGGTTGGCACGGATCGAGACTGGGATTTGTCACTCCGTGTGACGGAGAGGTATCTCTGGGCCCACTCGGTAATGCATCATCATAATGAGCTCAATGTGACTAAGGCGTTAGTCACGGGATCATGCATTGCGGTACGAGTAAAGAGACTTGCCGGTAACGAGATTGAACAAGGTATTGGGATACCGACGATCGAGTCTCGGGCAAGTAACATACCGATTGACAAAGGGAATTGCATACGGATTGATTGAATCCTCGACACCGTGGTTCATCCGATGAGATCATCGTGGAGCATGTGGGAGCCAACATGGGTATCCAGATCCCGCTGTTGGTTATTGACCGGAGAGGCGTCTCGGTCATGTCTGCATGTCTCCCGAACCCGTAGGGTCTACACACTTAAGGTTCGGTGACGCTAGGGTTATAGAGATATTAGTATGCGGTAACCCGAAAGTTGTTCGGAGTCCCGGATGAGATCCAGGACGTCACGAGGAGTTTCGGAATGGTCCGGAGGTAAAGATTTATATATGGGAAGTCTTATTTTGGTCGCCGGAAAAGTTTCGCACTTTATCGGTATTGTACCGGGAGTGCCGAAAGGGGTCCGGGGGTCCACCAAGGGGGTCCACCAGCCCCGGGGGGCCACATGGGCTGTAAGGGGTGCGCCTTGGCCTATATGGGCCAAGGGCACCAGCCCCAAGAGGCCCATGCGCAAGAGATAAGAAAAAAGAGAGAGTCCTAAAAGGGGAAGGCACCTCCGAGGTGCCTTGGGGGGGAAGGACTCCCCCCTGGCCGCACCCTTCCTTG
Organism: Triticum aestivum; assembly: GCF_018294505.1. Taxonomy (NCBI): domain Eukaryota; kingdom Viridiplantae; phylum Streptophyta; class Magnoliopsida; order Poales; family Poaceae; genus Triticum; species Triticum aestivum. Next base: position 119,691,342 of record NC_057808.1, read on the forward strand.
GAGGAAGGGGCAAGGCTGCGCCCCCCCTCTCCCTTGGCCCTATATATAGTGGGGGGAAGGGAGGGCAGCAAGATCTAAGCCCTGGCGCCTCCCTCTCCCTCCCGTGACACATCTCCCTCCTCCCGCAGCGCTTGGCGAAGCCCTGTTGGAATCCCGCTACTTCCACCACCACGCCGTCGTGCTGTTGGATCTCCATCAACCTCTCCTTCCCCCTTGCTGGATCAAGAAGGAGGAGACGTCGCTGCACCGTACGTGTGTTGAACGCGGAGGTGCCGTACGTTCGGCACTCGATCATCGGTGATTTGGATCACGGCGAGTACGACTCCGTCATCCACGTTCATTGGAACGCTTCCGCTCGCGATCTACAAGGGTATGTAGATGCACTCCTATCCCCTCGTTGCTAGTAGACTCCATAGATGCATCTTGGTGAGCGTAGGAAAATTTTAAATTATGCTACGATTCCCAACAGTGGCATCATGAGCCAGGTCTATGCGTAGTTACTATGCACGAGTAGAACACAAAGTAGTTGTGGGCGTTGAGTTTGCTAATTCTTCTTGCCGCTACTAGTCTTTTCTTGTTTCGGCGGCATTGTAGGATGAAGCGGCCCGGACCGACCTTACACGTACTCTTACGTGAGACAGGTTCCACCGACTGACATGCACTAGATGCATAAGGTGGCTAGCGGGTGTCTGTCTCTCCTACTTTGGTCGGAACAGATTCGATGAAAAGGGTCCTTATGAAGGGTAAATAGAAATTGGCAAATCACGTTGTGGTCATACGTAGGTAAGAAACGTTCTTGCTAGAAACCTACAAACCACGTAAAAACTTGCAACAACAATTAGAGGACGTCTAACTTGTTTTTGCAGCAAGTGCTATGTGATGTGATATGGCCAGAAGATGTGATGAATGATATATGTGATGTATGAGATTGATCATATTCTTGTAATAGGAATCACGACTTGCATGTCGATGAGTATGACAACCGGCAGGAGCCATAGGAGTTGTCTTTATTATTTTGCATGACCTGCGAGTCATTGAATAACGCCATGTAAATTACTTTACTTTGTTGCTAAACGAGTTAGCCATAGAAGTAGAAGTAATCGTTGGCGTGACAACTTCATGAAGACACAATGATGGAGATCATGGTGTCATGCCGGTGACAAAGATGATCATGGTGCCCCGAAGATGGAGATCAAAGGAGCATGATGATATTGGCCATATCATGTCACTATTTGATTGCATGTGATGTTTATCATGTTTTTTGCATCTTATTTGCTTAGAACGACGGTAGCAAGTAGGATGATCCCTTATAATAATTTCAAGAAAGTGTTCACCCTAACTGTGCACCGTTGCGAAGGTTCGTCGTTTCGAAGCACCACGTGATGATCGGGTGTGATAGATTCTTACGTTCGAATACAACGGGTGTTGACGAGCCTAGCATGTACAGACATGGCCTCGGAACACACGCAATACACTTAGGTTGACTTGACGAGCCTAGCATGTACAGACATGGCCTCGGAACACGGAGGACCGAAAGGTCGAGCATGAGTCGTATAGAAGATACGATCAACATGGAGATGTTCACCGATCTTGACTAGTCCGTCTCACGTGATGATCGGACACGGCCTAGTTGAACTCGGATCATGTTTCACTTAGATGACTAGAGGGATGTCTATCTGAGTGGGAGTTCATAATCAGATGAACTTCATTATCATGAACATAGTCAAAAGGTATTTGCAAATTATGTCATAGCTTGCGCTTTAGTTCTACTGGTTAAGATATGTTCCTAGAGAAAATTTAGTTGAAAGTTGGTAGTAGCAATTATGCGGACTGGGTCCGTAAACTGAGGATTGTCCTCATTGCTGCACAGAAGGCTTATGTCCTTAATGCACCGCTCGGTGTGCTGAACCTCAGCGTCGTCTGTAGATGTTACGAAACATCTGACATACACGTTTTGATGACTACGTGATAGTTCAGTGCGGTTTAGAATTGTGGCACCAAAGACGTTTTGAAACGTCGCAGAACATGTGAGATGTTCCGAAGACTGAAATTGGGATTTCAGACTAGTGCCCACGTCAAGAGGTATGAGACCTCTGACAAGTTTCTTAAGCCTGCAAACTAAGGGAGAAAAGCTCAATCGTTGAGCGTGTGCTCAGATTGTCTGAGTGCCACAATCGCTTGAATCGAGTGGGAGTTAATCTCCCAGATGAGATAGTGATAGTTCTCCATAGTCACTGCCACCAAGCTAGTAGAGCTTCGTGATGAACTATAACATATCAAGGATAGTTATGATGATCCTTGAGCTATTCGCGATGTTTGACACCGCGAGAGTAGAAATCAAGAAGGAGCATCAATTGTTGATGGTTAGTAAAACCACTAGTTTAAGAAGGGCAAGGGCAAAAGGGATACTTCATGAAACAGCAAGTCGTTTGCTGCTCTAGTGAAGAATCCCAAGGTTGAACCCAAACCCGAGACTAAGTGCTTCTGTAATGAGAGGAACGGTCACTGAAGCAGTACTACCCTAGATACTTGGTAGATGAGAAGGCAGGCAAGGTCGACAGAAGTATATTGGATATACGTTATATGAATGTGTACTTTACTAGTACTCCTAGCAGCACCAGGGTATTAGATACCGGTTCGGTTGCTAAGTGTTAGTAACTCGAAATAAAAGCTGCGGAATAAATGGAGACTAGCTAAAGGTGAGATGACGATATGTGTTGGAAGTGTTTCCAAGGTTGATGTGATCAAGCATCGCATGCTCCCTCTACCATCGAGATTTGGTGTTTGCGTTGAACATGATTGGATTATGTTTACCGCAAAACGGTTATTCATTTAAGGAGAATAATGGTTACTCTGTTTATTTGAATAATACCTTCAATGGTCTTGCACCTAAAATGAATCTCGATCGTAGTGATACACATGTTCATGCCAAAAGATATAAAATAGTAATGATAGTACCACATACTTGTGGCACTGCCACTTGAGTCATATTGGTGTAGAACGCATGAAGAAGCTCCATGTAGGTGGATCTTTGGACTCACTCATTTTTGAAAAGATTGAGACATGCGAACCATGTCTATTGGTATATATGCATGAAGAAACTCCATACAGATGGATCGTTTGGACTCACTTGATTATGAATCACTTGAGACATGCAAATCATACCACATGGGCAAGATGACTGAAAGGCCTCGTTTTCAGTGAGATGGAACAAGAGAGCAACTTATTGGAAGTAATACATTTTGATGTATGCAGTCCAATGAATGCTGAGGCATGCAGTGGATATCGTTATGTTCTTACTTCACAGATGATTTGAGTAGATGCTGAGTGTATTTACTTGATGAAACACTAGTCTGAATTATTGAAAGGTTCAAGTAATTTCAGAGTGAAGTTGAAGATCGTCGTGACAAGAGGATAAAATGTCTGTGATATGATCATAGAGATGAGTATCTGAGATACGAGTTTGGCACACAATTGAGACATTGTGGAAAGTGTTTCACAATTAATACCGCCTGGAACACCATAGTGTGATGGTGTGTCCGAACATCATAACTGCACCCTATTGGATATGGTGCATACCATGATGTTTCTTATCAAATTACCACTATCATTTATGGGTTAGGCATTAGAGACAACCGCATTCACTTTAAAAGGGGCACCACGCAATTCCGTTGAGACGACACCGTTTATAGAAACCTAAGTTGTCGTTTCTTAAAAGTTTGGGGCTGCGATGCTTATGTGAAAAAGTTTCAGGCTGATAAGCTCGAACCCAAAGCGGATAAATGCATCTTCATAGAATACCCAAAAACAGTTGGGTATACCTCCTATCTGGAAGCAAAAGTAATTGCTTCTAGAAACGAGTCCTTTCTCGAGGAAAAGTTTCTCTCGAAAGAATTGAGTGGGAGGATGGTGGAGACTTGATAAGGTTATTGAACCGTCGCTTCAACTAGTGTGTAGCAGGGCACAGGAAGTTGTTCCTGTGGCACCTACACCAATTGAAGTGGAAGCTTATGATAGTGATCATGAAACTTCGGATCAAGTCACTACCAAACCTCGTAGGACGACGAGGATGCGCACTACTTCAGAGTAATGCGTGATCCTGTCTTGGAAGTCATGTTGCTAGACAACAATGAACCTACGAGCTATGGAGAAGCGATGGTGGGCCCATATTCCGACGAATGGCTCGAGGCCATGAAATCCGAGATAGAATCCATGTATCAGAACAAAGCATGGACTTTGGTGAACTTGCCCGATGATCGGCAAGCCATTGAGATAAATGGATCTTTAAGAAGAAGACGGACATGGACGGTAATGTTACCGTCTATGAAGCTCGACTTGTGGCAAAGAGTATTTTCACAAGTTCAAGGAGTTGACTACGATGAGTTTTTCTCATCCGTAGCGATGCTTAGGTCCGTCGGAATCATGTTAGCATTAGCTACATTTATGAAATCTGGCAGATGGATGTCAAAACAAGTTTCCTTACCAGTTTTCGTAAGGAAAGGTTGTATGTGATACAATCAGAAAGGTTTTGTCGATCCTAAGGATGCTAAAAGGTGTGCTAGCTCCAGCGATCCTTCCATGGATCAGAGCAAGCATCTCGGAGTCAGAATACACGCTTTGATGGGGTGATCAAAGTTTTTGGGTTTATACAAAGTTTGTTAGAAACTTGTATTTACAATAAAGTGAGTGGGAGCGCTACAACATTTCTGATAAGTATATGTGAATGACATATTGTTGATCCGAAATGATGTAAAATTTCTGGAAAGCATAAAGGGTTGTTTGAAAGGAGTTTTTCAAAGGAAGACCTGGATAAAGCTACTTACATATTGGGCATCAAGATCCATAGAGATAGATCAAGACGCCTGATGATACTTTCAAAGAACGCACACCTTGACATGATTTTGAAAGAGTTCAAAATAGATCAGCAAAGAAGGAGTTCTTGGCTGTGTTACAAGGTGTGAGTATTGAGTAAGACTCAAGACCTGACCACAGCAGAAGAGAGAGAAAGGACGAAGGTCGTCCCCTATGCTTTAGACGTAGGCTCTACAGTATGCTATGTGTGTACCGCACATGAAGTGTGCCTTGCCATGAGTTGGTCAAGGGGTACAATAGTGATCCGGGAAAGGATCACATGACAGCGGTCGAACTTATCCTTAGTACCTAGTGGATTAAGGAATTTTCTCGATTATGGAGGTGGAAAGGAGTTCGTCGTAAAGGGTTACGTCGATGCGAACTTTGACACTAATCCGGATGACTCTGAGTAGTAAACCGGATTCGTATAGTAGAGCAATTATTTGAAATGGCTCCAAATAGCGCGTGGTAGCATCCACAAGATGACATAGATATTCGTAAAGCACACGGTTCTGAAAGGTTCAGACCCGTTGACTAATAACCTCTCTCACAAGCATAACATGACCAAACCAGAACACATTGAGTGATAATCACATAGTGATGTGAACTAGATTGTTGACTCTAGTAAACTCTTTAGATGTTGGTCACATGGTGATGTGACCAGTGAGTGTTAATCACATGGTGATGTGAACTAGATTATTGACTCTAGTGCAAGTGGGAGACTGTTGGAAATATGCCCTAGAGGCAATAATAAATGGTTATTATTATATTTCTTTGTTCATGGTAATTGTCTATTATTCATGCTATAATTGTATTGTCCGGAAATCGTAATACATGTGTGAATACATAGACCACAACCTGTCCCTAGTAAGCCTCTAGTTGACTAGCTCGTTGATCAACAGATAGTCATGGTTTCCTGACTATGGACATTGGATGTCATTGATAACGGGATCACATCATTAGGAGAATGATGTGATGGACAAGACCCAACTTAAGCATAGCATAAAAGATCGTGTAGTTTCGTTTGCTAGAGCTTTTCCAATGTCAAGTATCTTTTCCTTAGACCATGAGATCGTGCAACTCCCGGATACCGTAGGAGTGCTTTGGGTGTGCCAAACGTCACAACGTAACTGGGTGACTATAAAGGTGCATTACGGGTATCTCCGAAAGTGTCTGTTGGGTTGGCACGGATCGAGACTGGGATTTGTCACTCCGTGTGACGGAGAGGTATCTCTGGGCCCACTCGGTAATGCATCATCATAATGAGCTCAATGTGACTAAGGCGTTAGTCACGGGATCATGCATTGCGGTACGAGTAAAGAGACTTGCCGGTAACGAGATTGAACAAGGTATTGGGATACCGACGATCGAATCTCGGGCAAGTAACATACCGATTGACAAAGGGAATTGCATACGGATTGATTGAATCCTCGACACCGTGGTTCATCCGATGAGATCATCGTGGAGCATGTGGGAGCCAACATGGGTATCCAGATCCCGCTGTTGGTTATTGACCGGAGAGGCGTCTCGGTCATGTCTGCATGTCTCCCGAACCCGTAGGGTCTACACACTTAAGGTTCGGTGACGCTAGGGTTATAGAGATATTAGTATGCGGTAACCCGAAAGTTGTTCGGAGTCCCGGATGAGATCCCGGACGTCACGAGGAGTTCCGGAATGGTCCGGAGGTAAAGATTTATATATGGGAAGTCTTATTTTGGTCGCCGGAAAAGTTTCGCACTTTATCGGTATTGTACCGGGAGTGCCGAAAGGGGTCCGGGGGTCCACCAAGGGGGTCCACCAGCCCCGGGGGGCCACATGGGCTGTAAGGGGTGCGCCTTGGCCTATATGGGCCAAGGGCACCAGCCCCAAGAGGCCCATGCGCAAGAGATAAGAAAAAGGGAGAGTCCTAAAGGGGAAGGCACCTCCGAGGTGCCTTGGGGGGGAAGGACTCCCCCCTGGCCGCACCCTTCCTTGGAGGAAGGGGCAAGGCTGCGCCCCCCCCCTCTCCCTTGGCCCTATATATAGTGGGGGGAAGGGAGGGCAGCAAGATCTAAGCCCTGGGCGCCTCCCTCTCCTCCCGTGACACATCTCCCTCCTCCCGCAGCGCTTGGCGAAGCCCTGTTGGAATCCCGCTACTTCCACCACCACGCCGTCGTGCTGTTGGATCTCCATCAACCTCTCCTTCCCCCTTGCTGGATCAAGAAGGAGGAGACGTCGCTGCACCGTACGTGTGTTGAACGCGGAGGTGCCGTACGTTCGGCACTCGATCATCGGTGATTTGGATCACGGCGAGTACGACTCCGTCATCCACGTTCATTGGAACGCTTCCGCTCGCGATCTACAAGGGTATGTAGATGCACTCCTATCCCCTCGTTGCTAGTAGACTCCATAGATGCATCTTGGTGAGCGTAGGAAAATTTTAAATTATGCTACGATTCCCAACAGATACCCATGTTGGCTCCCACATGTTCCACGATGATCTCATCGGATGAACCACGATGTCGGGGATTCAATCAATCCCGTATTCAATCCCCTTTGTCTATCGGTATGTTACTTGCCCGAGATTCGATCGTCGGTATCCCTATACCTTGTTCAATCTCGTTACCGGCAAGTCTCTTTACTCGTTCCGTAACTCACATCATCCCGTGATCAACTCCGTGGTCACACTGTGCACATTATGATGATGTCCTACCGAGTGGGCCCAGAGATACCTCTCCGTTTACACGGAGTGACAAATCCCAGTCTCGATTCGTGCCAACCCAACAGATACTTTCGGAGATACCTGTAGTGCACCTTTATAGTCACCCAGTTACGTTGTGACATTTGGTACACCCAAAGCATTCCTACGGTATCCGGGAGTTGCACAATCTCATGGTCTAAGGAAATGATACTTGACATTAGAAAAGCTCTGAGCAAACGAACTACACGATCTTGTGCTAGGCTTAGGATTGGGTCTTGTCCATCACATCATTCTCCTAATGATGTGATCCCGTTATCAACGACATCCAATGTCCATGGTCAGGAAACCGTAACCATCTATTGATCAACGAGCTAGTCAACTAGAGGCTTACTAGGGACATGGTGTTGTCTATGTATCCACACATGTATCTGAGTTTCCTATCAATACAATTCTAGCATGGATAATAAACGATTATCATGAACAAGGAAATATAATAATAACCTATTTATTATTGCCTCTAGGGCATATTTCCAACACGTAAGGTATCTCCTGGCCTTCTCACACCACAAATGCAGTTAATATGATATTAGGTTAAGTTGATATTTGGTGAAATTGATATGATTTGGATGTGATATTTGCTATATATGAAGTGATGTAGATGTTAGGTTATATAATATATGTCCAGTTTATCTGTTTCCAGCGTTTTGTTGTATAATTTGTGTGCTAATGGGTAAAGTTGTATTTTTGGAAATGAATATAGATGGCATACTCAAAGATGCTTCATGTTCATCATGGAGGGCGTGTGACCTCCTCCAGCAGTGGTGTAGAGTTTGTAGACATGACGAGTCAAGTTGTTTTCTTTCCACATAGTCCTAGTTTCAATGATGAACATAGAGGTCGGCGAGCGGAAGCAGGCATAGACGTTGCCAACGGTGGCAGATGGAGGAGCGGCCAGCGGTGGGAGGCGGTGGAGCCGTGCGAGTTGTGCCCGGTGGTGGAAGGGGGTCCGGTGATCGAACCGGTAAGGCTTTCGATTTAGTTTTCACCGGTCGGACTGCTGGTTCCGCTGTTCCTGTTTGATGTCAAGTTTCTTAAGTCATAAAATAGTTATATTTATAACAAATACTCTTACCCATCATATTAGTACTTGTCACTCAAGCGGATGTATCTAGCACTGATATACACACACACACATATATATATATATATATATAGAGAGAGAGAGAGAGAGAGATATATTCGTTTGAGCGATAAGTAACATAAATCTAAGGGAGTAATGAAATCAATGCATAAAAAAGTGCAAAATCGTGAGTAATTAGCATCTCAATGAATAACATGATAATATATGGTACACAAATACTCCCTTTGTCTGGAATTACTTGTCACAAAAATAAATATATCTAAAACTAAAATACATCTAGGTATATCAATTTCTTCAACAAATTTTTTTCAAATGGAGTGAGTAGAAAATAATACTACAAGGTTATACGTTTTTTTTTGCATGGTACAAGGTTAAAAGTCTTAGAGGATTTACAACCGGAGCCCCATATTCGTCCCAAGCATCTAGGCGTCTTGTCTAGTAAATGTCTGGACATACAAATTGCTACCCAACCGGACCTAACAAATTCGGCCCAAACAGTTGGGCTGCCTGGCACTTCAGTATTTTTTGACAAAAATGGCCTCTTTCAGCGACTTCAAGCACGTCTGACCCCTGGCCGAAACTAATTGCAAATCTGGCCCCCAGGATCGGCGCAAAAGAACAAGGCGCCGAATATGCACATCTCGGCTCCAACCTGTATAGCGTCGAACTAGTGGGCCCAAGAACATCGTCGTAACACCGAGTGGACGGGGGGACCGGCGACGTGGCATATTCGGCGCCATACTTACTGGCGCCGAGCTATGGATAGGTTTTAACCTCGTCGATTCACCGTGGGGAAATTTCCCATATCCTTTTCATCGAACCTAGTCGAGCCGCCGCCGTCGACCCCGACCAGTCACCTCCCCCTAGCCCCGGCCACTCGCTTCCCCCCAGCCCGGCCACTCGCCGCCCTCAGCCCCGGCCAGTCGCCGTCGCCCCCCCCCCCCCGCGCCCCGGACCATGCGCCGGCGCAAACCGACCGGGCCCTCCGTGACGAACCTCGCCGCTTGAGGTCCGGCCCGTCTGCCTCATCCTCTCTCCGCCCCAGACCCTCCCGGCCTTCTCCTCCGCAACAACGGGGGCTGACTTCTTCTCCACCCACCGTAAGGTATCTCCTGGCCTTCTCACAGCACAAATGCAGTTAATATGATATTAGGTTAAGTTGATATTTGGTGAAATTGATATGATTTGGATGTGATATGTGCTATATATGAAGTGATGTAGATGTTAGGTTATATAATATATGTCCAGTTTATCTGTTTTTGGCGTTTTGTTGTATAATTTGTGCGCTAATGGGTAAAGTTGTATTTTTGGAAATGAATATAGATGGCATACTCAAAGATACTTCATGTTCATCATGGAGGGCGTGTGACCTCCTCCAGCAGTGGTGTAGAGTTTGTAGACATGACGAGTCAAGTTGTTTTCTTTCCACATAGTCCTAGTTTCAATGAGGTTGCTTTGAAGCTTAGAGAAGTGTTGGGGTGGAACGACATTGGTGATGATGTTTCTTTAGAAGGAAGATACGATGCTGGGTGTGGCTCTCGCTCGTTACTCAGATGATACCTATCCGTGGCATTGACGAGTGGGATTTATACAAGGAGCTTGTTGAAGGGTCCCAAATAAGGTCTCTAGTGGTCGTTGCCGTCAAAGTCACCGGTGTTGTGAGGCCTCAACTTCTCATCGATCTGAATGAGTGCCCCTCGGTTACGGAAGTAGGTCCAAGCCAGCCATCAAATGTTGTTGGTTATGCGGACACTTATGATGTGGGTCCAAGCCAGCCATCAAATTGATAACGAAGATACGCTAACTCAAAATCCTTGTGTTGTGGTGATAGGTTTGACGGATACACATGCCATCATCGAGGAGAAAGTCAAAGGCTGCAAACATAGGTAGTGGAGAGAGAAGTATCTTTAGGAAAGATGGCACACCACCTCACAACCATTGCGGTGGGGTGTCGGCTTTCATCGGGAAAGAAAACAATTCTCAAGGCGAGGGGACCGACGAACAGTTTGTCGACGTCCCTGAAATCATGTTTCCATCCTCACCTTGTGTACCTCTCCTGACATCAAGCCAGGGTCGGTCCTGAGTTTTTGGGGGCCCAGGGCGAACCTAGAACACGGGGCCCTTAGTATAAACAACAACATTATATATGAGATGTAACAAAAACCACTTCAACTGCATTCGAAAGCAGTACTTATATCAATTTACATATGCATATATCTTAGTAATTTTCTAATAATATTCTGCGATGCATCATTATTAGTCTCATCCAATAATTTTAACTGCAGGATGCATGTGACTTTTACTAGGTGACATGAGGTGCCGAAATTTAAAGAAAAAAATGATAATTCAAAATTAGCTGGAATCTACAAAAATACTAAATCAACTAATAAAATCTTGCCGGTTATAAAGTGGAACTCACAAGCAAATGCATGGAGCCAAATAATATGTCACTTAACAGTGTCCAATTACATGATCATCAATGTCCTGTTGCAATAATGAAGACACGATCATGATCTATAAACTAGAAATCGTTAAGGCATAGGCTCGTAGCTAGGATACCTTCTTTGCTAGATTTGTGTCCTGGCCGCGTGGACAGCGGGAGACGGCGGACTGCCACTCGGTGTCCTTGTGGCCTCCTCGATGTTGTTCGCCGGGCCTGTTCATAGTGGCCGCAGCAGCTGCAGGCTGATGACGCAAGGTGATGGCAATGGCATTGTGGGCAGGGAAAAGTCGACGTCGTTAGGCAAGGCGATGGCGTCGCGAGGTGAATAGGTGATCGAGGGATTAGGTAAGGAAAAAACTAGGTAAAACAGAAGGTAATCGCACCAATCAAGCAAAAAATCATTCTCATCCCATCTGCGAGCAGCGTGTGCGCGTGATGGGGTTGGGATTGCTGGAATTCTGGACGTTCAGTTATGGTATCCCGCTGCTATTTCGGCTAGGCCCAACACGGCAGCACACACAACATTGCGTTTTTTCCTCTAAGCGAGCTGGCTTAATCTACGTAAGAGCACGTTCCTGGGGGGCCCTCTGTTCCAGGGGCCCGGGGCGGCCGCCCCCCTGCCCCCCCCCCCATCAGGGCCGGGCCTGCATCAAGCCAACTTGATGGAGATCCAGAGACATTTGGAGAAAAGAATCCTGAGGATGAGGGTTATGCTCAAGCTTTTGTGTCTGACTCTGACGAGGACCGTCCGGAGTTCCAATTTACCAAGGAGGAGATCGATGCATTTATTAAGGTATGGGGCAAACATCCGAGCATTCATGAGTTTAGAGATGTTAGGGATGCACACCTAGCCGTAGCAGACTCTAACATGCGGGAATTTGGGCCGGAACCACCTAATCCTGTCACTGAGGAGGAAGCACGAGACCGACCTCGGCGACGACCTTTGATATATGAAGGCTTGAAGTTCAAGACTATGTTGCACATGCAGATCTGGCTACAAGAGTACGCCGTCAAACATCATCGGCCATACATAGTATTCAAGTCCAACAAAAACAAGCGTTATGTTGTGATGTGTGAGAAGGAAGGTTGTCCTTGGAAGGTCGGAGCTAGGAAGACCTCAGGTGGTTGGTGGAAGATAAGTAGCTATGAAGGGCCCCACAATTGTGGCGACCTGTTACAGCCATAGCAGCTTATACTTTTGACAAGTGCAATGAGTATTGGGTTACGAGGAGGGACGAAACAGATGCCCTATGGAACTCAGGTAAGAGATGGCCAAAGACCATGGAGGAAGAGCTTGGTTACCAGGAAAGGAAGTCACAAGGCCAAACATTTAATTGTTTTGACAAGGAGGTGTGGAAGTATGAGGTTTCTGAGCAAGGAGGCACAACTTGTGGCGGCGAGCAATATGGTGGTCGCAGTTATGTTGTGGTCCTCACCCCTCCCTCGTGCTCATGCCAAATGCCGTTGCAGATCCATCTTCCATGCTCTCATATGATAACAGCATGTCATGCTCGGGGACTTCTAGCAAGGAGCTCGACTTGTTTGTCACCCTTCTATCATATGAGAGCCGTTCGGAGCACATGGGCTGGTAGATTTGAGCCCTACTTGGACATGGCACAGTGGCCAAAGTACAACGGTCCAGTTTATTTACCGGATAGCGAACTAATGGTTAAGACAAAAGGTCGACGCCAGACGAAGAGGTTCAAGATGGACATAGACCGAGCTCAGGGTGGGATAACCTTGAAGCGACCGCGACCGCAGCCACAGCAAGACGATTATTTTGTTGAGGACAGTGTGAAGAACCGTTGTTCTGCATGTGGTGAGGAAGGTCACAAGAACACGAAGAAGTTCTGTTGTGAGGCACGCAAGAAACAAAAGGCCGCAGACGAAGTAATCACTGAATCTGCAGCTGCTAACTCTTCATCAAGTGGTAGCGGGATAGGTCCTAAGCGTCCACGAGGCACTAGACATTACAGAGGTGCCCGCCGTCGTCCCAAGGTAGTTGGGAGATTGGCAGAAGTACTAGGCAGAAAAACGCAAGTTATTATATTTGTCGAACATATTTATTATATTAGAGCTTATAAGTTTTCAATTTGGCATGTATGATCTCATTTCAGTTTATACCTTGTCTTTGCAGGATGGCGGTGCATTACCGTCTACTTGAGGAGGAGTACGAGAAGGAGCACCGAGGTCGGATGATCGCTGAAGGCACGATATGCTTTGATTTTTCATGTCAATTCCTTTTTGTTCAGCACACAAGGAGTACCAATTTTCTCATAACAAATGCAGGAACTCCATGCCCTATGGATACGTGGCCATTCCGTGAAAGAAGATATCATGAAGTCCGATGAGAGGTACACACCTTACATACGAAGGGCGAAGCTCATTGCTTTTGTGACCATGGCCAGGCGTGGGTTGACGACCTACAATGGCGCCGCCCTAACAGCACTTATTGACCGGTGGCATGCGGAGACACACTCCTTCCATCTTCTGTGTGGGGAGATGACTATCACTCTTCAAGACATGGCCATGGTCACTGCTTTGCCAATCAAAGGAGAGGCCGTGACTGGAAAAATAGAGTCTGGAAAATACCGGGACATGGTTGAGGAGCTTCTTGGAGTTAGGCCACCGGATCCTATGCCAGATAAAAAGGGTTCAAAGACAGGTGGGCTGAAGTTCACTTGGCTTCAACAACACTTTCACGAGCCACCAGACGGAGCTGACGAACCTAATTTTGAGCGCTATGCCCGGGCTTATGTGTTGTACGTCTTCGGAACTGTGCTCTTTGAGGACTCCGGGGGTAGCTCTGCTTCTTGGATGTTTCTCCCTCTACTACGAGACTGGGACGAGGCAGGGAGGTATAGTTGGGGCTCAGCGGGCCTGGCTTTCCTATACCGACAATTGGATGAGGCTTGTAGGAGGAGTTCTGGTACGTCCAACATTGGTGGTTGTGTGTTGCTCTTCCAGATATGGATGTGGGAGAGACTTTCGGTCGGCCGACCCATAAGCCGGACGCGTCGTGACTGGGAATATGATGAGCCGGATCGCTTGCCTACTGTCACGCATTGTTGGGACGAGGTGAGGACCAATTGGGGGAAGACGGAAGATCTATACATGTCTTACACCAACGAGCTTGATTGTTTGTTACCTTCACATGTGAGTTCACAACAAGATTACTTTCATCATTTATTCTTTATTCTGTTGTGCTCTTTTGTAATCCAAGCAACAAAATTTGATTTTGATGATAGGTACAATGGCTGCCATACAACCAGATTGACTTTCAACTTAATGTCGTATGCACCCAAGACGAATCGATGTGGAGTGTGAGATGCCCACTCATTTGCTTCTATGCTGTGGAGTTCCACCTACCACACCGAGTGGTGAGGCAGTTTGGGAGGCTTCAACTATCACCACCGGAGACTATATCGACGTCTATTGAGTTGCACAAGTAATCCCGTGAAACCTAGTGATTATTATTCGTCTTTCACAATATATGCTCATGATGAACTACTCACTTTTTACTCGTGTGCTGTTAGGCTTGATCGGCAAAAGAACAAGAGAATTAGTGACTGGAGGTGCAAGCACCAAGAGTATATTGATGTCTGGAATGTTGGAAATATGCCCTAGAGGCAATAATAAAATGGTTATTATTGTATTTCCTTGTTCATGATAATTGTCTGTTGTTCATGCTATAATTGTATTAACTGGAAATCGTAATACATGTGTGAATACATAGACCACAACATGTCCCTAGTGAGCCTCTAGTTGACTAGCTCGTTGATCAACAGATAGTCATGGTTTCCTGACTATGGACATTGGATGTCATTGATAACGGGATCACATCATTAGGAGAATGATGTGATGGACAAGACCCAATCCTAAGCATAGCACAAGATCGTGTAGTTCGTTTGCTAAGCTTTTCTAATGTCAAGTATCATTTCCTTAGACCATGAGATTGTGCAACTCCCGGATACCGTAGGAATGCTTTGGGTGTACCAAACGTCACAACGTAACTAGGTGGCTATAAAGGTGCACTACAGGTATCTCCGAAAGTGTCTGTTGGGTTGGCACGAATCGAGACTGGGATTTGTCACTCCGTATGACGGAGAGGTATCTCTGGGCCCACTCGGTAATGCATCATCATAATGAGCTCAATGTGACCAAGTGTTTGGCCACGAAATCATGCATTACGGTACGAGTAAAGTGACTTGCCGGTAACGAGATTGAACAAGGTATTGGGATACCGACGATCGAATCTCGGGCAAGTAACGTACCGATTGACAAAGGGAATTGTATACGGGATTGATTGAATCCTCGACATCGTGGTTCATCCGATGAGATCATCGTGGAGAATGTGGGAGCCAACATGGGTATCCAGATCCCGCTGTTGGTTATTGACCGGAGAAATGTCTCGGTCATGTCTACATGTCTCCCGAACCCGTAGGGTCTACACACTTAAGGTTCGGTGACGCTAGAGTTGTAGAGATATTAGTATGCGGTTAACCGAAAGTTGTTCGGAGTCCCGGATAAGATCCCAGATGTCACGAGGAGTTCCGGAATGGTCCGGAGGTAAAGATTTATATATGGGAAGTCCTATTTTGGCCACCGGAAAATGTTCGGGATTTTTCGATATTGTACCAGGAAGGTTCTAGAAGGTTCCGAAGTGGGGCCCACATGAACATGGGTAGTGGGGGCAAGGCCCCACACCCCTGGTCAAGGCGCACCAAGATCCCACCTTAGAAGGAATAAGATCATATCCCGAAGGGATAAGATCAAGATCCCTAAAAAAAGGGGATAACAATCGGTGGGGAAGGGAAATGATGGGATTTCTTTCCCCCACCTTTGCCAACGCCCCAATGGACTTGGAGGGCAAGAAACCAGCCCCCTCCACCCCTATATATAGTGGGGAGGCGCATGGGAGCAGCACCCCAAGCCCCTGGCGCCTCCCTCTCCCTCTCGTGACACCTCTCCCTCTCGCTGAGCTTGGCGAAGCCCTGCCGAGATCCCCGCTGCTTCCACCACCACGCCGTCGTGCTGCTGGATCTCCATCAACCTCTCCCTCCCCTTGCTGGATCAAGAAGGAGGAGACGTCTTCCCAACCGTACGTGTGTTGAACGCAGAGGTGCCGTCCGTTCGGCGCTCGGTCATCGGTGATTTGGATCACGACGAGTACGACTCCATCAACCCCGTTCACTTGAACGCTTCCGCTCGCGTTCTACAAGGGTATGTAGATGCACTCTTTTTCCCTCTCGTTGCTAGAAGACTCCATAGATTGTTCTTGGTGATGCGTAGAAAAATTTGAATTATTGCTACGTTCCCCAACAGTGGCATCATGAGCCAGGTTTATGCATAGATTCTATGCACGAGTAGAACACAAAGTAGTTGTGGGCGATGATTTGTTCAATTTGCTTGCAGTTACTAGTCTTATCTTGATTCGGCGGCATTGTGGGATGAAGCATCCCGGACCGACCTTACACGTACTCTTACGTGAGACAGGTTCCACCGACTGACATGCACTTGATGCATAAGGTGGCTAGCGGGTGTCTGTCTCTCCCACTTTAGTCGGATCGGATTCGATGAAGAGGGTCCTTATGAAGGGTAAATAGCAATTGGCATATCACCGTTGTGGCTTTTGTGTAGGTAAGAAACTTTCTTGCTAGAAACCCATAGCAGCCACGTAAAACATGCAACAACAATTAGAAGACGTCTAACTTGTTTTTGCAGGGTATGCTATGTGATGTGATATGGCCAAAAGGATGTGATGAATTATATATGTGATGTATGAGATTGATCATGTTCTTGTAATAGGAATCACGACTTGCATGTCGATGAGTATGACAACCGGCAGGAGCCATAGGAGTTGTCTTAATTTATTGTATGACCTGCGTGTCAATGAAAACGTCATGTAATTACTTTACTTTATTGCTAACCGTTAGCCATAGTAGTAGAAGTAATAGTTGGCGAGACAACTTCATGAAGACACGATGATGGAGATCATGATGATGGAGATCATGGTGTCATGCCGGTGACGAAGGTGATCATGCCGGGCCTCGAAGATGGAGATCAAAGGCGCAAGATGATATTGGCCATATCATGTCACTTTATGATTTGCATGTGATGTTTGTCATGTTTACATCTTATTTGCTTAGAACGATGGTAGCATAAATAAGATGATCCCTCACTAAAATTTCAAGAGATGTGTTCCCCCTAACTGTGCACCGTTGCGAAGGTTCGTTGTTTCGAAGCACCACGTGATGATCGGGTGTGATAGATTCTAACGTTCGCATACAACGGGTCTTGACGAGCCTAGCATGTACAGACATGGCCTCGGAACACAAGCAAAACACTTAGGTTGACTTGACGAGCCTAGCATGTACAGACATGGCCTCGGAACACAAGAGACCGAAAGGTCGAACATGAGTCGTATAGTAGATACGATCAACATGGAGATGTTCACCGATGATGACTAGTCCGTCTCACGTGATGATCGGACACGGGCTAGTCGATTCGGATCATGTATCACTTAGATGACTAGAGGGATGTCTATCTAAGTGGGAGTTCATTAAATAATCATATGATCTTAATTATCATGAACATAGTCAAAAGGTCTTTGCAAATAATGTCGTAGCTTACGCTTTAGTTCTACTAAGATATGTTCCTAGAGAAAATTTAGTTGAAAGTTGATAGTAGCAATTATGCGGACTGGGTCCGTAAACTGAGGATTGTCCTCATTGCTGCACAGAAGGCTTATGTCCTTAATGCACCGCTCGGTGTGCTGAACCTCGAGCTCGTTTGTGGATGTTGCGAACATCTGACATACACGTTTTGATGACTACGTGATAGTTCAGTGCGTAATGTTGAACGGTTTAAAATTGTGGCACCAAAGACGGTTTTGAAACGTCGCAGAACATATGAGATGTTCCAAAGACTGAAATTGGGATTTCAGACTAGTGCCCACGTCAAGAGGTATGAGACCTCTGACAAGTTTCTTAAGCCTGCAAACTAAGGGAGAAAAGCTCAATCGTTGAGCATGTGCTCAGATTGTCTGAGTACTACAATCACTTGAATCGAGTGGGAGTTAATCTTCCAGATGAGATAGTGATGGTTCTCCATAGTCACTGCCACCAAGCTATTAGAGCTTTGTGATGAACTATAACATATCAGGGATAGACATGATGATCCTTGAGCAACTCGCGATGTTTCACACCGCGAAAGTAGAAATCAAGTAGGAGCATCAATTGTTGATGGTTAGTAAAACCACTAGTTTCTAGAAGGGCAAGGGCAAGAAGGGATACTTCATGAAACGGCAAATCAGTTGTTGCTCTAGTGAAGAAACCCAAGGTTGAACCCAAACCCGAGACTAAGTGCTTCTGAAATGAGGGGAACGGTCACTGAAGCAGAACTACCCTAGATACTTGGTAGATGAGAAGGTAGGCAAGGTCGACAGAAGTATATTGAATATACATTATATGAATGTGTACTTTACTAGTACTCCTAGTAGCACCAGGGTATTAGATACCGTTTCGGTTGCTAAGTGTTGGTAACTCGAAATAAAAGGCTACGGAATAAACGGAGACTAGCTAAAGGTGAGATGACGATATGTGTTGGAAGTGTTTCCAAGGTTGATGTGATCAAGCATCGCATGCTCCCTCTACCATCGAGATTGGTGTTAAACCTAAATAATTGTTATTTGGTGTTTGCGTTGAGCATAGACATGATTGGATTATGTTTATCGCAATACGGTTATTCATTTAAGGAGAATAATGGTTACTCTGTCTATTTGAATAATACCTTCAATGGTCTTGCACCTAAAATGAATGGTTCATTGAATCTCGATCGTAGTTGAAAGGATCGATACGGTCGACTAGAGGGGGGGGGGGTGAATAGGAGACTACAAATTTTACTCTTTCTTGTCAATTTTAAGGCTTAGCGGATAAAAAGGGTTCACTAGATATGCAACTAGGTGAACACAACCTATATGACAAGCAAGCTCTAAGCTAAATATGCTAGGCAACAAACTAATTACCAAGCCAACAAGCATACAAGGCTAAGTAAAGTGCGGGAAAGGATTAACCACAAGTGAGACGAGGACGCGGATTTTATCCCGAAGTTCACTCATCCTTGGGAAAGAGCTACTCTCCGTTTGGAGCGGTGCCGGAGCCAAAGCTTGCGGAACGCCACCGAAGGCTCACCGTAATCTCCTTCGAGTCACCCCCAACGGATGAGCCTCGAATCACTCGGGGTTGGTCTTGAAGGCGACCACCACACCTTTACAAACTTCTCCGGAGCACACCACAAGCAAGGAAGCTTCCGGAGGAACCTCTAACCGCCTAGGAGCCCAAGCTCCAAGAGTAACAAGTCATGGTGGATGAATGTTGTGGGGAACGCGATTTGGTTTGGTCAAAGTGTAGATCGGGTCTTGCTCTCCCAATCCCCAAAGTTTCAACAAGATTGGGTGGAGGGATTGAGAGTAGTGAGCAAAATGGGGTGTAGCAATGGAGGAGCTCAACAAGACATTAGGGTTGAGGGATGGAGGAGGAAGAAGGGGGCTTATATAGTGTTCTTGGCCGGGAGGGGATTTCTGCCCGTTGGACCCCGTGCGCACGGGCCAAGTCAGCCCCGTGCGCACGGGGTGTCCAGTGAGTTTCGAGGTACCCCGTGCGCACGGGGGTCAGAGACCCCGTGCGCACGGGGTGTCCCCAAATATTCTGACTACCCCGTGCGCACGGGGTTCAGAGACCTCGTGCACACGGGGTGTCCAGAAGATTTCTGATGAAACATCACAGGACACCACGGCAAAGCACACAATAAGTGGAATATCTGAGGAGGTGTAGGAGGGCTGGTGTATCTGTCTTGGAGGCATTCCCACACGACACTAACTCCACGAAGACCCCTCTTGATAGTGCGGTTTTACCTACGACTCAAATCGAACCAAAACGAAAAACCTTCGAGTCGCCGGTAACCACGCCTTTGATCTTTTTGGACTGGGGGGTCACACACCTCCATCAATGGACACCTTGGAACCAAAGTCCTGAGATAAACTTTAGCAACCAACATTAGTTCCACTAACCACATTTTCATCACACCAAAATATAATCTAAGTGATACTTGCACTTTCAGTAGTGATACACATGTTCATGCCAAAAGATATAAAATAGTAATGATAGTACCACATACTTGTGGCACTGCCATTTGAGTCATATTGGTACAAAACGCATGGAGAAGCTCCATGTTGATGGATCTTTGGACTCACTTGTTTTTGAAAAGATTGAGACATGCGAACCATGTCTATTGGTATATATGCATGAAGAAACTCCATATAGATGGATCGTTTGGACTCACTTGATTTAGAATCACTTGAGACATGCAAATCATAACACATGGGCAAGATGACTGAAAGGCCTCGTTTTCAGTAAGATGGAACAAGAAAGCAACTTGTTGGAAGTAATACATTTTGATGTGTGCAGTCCAATGAGTGCTGAGGCATGCAGTGGATATCGTTATGTTCTTGCTTCACAGATGATTTGAGTAGATGCTGAGTATATTTACTTGATGAAACACAAGTCTGAATTATTGAAAGGTTCAAGTAATTTCAGAGTGAAGTTGAAGATCGTCGTGACAAGAGGATAAAATGTCTGTGATATGATCATAGAGATGAATATTTGAGTTACGATTTTGGCACACAATTAAGAAATTGTGGAAATTGTTTCACGACTAATACCGCCTGGAACACCATAGTGTGATGGTGTGTCCGAACATCATAACTGCACCCTATTAGATATGGTGCATACCATGATGTCTCTTATCGAATTACCGCTATCAGTTATGGGCTAGGCATTAGAGACAACTGCATTCACTTTAAATAGGGCACCACGCAATTCCGTTGAGACGACACCGTATGAACTATGGTTTAGAGAAACCTAAGCTGTCGTTTCTTAAAAGTTTGGGGCTGCGACACTTATGTGGAAAAGTTTCAGGCTAATAAGCTCGAACCCAAAGCGGATAAATGCATCTTCTTAGAATACCCAAAACAGTTGGGTACACCTCCTATTTCAGATCTGGAAGCAAAAGTGATTGTTTCTAGAAATGGGTCCTTTCTCGAGGAAAAGTTTCTCTCGAAAGAATTGAGTGGGAGGATGGTGGAGACTTGATGAGGTCATTGAACCGTCACTTCAACTAATGTGTAGCAGGGCACAGGAAGTTGTTCCTATGGCACCTACACCAATTGAAGTGGAAGCTTATGATAGTGATCATGAAATTTCAGATCAAGTCACTACCAAACCTCATAGGACGACAAGGATGCGTACTACTTCAGAGTGGTACGTAATCCTGTCTTGGAAGTCATGTTGTTGGACAACGATGAACCTATGAGCTGTGGAGAAGCGATGGTGGGCCCGGATTCCGACGAATGGCTCGAGGCCATAAAATCCGAGAGAGGATCCATGTATAAAAACAAAGTGTAGACTTTGGAAGAACTACTTGATGGTCGTAAGGCTGTTGGGTACAGATGGATTTTAAAGGGAAGACAGACAATGATGGTAAGTGTCACCATTAAGAAAGCTCGACTTGTCGTTAAGATGTTTTCCGGCAAGTTCAAGGAGTTGAATGCGATGAGACTTTCTCACTTGTAGCGATGCTAAGAGTCTGTTAGAATTATATTAGCAGTTACTGCATTATTTATGAAATCTTGCAGATAGGATGTCAAAACATTGTTTCCTCGACGATTTTCTTGAGGAAAGGTTGTATGTGATACAACCAGAAGGTTTTGTCAATCCTGAAAGATGCTAACAAGTATGCAAAGCTCCAGCAATCCTTCTAAGGATTGGAGTAAGCATCTCGGAGTTGGAATGAACGCTTTGATGAGATGATCAAAGATTTTGGGTTTATACAAGGTTCATGAGAAACTTGTATTTCCAAAGAAGTGAGTGGGAGCACTATAGAATTTTTGATGAGTATATGTTGTTAACATATTGTTGATCAGAAATGATGTAGAATTTCTGGAAAGCATCCAGGGTTATTTGAAAAGTGTTTTTCAATGGAAAACCTGGATTAAGCTACTTGAACATTGAGCATCAAGATCTATAAGGATAGATCAAAACGCTTAATAGTACTTTCAAATGAATGCATACCGTGACAGGATTTTGAAGGAGTTCAAAATAGATCAGCAAAGAAGGAGTTCTTGGCTGTGTTACAAGGTGTGAGTATTGAGTGAGACTCAAGACCTGACCACGGCAGAAGATAGAGCAAGGACGAAGGTCGTCCCCTATGCTTTAGACGTAGGCTCTACAGTATGCTATGCTATGTACCGCACCTGAAGTGTGCCTTGCCATGAATTAGTCAAGGGGTACAAGAGTGATCCAGGAATGGATCACATGACAGCGGTCGAACTTATCCTTAGTATCTAGTGGACTAAGGAATTTTCTCGATTATGGAGGTGGTAAAAGAGCTCATCGTAAAGGGTTACGTCGATGCAAACTTTGACACTAATCCGGATGACTCTGAGTAGTAAACCGGATTTGTATAGTAGAGCAGTTATTTGGAATAGCTCCAAGTAGCGCGTGGTAGCTACATCTACAAGATGACATAGAGATTTGTAAGGCACACACGGATCTGAATGTTGCAGACCCGTTGACTAAAACCTCTCTCGTAAGCATAACATGATCAAACCCTAGAACTCATTGAGTGTTAATCACATGGTGATGTGGACTAGATTATTGACTCTAGTAAACTCTTGGGTATTAGTCACATGGCGATGTGAACTTTGAGTGTTAATCACATGGTGATGTGAACTAGATTATTGACTCTAGTGCAAGTGGGAGACTGTTGGAAATATGCCCTAGAGGCAATAATAAAATGGTTATTATTGTATTTCCTTGTTCATGATAATTGTCTGTTGTTCATGCTATAATTGTATTAACTGGAAACCGTAATACATGTGTGAATACATAGACCACAACATGTTCCTAGTGAGCCTCTAGTTGACTAGCTCGTTGATCAACAGATAGTCATGGTTTCCTGACTATGGACATTGGATGTCATTGATAACGGGATCACATCATTAGGAGAATGATGTGATGGACAAGACCCAATCCTAAGCATAGCACAAGATCGTGTAGTTCGTTTGCTAGAGCTTTTCTAATGTCAAGTATCATTTCCTTAGACCATGAGATTGTGCAACTCCCGGATACCGTAGGAATGCTTTGGGTGTACCAAACGTCACAACGTAACTAGGTGGCTATAAAGGTGCACTACAGGTATCTCCGAAAGTGTCTGTTGGGTTGGCACGAATCGAGACTGGGATTTGTCACTCCGTATGACGGAGAGGTATCTCTGGGCCCACTCGGTAATGCATCATCATAATGAGCTCAATGTGACCAAGTGTTTGGTCACGGGATCATGCATTACGGTACGAGTAAAGTGACTTGCCGGTAACGAGATTGAACAACGTATTGGGATACCGACGATCGAATCTCGGGCAAGTAACGTACCGATTGACAAAGGGAATTGTATACGGGATTGATTGAATCCTCGACATCGTGGTTCATCCGATGAGATCATCGTGAAGCATGTGGGAGCCAACATGGGTATCCAGATCCCGCTGTTGGTTATTGACCGGAGAAATGTCTCGGTCATGTCTACATGTCTCCCGAACCCGTAGGGTCTACACACTTAAGGTTCAGTGACGCTAGAGTTGTAGAGATATTAGTATGCGGTTAACCGAAAGTTGTTTGGAGTCCCGGATGAGATCCCGGACGTCACGAGGAGTTCCGGAATGGTCCGGAGGTAAAGATTTATATATGGGAAGTCCTATTTTGGCCACCGGAAAATGTTCGGGATTTTTCGGTATTATACCGGGAAGGTTCTAGAAGGTTCCGAAGTGGGGCCCACCTGCATGGGGGGACCCACATGAACGTGGGTAGTGGGGGAAAGGTCCCACGCCCCTGGTCAAGGCGCACCAAGATCCCACCTTAGATGGAATAAGATCATATCCCGAAGGGATAAGATCAAGATCCCTAAAAAAGGGGGATAACAATCGGTGGGGAAGGGAAATGATGGGATTTCTTTCCCCCACCTTTGCCAACGCCCCAATGGACTTGGAGGGCAAGAAACCAGCCCCCTCCACCCCTATATATAGTGGGGAGGCGCATGGGAGCAGCACCCCAAGCCCCTGGCGCCTCCCTCTCCCTCCCGTGACACCTCTCCCTCTCGCTGAGCTTGGCGAAGCCCTGCCGAGATCCCCGCTGCTTCCACCACCACGCCGTCGTGCTGCTGGATCTCCATCAACCTCTCCCTCCCCTTGCTGGATCAAGAAGGAGGAGACGTCTTCCCAACCGTACGTGTGTTGAACGCGGAGGTGCCGTCCGTTCGGCGCTCGGTCATCGGTGATTTGGATCACGACGAGTACGACTCCATCAACCCCGTTCACTTGAACGCTTCCGCTCGCGATCTACAAGGGTATGTAGATGCACTCTTTTCCCTCTCGTTGCTAGAAGACTCCATAGATTGTTCTTGGTGATGTGTAGAAAAATTTGAAGTATTGCTACGTTCCCCAACATGGAATAAGTTCGAAGACAATCCAGGCATCAACATGCAAATGCATCGTGAGTCTTCTTACGGAGAGCATCTTAGTTGGCTACACGGGGTGACTCGAGTGCATCTAAAGACTAGGTGGACTGATGTTGACTGCTTGGATGAGCCTTCGGATGGCGATGAAGGCAATGAGTATGATGATAACGTGCGCTTGGGTGGTAGACACATCCAGCATGGGCCTGTGCGAGACCGTGTGGTAATGATACTTCCTCCTAATAAACCGACTCTCAATACATCTTATGTGTAGGTCATTATCTTTGAGATTTCCTTTTTTGCAGGCTAGGGAGCTCCTACGAGGGATTAACGAAGCTGGCGACGCTCTGCGAGTGTATCCAGGAACTCCGCAAGCGGAATCTACTCTACGTGAATGCCTCGAGGTGAACTATCCATGATGTACACAATTCTTTACATTATATTTCCTTGAGTTAACTATATGTTGTTTTTTGTAGAAAATGGTCCACCGGTCTCGTCGCCTCATTGCTAGGCTTGCATGTCGCGCTCCTGCTACAGACTTGGCTAATGCGCAACCATCATCCACATCTTCTAGTCATCTCTATATGAGTGACGAGGCGGGCAACTCCATAGATGATCAGACGATGTTGTCGCAATGCTTCGAAGCACCGGAGCCGACTCAACCTACTCAGCCTCGTAGGACAACTAGGCAGCATATGCCTGTGAACAGGACCACCCCCGGTTCAAATGCCCTCAGAAAGAGAGCAGCGCCACCAAAAAGAAAGCGTTGACTATGTGTAATGTGTAATGTGTACTGTGTACTGTTGCTTTCGTTTCGAGACCTTTTATGTCTATGAACTAAGTATGTGTGACATTATGGTCATTTCTCTTATGTTTGGACTCTTTGTGATGATGTTTGTTAAACATTTTAGTGTTGCGCTGTATTGTGATGGCTTTTGTTGTTGAGCTATGATGTGTTGTGCTGATATTTGAGATGTTATATATCTGCTGTTGTTATGTTTCAGGGTTGGCTACAAAATGAGTGGAGGTCATGGCCAAATTTTCTATCAGCTGGGTGCTTCGGCGCCAGTGAGAGTGGCGCCGAGATTGACAAGGTCGGCTCCAGGGAACGTAGCGCCGAAATAAATAACGTCGGCGCCGGGATGCGCGGCGCCTAGACTGAACACTTCGGCGCCAGCAGTCGTCCGAATCCAGGAGGCATCCAGAACGATGCAAACAAGAGCGTTGGTTTTTTCTAAGGATGACGGCGCCGCCCGCTGTGGCGCCGAATCTCGGTGCTCAGCACCGTGCCGCCGAATATGCCACGTCTCGGGTTTTGCCATCCGTTCGGCTTGACGGGCAGCTGTTGGGCCCACTAGTTCGGCGCCATAGCGTGTGGAGCTGAGGTGTGCATATGCGGCGCCCTGCACTTTGGCGCCGACCCCAGGGGCCAAATTTGGAATTAGTTTCGGGCAGGGGCCAGACGTGCTTGAAGTCGCTATAAGGGGCCAGATTTGTCAAAAAATACGGCACTTCATAACCAACCCATATTAGGGGCATATGGAGACACCCAAACGCGTCAACCACGTCGGATGACAGGGGGCCGCCCCAAATCTCTCGAAGACGTCTTCATCCTTGCACAACCTGTCCTGTTCATCTCCTCTTTTTTGCCTTGTCCGCACAAGCGCTACCGTATCGCCGCCGTCGTTCCCAACCCGGAACACCGCCATCGAAGGCCCCAACCCACAACGCCGTCGGCCGTGCCATCATTGGACGCCGCCCTAGTACGTGCAACTCCTCCGGGCAAACAACTCGTGCTCTATGTGTTTGGAAATGTGCGAGCTATTTTTTTATTCGTTTGGTCATTTGTAGGTCACCGATGGATTCATACTCAAATAATGCATATGGAAACACAGTTCTTGACGAATTCATATGCATAGAGTTTATGGATTCCTCGGCTTTAGACGACGAATATGCTGAAATGACGATGATGATGAGCATCTAGGAAGAATTGTAGAAGCAAGAGGAGCATGTATCAAACTTAAAGGGTTCGATTAAAGGGTAGGAGAGTTGTTCCCCGGGCTAGAATCGCTAGCGCACAGCTTCTCTACGCCGAGTACTTCAAAACAAATCCAAGATAATATAGAGATTTTGTTGTTGCGTGTAGTGAATTTCGTGGAGAAGGCTGATGACTACTTCAAACTGAGGAGCGATTGTTGCGAGAAACTCTCTAAAACTCTTTGGATGCTTGATTATGGTAAGACCGCAGACGCCATCGATACAAGAATAGACCACATGTTTGAACACGATGGTCATCATGGTGAAGATGTTTCCATTTTGCAATGTGAAAAAAAAATGTTTGGACCATGTATTTTTTGGTATGAATGATTTTTTATTTGCGTGAGCTAGTGATTGTTTGTGATGATCGATTATGCATCTGTATGTTTGAATTTGAGGTTTTAAAATTACGAGTTGTGGTTGCAAATGAGAACATTTAGGAGTTGGACCGGTGTTGTTCGCGTCCAGACATGTCCGCGGACCTGATTTCGCCGAGCAGATGCTCTTGCGACCTATACAAGCGCGCACAAAATCATGGCTCAAGTAAAGATGTACGACAGCCACCATTTATCTAGCGCATGAACACAGTTACACAGGACACGAACATACAGTGTAGAATATATGGAGATGGAGGAGGACATGGAAAACATACCGGTGAGAGGATTTGCTTACCGGCTGCTTCGTGGTCGCCGAACCCCTAGATGAAAACGAACGATATCTCTGTACGATTTAGGAAATTCAGAAGTGAGCACTGGAACAGCCATGGATGGGGATGGAGAGTGATTAGGCTTCTCGTAAAAAAAAACCTGTACCGGATGAATTCGGCTGGAAAGCAAAAAGATAATTGCGCATCCAGGGAATCGTACCCTGGTCAGTACCGTGGGAGGGTACTATGATACCACTACACCAGATGCGCTTTGTTGAGTAGCAACCTTGTTTGCCTTATGTTGTACTTGATCTGTATCACTACAAGGAAAGAAAATGCACCTGCGCTACAAATTTATATTTTGTCCGAGCAAGAGTGGATCATGTACATGCCAAAGTGCTTATCAATGTACCAGTCTAGGCACACATCATCATCATCAGGGAAACCCCTTTTGAGTCCCAAGCATGTTTAGCACTCGTCCAGCAAAAAAAAACTGGAGCAAGGCCCTCATGAACAAGCAGATAAACAAACTACACAAGCATTGCACAGGGTTCTTCAGCTGTTTAGGTTCCCCAACGGCCCACGTTGAATCAGGCGCACCGTTGTCACTGCTCAAATGCCGTCTCATTGTTACAAAAGAAGATGTATGTGGCGTTGGCACAATTCTAGGGAAGTCCCTTTTTATCTCTCTGCAAGGCTCCAGAGTCGGCACCGGCATCATAAAAGCCCGCCCGCCTTCGGTTGCCCCTGCACCACACAAGCAGTTCAATGACTTGGTCGATTGAAAAAAGCAAGAGAGAAGATACAGAAATGCATCGTTTTGCTCTTACAGAAATTCGGGGAGCTATGCTGCTTTACTTGAAGTTGTCATTCCATAAAACACAGCGGGATGTTGCTCCTGCACATGACATTTGCATTGATTCTCATGGCTTGCGCGTTATGAGTAGCCAATACACGTGAATACTCGACATATACTAACTACAATTTAGCATTGTCGCGTTTAATAACAGTAGTTTTCCTCAGGTGACGGAGAACGGAGAAGCAAACATAGTTTTCCTCGGGTGATGATGTACCCAATACTAATAGTCATAGTACAACTACTTACAATCCCTAAATTACCAAGTAGCATCTGAAATAACCTTATACAATCGCTAAATTACCAAGTAGCATGTGAAATAACCTTATAAAAGTTTACAGAGGTAGTACCTTCTAGGACCAAACACACAATTCAAGGAACGACGGAAGTGTTGTGCACACGATGTGATTATGCACGATTTGCGGACAACACGAGTAGAAGCCATGCAGATTAAACAAACCGAAGCAATCCAATGGTGTGTGTGAGTTGTTGTGCGCGAGTCGTGCGTGAATGCATCGTGTGCATAGCAGTGCTCTTCAAGGAAATTGCAAATGTTTTGTCTGCTTCACCACACACGAAAGCCAAAGGTCAGAGTTACTGAAATTAAATTCCATAGTTCCATTCATCCCAGAGTTACTAGTTAGTGCCCCTGTTTCCATCTAAAAGGTTCGTGAGGCAACTTAATCCAAACATCACATGGTTCCATTCGCAAAATTCAGAGAATAAGAAGTGTTATTGAATTACCAATATTTCATGTTAAGTGTACAAAGACCAACATTATAATCCAGTTCAGTATTTGCATACAAAACGATAAACTTTAAGCCATATAGAAATAATACACTAGTCCATATTGATAGTTTTTTTTTGTGAGTAACGGATTAAATTATCATCCTGGCAGAAGAAATTCATGCGATAATTACACAAAGGTAGAATGCAGTCTTCTTAGGCAACACACATCTTCATCACAAATTCAAAATAGCAACCGATTGTGCATGCCGTATAATCAGGTACTAGCCTTCAAACAATATAGGTCAGGCAATGATCAAATATAAACTCAAACGAGCACTAGCATTCATTGTTGTCCCAGAAAAGCTGGACTCCTGGTATGAACAACTAAACAAATCTTGTTCATTTGAATGGGGTTAACAGATCATGCACACCCGAAAAAAGCTTCTCCATGCGGAAACGCTATAACTTTTACATGGAAACAGGCAATGGCATGAACTATATCACCCCCCTAGTACGAAAAAAAGCTTCACTCATTAGTGCAAAAAATGCACTATTATTGATGGACAAGAATACACTGCACTAATACTGATAGTAGTTCATCAGTCCAACAGGCACAACTCAAGAATTTGCCTTTGATGTTGCCTCCAATCTCCCGGCAAGTAGCTTCACTACATACTTCCCAAGAATGTCAGCCTCAAGGTTCACCTTATCCCCAACCTTCTTCTTTGGCAGCACAACATTGTCCTGCGTGTAGCGCACAAGCATGAAGTCGAACCACCCGGCCTCCTCGTTCACATTGACGACGGTGAGGCTGGTTCCGTCCACGGCGACGAACCCCTTAGGCACGAGCAAGCTGAGGATCTCTGGCGGCGCACGCACGGTGACCCAGATAGAATCGCCCTCGGGCCGGAACGCGGCGATCTCGCCGGTGCCGTCGACGTGGCCCTGGACGAAGTGCCCGCCCATGCGAGACGCCGGCGTGAGCGCGCGCTCGAGGTTAACGTCGTCGCCCGCGACGCGCTCGCCGAGTGACGTGCACCGGAGGGTCTCCGGCGCGACGCCGAAGGTGAGCGTGGAGGCAGCGGTGTCGATGGCCGCCACGGTGAGGCACGTCCCGTCGACGGCGATGCTGTCGCCCAGCTGCGTCCCGGCGAGGAGGTTCTTGGTCTCGACCTCGAGGTCGACACCGGGAGCCGCGTCTCCCCCGCCCCCAGGAGGCGTGGGCGGCGGGCCGATGCGGCGCACGCGGCCGACCTCCTCGACGATCCCGGTGAAGAGGGAGCGCACGGGGATGTGGGAGGTCGAGGAGGAGGAGATGCTCTTGGGGACGGGGGAGAGCGAGAAGCGCAGGGGCTGGGCGCGGAGCGGCGTGGAGGAGGCCACCCGGGAGGCGAAGGGGAGCAGCGGCGACGAAGCGGGCAGGAGGCCCCTGCGGAGGATGTGCGGGTGGCAACGGACGGCCGCGGCGGCGGTGGGCGGCGGCGCCATGGCGAGATCCTTGTCGCCTGGATTGGGGAGGATTTAGGATGGGGTTAGTTCTCGCGACGCGTCAGCCGTCAGCTAGCCAAACTACACGATGATACGTATTCCGTGGCATACGTGACCGACGCAAGTTTGCGGAAAGAATGGCCGTCTCGTTTCTGTTGGAGGGCCCTCTGACGGCCGGGCCCTCGTACCGATTCGCTCGCGCGTCCAAACCCCCTTGTCGATTCCCCTCAACCCTAGCCGCCAGCGGCGGCCAGATTTTGCTAGTAACAAGTGCTTGGTAGCTTCACCTCCCCCTCCAGCTGCGGCCGCCTGCCATCTCCGGCGACGAGCAGGGCGGAGAAGGGGAACTAGCCATGGCCTCGGTGGCGCCGGAGGTTGAGAAGAAGGAGGAGGAGGAGCAGGTGGTGAACCCGTGGGAGGTGTCGGCGGGGAAGGGCGGCATCGACTACGACAAGCTGGTCGACCAGTTCGGCTGCCAGCGCCTCGACGCCGCGCTCATCGACCGCATCGCCCGCCTCACCGGCCGCCCCCCGCACCGCTTCCTCCGCCGCGGCCTCTTCTTCGCTCACCGGTGCTGTAAAAAATAGCCTAGCTTTTGCCTTCTCAGGCGGCGGCGGAGGTGCAATCGCTGACACAATCTCGGAACCTTTTTTGTGTGTGGGTGTGCAGGGATTTGAACGAGATACTGGACATCTACGAGAAGGGGGACAAGTTCTACCTCTACACGGGGAGAGGGCCCTCGTCAGAGGCGTTGCATCTCGGACACCTCGTCCCCTTCATGTTCACCAAGTAAGAAGGCTTTGTTGATTCACCGTGTTGTTTATCTGGGCAACGCTGCTGAGCAGCAAGGGAGTAGCTTGCATTCTTGGCTAGAACGAACAGTCCATTGTGCCTCCATTGGTTTGAGAACACCAGTTCGGTAGACTAGTGAAATTGATATCTTCTCAGTTTGTACTCCTAGTTTATGTGGTGAATCAAATACCAACAGTGGACTTGCAGAAAACCTTTAGATGAGTACTACCCTTGAAATTCGGGAGTTAAACATCACCAATTAGCATGTTTAATACTCCCTCCGTCCCATAATATAAGATCGTTTTGCAAGCTAAGTATTTACCTCCTATCCTTCACATAAACTCTAGCACATAAATATGCTGCATTTCGTAATCTTATTTATCCTCTATACCCTCTAGGTATTATTTGATAAATCTTGCATTGTAATCTCAGTTCTGATTGTGTAAGTAACCATTGGCAATGCTCGTTGACCATAATGATCTTTCTTCAGATATTTGCAGGATGCTTTCAAGGTTCCTCTAGTGATACAGCTAACTGATGATGAGAAGTTCCTGTGGAAAAATTTGACTGTAGAGGAAAGTAAAAGGCTTGCGCGTGAAAATGCAAAAGACATTATAGCATGCGGATTTGATGTTGAAAGGACTTTTATATTCTCTGATTTTAATTTTGTTGGCGGGTAAGATTAATATTTTAAATTCTAGCCTTGATTGATCTTTTACCTTATGACCTCGTAAATCCTAGACTAGTTTCTATATAAAAATAGTAAAGTAATCCTCTTCTCTTTCTTGCAGTGCCTTTTACGAAAACATGGTTAAAGTGGCCAGATGTGTGACATATAATAAAGTGAGAGCTGTTCCATTGATTACACTATTTGTCTATTTGGCATGAGAGAGCTCAGTAGTTTCTGTTCAAGCATTAACGTTGGCTAATATAGTCGGCTCTTGAATGACAGGTTGTGGGAATATTTGGATTCACTCCAGAGGATCACATTGGAAAGATTAGCTTTCCTCCTGTGCAAGCAGTTCCATCATTCCCTTCTTCATTTCCCAAACACTTTTCTGGCAATGACCAACTACGGTGCCTGATACCTTGCGCAATAGACCAGGTAAAAACATATTTTTGGTACAATTGTCCTGTAAACATAATTTGTTACATAATATTTACTTGCTGGCATAACTAGAAATTATCATATATCTGCTAGCAACTAATTTTAGAAGTAACATTCTGCAAGTTTTCGTGCTTTCCAGAATTGAACTAATAGTATCCTTCACTATAGATATGCTTATCCGTATGAGAATTTTTAAGAGGCCATCTCTGAGTAATTTCGTTAAAAATACTGAACTGTTGGTAGATGTTCACGGTTTGTTTCATATCTTCAGTTCCTCATTCAATTCATTTTTCATTCTTCCAGGATCCTTATTTCAGGATGACCCGTGATGTTGCTCCAAGAATTGGTTACCAGAAGCCAGCACTGATTGAGTCAAGATTTTTCCCTGCTCTTCAGGTAAATTTGTTTTCTGAGGAACATGGTTTAAAACTTTATGCTTCACTGCATAGAAGTTCAACATGGCAAAAAAAAAAGTACATATATGGACAAGGTAGACCTGATGCCCAGGACGTTTATTATCTAAAGTCAGTCATTTAATGCCCGACAATTAGGATTTACAGTGAAATGGTTGCTTACATGGTTACATGTGAAATATCAAATATTTCAATTATTGGTAATAATAGCATAATTTTTTGTCAAAAGCTTGTTCCTAAGTACCATAATTTGTAGAATTACGAATGTGCCATATTTAGATTTGCGTTAACAAGTGCAAACATAAGAAGAATTTTTTTTTGTCTAGTGAAGTCGCAATACCAGTCTGATTATGAGAAACACAGTTCCAGTTTGACTGCTTCCAGTCAATTCCTGAACTTGCTATTTCTCCATCTAGCTGTTTTGAACTTAACAAGACTATAACATCGTTTATGGAGCCCGTGTGCCATTTGTTTTGCATTTATTTGCTACGTCCTGTTATGGATGGCACTAACTTTAATATCATTGCTTTGGGGCTACTTATATATCTTACAGGGGGAGAACACGAAAATGTCAGCTAGTGATCCAAATTCTGCTATATATGTGACCGATAGTACTAAAGATATAAAGACAAAGGTATGTACTTAACATCGTTTGTTGTATCAGAAAAATTATTTCCGAACAGTTACATGATTTCAGTTGATCCTTGTTTGTGTGAGAGCATCTACAACCATGATGCACAAGTCTGGCTCCTCAAACATCCGCGAACGCGCCCGGGCATGTCCGCTTTTAGTCCCTATTTGTCCATGCACACAACCATGCCCCTCATTTTCCTCCTATATGTCCGGTCACATGCATATGATTGGTGGAGAGGAAGAGAGAGAAAAGAAAGAAAGAATAAAGAAAGAGAAAAGGTGGTCCGCGGTGGCGAAATCCTACATGGCGCCCTGCCCTGACACGACCGGACATCCCTGTATATGGCTTGGATATGGGGATTTGCGCCCGAGCATATGAGGACAAAGTGGGCGGTCCGGTTGGGTGGCTTTTTTTCCTTCTCTCTCCTGTCCGGGCAGTGACCAGGCTGTCTGCCAGGACGCTTGGGGAGGATATGAGTGGTCCGTTTGTAGATGCTCTGAAGTGGTTGCTAGATTGAGCTGAGCATGGAATTTGTAGCCTGTAGGTCTTTGTTTTGTACTTCTATTTACTTCCCCATCATTTTCCAGGTGAATAAATATGCATTCTCAGGTGGCCAGGACTCTGTAGAACTTCACAGAAAACTTGGAGCTAACCTTGAGGTACACCGTTTTCCTGTTGTTTTGACACATACTAACAATAAATTGGCACAGGTAAACAAGCTTTTTTGGCGGCTTGATTACATGTCCTATGCATCATTCTATCATGCATTTTTTTACTTAAAAGGCAAAACTTAAATTAGAATAAGTAATAATTTCAGTATATCAAGTAAAATTACCAGTTTCATAAAATATGAATTTAGCAACATGCCCTTTGTTTGTAGTTTCGTCATTTATTGAAGCTGACAACATTGTATTTAATTGTAAATTGTGGAGCATTGCATCCTGCAATATTTCTCTAATGTGATGTGCTCCTTGCACAAGACAAAACCAATTGGTAAATTTTAATTGTTGTATTCAGGTTGATGTCTCAATTAAGTACCTGAACTTCTTCCTTGAAGATGATGATGAGCTTGAGCGCATAAAGAAGGTAATATTGCAAGATATTAGAACTACACTTTATAGCTACTTAGTTTCCAACTGGGCCGTGCTAATGTTGTGAAACTCAATGTCAGGCGTACAAGGAAGGAAGGATGCTGACGGGTGAAGTGAAGCAGCTTCTGGTTACGGTTCTTTCTGAGATGGTTGAAAGGCACAAAAGAGCTAGAGCTCGAGTTACCGAGGAGGTATGCAATATCATATGTTATCACATTCATTTGGTCTTGTACATAACAGGAGGCGCGTAGCTGCACTGTGCAAACACTGATAAAAAATAGATTCACACATATGTCTTCTGCCAATTTAACGATGTCCTGTTTACACAGATGGTCGACGCCTTCATGGCTGTGAGGCCTCTTCCCAACATGTTTGGCTGAGCATTGGGTGGGAAGTTCATACCCTTTCTGTGTGGATTTTATTGAATTCCAGGAGCAACATATGAAGTTTCAGGATTTAGTTGTAACTATTAATGTGAACCTGGCCCCTCAATCCTGTATGGCGGCCACTGTTTTTGCAAAATCAGCATGTGATATGTTTGTTTTCAAGCTTACTCGATCACTGCAAAGATTTCTATTTATTGGAATTAGGGAACATACACATGTTTTCTGGCTGAAACACAGCCTCCTCAAATGATCATAGCACTGTCTCTACAAGCTTCCTTCTGTATTATGGTTATGTTAGTACTACCAAAATACGAATTTGAAAAATCTGCAGGGTAATACCTGAAGTTACCAATTTTTTTTTGTGATGCCATGTTCAAACACAATCAGAACAACGCTGGGAAATATAACTCAGAAAAAATATACTCGACAGAATGTAATACTTTCAAATATCTGAAGTTTGATTTTTGCTGGATTGTGATTTGCTATCATTCTTTTCCTTTGCAAAAAGAATTCTAAGCTTTTTTCACACAAGCCTCAGTACAGGATTATAACCAAAAAATATATATCAGAAACGACCAAAAATGAAAGAACGCGACCCTATAGAAGAATACCTGCTTCAGCAGGGTAATATCCTAAGTTACCAATATGTTTTTGTGATGCCATGTTCAAACACACACAAACAACGCCGGGAAATATTACTCAGAAAAAAATATACTCCACAGAATGTAATACTTTCAAGTTTCTGAGGTTCTGGCATTTGATCTTCGTAAAAAAATATACTTTCAGTCTTTTCCTTTACAAAATGATTTTCAAGCTTTTCATATAAGCCTCAGTACTGGATTAACCGAAAAATATATATGATCAGAAACCGACCAAAAATGAAAGAATGCGACCCTAGAGAAGAGTCCCCGCTTCAGCGCTCGTCATCTCCATACCACCTCCGGAAGCCCACGCTGCCGGGCCTCTTGTTGCTGCCTGAACCTGATTTGTCAGACCCGCCATCCCTTTCACTCCGAAGCAATTCGAACTCCTTTTCAAGGGTTTCCATCTTCTGCAGCCGTTGTTGAATCTCTGAAACTTCATCCTGCCAATTCGGCAAAGGGAAAACTTGTATCATCATCACTCCTATCCCAAGAATGTGAAGGAGTTCTCTATTTTCGTATTCGACAAACTCATCAAAACCTAGAGCATGGTTTCTGACCCTTTCCCGAAGAACCTTTACGTACCTCGAGTTTGGAAGCCCTCGCTGCTTCGTCGGAGAGTTGATCGCGGACTGACTGGAGTTCCTGCACAGCAGACAGCACATAAAACTTGATCACATTGAGCTTAGGGAAAGTTTCTTCTTGCAAAGTAAGAGAGCATAGTCCTAACACACAAACTGACGCTATTTCATTTCCACCTTGGTATACTTCTCTCTCTGTGTGTAAATGTTTTGCACTGTGAGGTTTGATAAACTGAGGCTTCACCTTTGAGACTCCAATTCAAGCATAAATATATGAAAGATAATGCTACTACGCTGACAACCTATAATTCCTTTGAGATACAGTGATTTGAGTTTGATTTTCTGAAGCTCAGGGCCTTACATATTTGAATAGAAATCATAAAAAAGAACTGACTAATTCTATATGGAGATAATATTACAGATAACTTCAGCACACAAGTACGCCCTAGGCAAAATTATGGAATTTCCTGAAACAATTACGTGAGTGTGGTATAGCTTACCTTAGTAAGCTCCGCATTTTTGTTCTCTACATCAGCTAGTTCCTTCTTCAGGTGGAAGCTCTGCAGCTTTTCCTGTTCAAGTTTTTTTTCTACCTGGCTCTTCTCATGCTTTACTGCTTGCACCAAGGTTTTGATATCTCCTCCCTTGTTATTCTGAAAATGACAGAGAGAAAAAGCGTTAACCGTGGTTCCAACGAGCAGCCACAAGCTTAAGATATTACCTTGTCATCTCGAAGTTCTTCAATTTCGAATATTGGTCCCCTGCTAGAATTTACTTCTGCAGATAATGGGGTCATGCC
Organism: Triticum aestivum; assembly: GCF_018294505.1. Taxonomy (NCBI): domain Eukaryota; kingdom Viridiplantae; phylum Streptophyta; class Magnoliopsida; order Poales; family Poaceae; genus Triticum; species Triticum aestivum. The sequence continues at coordinate 119,728,221 of NC_057808.1, forward strand.
ATTTGTCTCGAGTTCATCTATTCGTGAAGGCGACACACTTGGTCTGAGACTTGTCTTCAGAGCATAAACCTAAAGACAAAGAATACTCATCTAAATATAAAGATATAGATAAGAAAAATTAAACTGATGACAGTGGAACATGCCTCGTTGCTGTAACGTCCACTGTATCCTCCAAATGACAACAGAAAGTCTTCTCCATTAATTGTGTGAAGTACTAAACTCGATCCCTGCGGTGAAGGAGATTACGGAGATCAGCGACAGCTTGGGTGCATAACACCATAGAATCACAATTAACTAATATTATAAATACAGTTAGCAGTACGACCATGTTAACTTCACTATTACGCATGGATTATGAGTCCAAGGACTAGTCAAGACTAGTCTATGAGTCTCAACTTCAGGGCCGACTAGACTTCAGTGTCGATTAGTCTATGAGTCGCAACTTCAGTGTCGACTCGTGTCGATTAGTCACGCTTAGTCTATGAGTCTCAACCTCGGAACGACTCATCGACTCGTAAACCTTGCTATTACGAGTTCCTTAAAGGCTTAGACTCATATAACATTGTTTTCATGAATCTAGTTGGAATATTCAATTTGAACTTCTCGAACCAAAAGACCCTTTCTCCATTTATCCAAACTGTTCAGAGAGTTTGCAAGTAACTATGCGGAACATATACGATGTTATGCAAAATAAAAGTTCACATTGCTTTACAAATTGAAAATAAGAATAAAAATGGCTAACCTCACTTGTAGGGGGCGCACGGCCTTCAAAACTAGTAACAACCGACCATACCAAAGTAGACATGTTAAGCACAAGCGTTTCTGGAACACCTGCAGTGCATTAGGCACATGTGAGTGATAGCAGTTTTGTGAGCTGCTTTTTAGAAATGGAACAAAGTGGAATAACCGATTATAGATGGATGGGAGCTACATTCATTAGGTTACCAAATAGCAGAAACGAATGGACGCAGTAATGTAAAAAAAATCATAATATTTCAACCTTACCTTTCTTACTATTACCACCACCAGTGATAACCCAGTTATCCCCAACTGTTACGCCTGCATGCCCTGCTCTTGGTTCTGGAATTATACCGTGCTGCTCTGGTCTTGACCATTCCATCTGCAATTAACGGTCAGGTGACTGGTTTGGAATTGCAAATGTACAATACCAGCTCTAGACAGAAGTCTCACTGTTTGCAGGTCAAGGAGATATAGATCACTGAAACATGTAGAATGAGATCCCCCACCAAATATCAAGAGATACCGGTCTGCATAGCATGCAGCAGCATGCTCTGACCTTGGAGAAGGAGGAGTGCCTCTGTAACAAAATAATTGTCAGATATCAATCCTGCACCTCAAAGCAGAGCCGGTTAATGCGTTTACTGCAAGTTTTATTTAATGTTCTAAATAAAATATAATAATTGCCAACTGCAAGTGACACGTGCTATAGCATTTTCACATAACTTTGAATTTTATTTCTCCACACATATATATATGTAAGAATACCCATCTAAGAACTTTTTAACTTCATTTGTGCAATTTTAACAAATCCGCTCCATTTTGTTTACATCGATCAAACCAAATCCACAGAACTTACGTGCTCTCAAATTCATCCCAAGTCATGGTTTCGAGATCAAGAACGTGCAGGTCATTCAGAAGAGACCTCCCACCACCTTCACCTCCAAACACAACTAAAGTGTCCCCAACACAAGTCACTGATTGACCACCACGTGAGCTCTAAACAAAAAGGAAAAGTACCATAAGATACATATTGACCAAAAAGAGGCAGCCTTCAGGGAAAAGGGGTGGAAACTTGCGACCCAATTGAACAGCGTAAATACAGATTAAATATACATACCGGTGGCTTCCCATAAGTACGCAAAATTGACCAAGTGCAGGTTTGCGGATCAAACTCCTTTACTGGTACAACATTGAGTAAAAAATATTGAGTTCTGGCATGACAAGATAAGAAGAGAAAAATGAGCGATGTATTAGGCTAACCACTGAGACTCTCTGTATGCTCCCTGGTGTGTCCTGCAAGTGACAGAATCTTGTTTCCGGATGGAATCTACAGGGATTCGAAGACAGACACAATCTGATAACGTTATAATTACAACCATTGGAATGTATACCAGTTTCTTATCACTGATAACTACAAAACAGTACTTGATGATTACCAATGAATGACCAGCACATGGAGCAACAAAAACTGGTTCAGCTGATTCTGATTGAATTTTAGCTTCTAGCTTTGACCATGACAAACTTTTGAAATCCAGAACCTTCAATGAAAGAAGCATTCCATTGTTAAGCTGCGTGCCATCGTCAGAAATATAGGACCAGGGGTTAACCCCCGAGGCAACTATCTATGGAAATCTAGGGCTCAAGTAAAGGAGTAGCAATTCCTCCATAGAAATTCAATGACAAAAAATACAGGTAACATAGCTGAAGGCACAAGCAGCCCCTTCCACAGAGAATCATAATGACTAGTGTACCTGAATGTCACCAAGGTAACGGCCATTGTGGTTTCCACCAAAGACATACATCTTTTCCTGAACTACGGCAGCTCCATGCTGCAGAAGATAATTCGAGCCAGTATGTCAGAACCATCAAGTGAAAATTGCCCAGCACAAGATCAGAGGGTATACTAATTAAATTAAATAAATACAAATAAAGACCTTGTATCGAGGTTTCGGACGCTGTCCTGGGACTGAGAGTGGCGTCCATTGATCGTAAGCGGCCACAGAGCAGAGGCCTTCCATGGTGACCTCCTTGTCCTGAACATCAACCATCTTCTCGTTCTCCGCCACGACTACTTTAGGCTCTTCAGGTTTGAAATGCAGTGGTTCTTGTATGCTCTAACAAGATGAGAAGGAAAAACATGGCTAAGTCATTACAAATCAGTCATGACCAATTCACGACGATGTTTTTCTCCACTCAGCAGCATCACTAAGCAGGAGAGAGACGCCACGCGGCCAAAAGTTGGGATCACGAGCTAGCACGCAGCCGAGCGAAGCCACAGCCACTCACTCAGCCCATGTGCTAGTACTACGACTGCGAGCAACTCACCGGCATCGCTGGCAGCAGGTACTCGAAGTCGAAGGTCCCGTGGATCCCCCGCTCGCGTCCTCCCACCCAAGCCTCGGGATCTGGAGGAGGCGGGGAGGGCCGCGGCCCGTGGAGGCTTCTAGAAGGTTCGAGATCTGGACAACACTCTTACGTCGGCAGAAGCCTCGAGATCTGGTGGGGGGAGAGGTTGCTCGGAGAGTGGGGAGAGGACCGCTGGCCGCTGCTTTGCCCCTCCGGCGACCTGCGCAATGGGAGATGACGAGGGGGGAGCGGCGTGCCTCGTGATCGGTGCAGATCGATGCTCGATCGAGATCGGGGCCGTAGGGACCGTTTGATTGCGACGGAAGCTTCCTCCACGTCCGGTGGGTCACTTCAAATGCGTGCGGTGAAGCTCAGAATTTCTTGCCAACAATTTTCGTTTTTCTCTAGTCTCTATTTTTAATGGAGCAGTTGATAATCTTCGCCGGTCAATTTTCGTCCCACCTATCATGGTTTTTTCGTCCCACCTTCGTTGTTTTCTTTTCTAAGATTTTTTTCGTCCCCACTCCCCACTTCATCGGTTTATACTATCAGGTAATAATTCTTGCGCTTTCTTTGATAGGTGCTCATTTAATTCTTGGGTAATTAAGGATTCCAAAATCACATCATGATTTGCTTACCTTCTTACGTGAGATCACCTTTCCATCAAAAACCGAATTGGTTTCTCATTTGATTTTTATATCCATAATATTTACCAATTACGGATTAAATACTTGCATTATAATTTCCGATCACCTTGTACGTGCAACAGGGCATGAAAATATATTTCCGATCAAATCAGGATCCTCCTCTAAAGCCACACAACAAACTGTACACGGGATAATCAGGATCCTTCGATCAAATCAATTTAAACATATCTTATCGTCTATATTATGATCAATGGTCTGTGATTTAAATCAACGTCTAAGATTAAATGTTTTGCCTGGCAGACGCATGGTCTGGTACCGCTCCGCGTCCCCGATCCCGGCGGCCCCGCCCGCAACTCCCTTATTTTCGGAATAAGGAAAACAGATTCGCAGCAAGCTTGCGCCGCCGATCCTCCCTTATCCTCCTGCGCCCCGAGTCCACCCCGCCTCCGGTCGCCACCCGCGCTCAGCCGCCGCCGGCCTCCTCTGCCGGTCAGCCGCACCCAGCGCCCTCCTCCTCCCTTCTCTCTCCCTCTCCTCTCCTCCCTCCTCACTCCCTCTCCTCACCAATCTCTCTCTGCTCTCTCTGCGCTGCAGGATGCCATGGCCATGGACCAAAGCTCGAATTGGATGTTGGTGATAGCTTCCCTCGCGAATGCCTGGAGGTGGGATGAGCAAATCCCGAATCTCCTTACTGCCTGGACTGGAGAGTTGCATCCAATCAGGCCTCCTCCTCTCCACTAAGTGCCTCTGAACACATGAGTTCTTGCACGGTATGTGTTCGACAGATTTTCTCTTAAGGCAGAAGTTGTATGCTGCTATGTTGTTTCAACCCTTGGGTAGCGTGCTTATGAAAGTGATTTCGTTCTTTCAATCTATGTGTTCTGATGAAAGTGCAGGTGGAGGCGTGGAGCATAGGAGCATACAACTGATTCTTTGGAACACCTGATTCCGGTACACGTGCAACCATTTGTAGCGTTTGCTTATTGTTTTTTGGGACACCTGATTCCACTACATGTGCAATCATATTTGTTAGGTACTTTATGGATAAGTACACACCCAGATTTTGGGGATTTGTAATACGAGTGAGTTCATGTGTTACTAGAATTGTTGTACCTAATCTGGTTTTGTTGGGGCTTGGTTTTGCTTTGAAAAATATAGGACATCAAGCATCAAATTGTTTAATCTTGTTCATATTTTAGTATCGCGTTTCACATGAACTATTAAAATTGTTCTGTACACACAAAATAATTGCTTATTAGGATCTAAGTCGTTGTTGTTCATGTGGAATTTATAATTCAGCATCTTGAGAACTATGACATGTGTAGTCCTGTAAAGTGCAAGAAGATTTAAATTCCTAGAACTTAATCAACTTATAAAGTCAGAAGAATATGGTTCCGGTAATGTGACTGAGGAGAAAAACTGGCCTCTTTTTCAACCTGCACCAACATTAATAATGGTGAAGTGTTACATTAGGAGCCTATCATGGTCGGTTTATCTTTTATGTAAATGATATGCGCTGCCTAGAACTTATGCTATAAATTATCAATACCATGTTTCTAGATAGTACCAAATTTTGTTAAATTATGAGTCTTTTCTTTTCTAAAATCAATCATTCATGCATTTGCAATGTGTCAATCCTGGATATACTTTGGATGTAATTGCTATTGTCGAGTTGGATTAGATTTGCATTTAATTGCTAATGGTGAGTTGGCTTAGATTTTCTAAGTCTCAAACTAGAAGCAGTACTACTTTACTAGAAGCAGTAATACTTTAATTTACACTAGTTTTTAACAGTAGTTGTGCGTTTGGGCCTTTCTACAGAAATAAAAATAGACTGCTTCAATGCTTTATTAACAATGCCACCGACCAAGTTTATTTCTTCTAACCTTATAATCCAGTATTTCATATGCCAGTTGATGCAATGATTGATAGTCTTCACGGGAAAAAATGTCACATGCCCTTTCAGGAAAACCAACAGAAGATTTACCGGCGAACCCTCACTTTTAAGGCAAGTTCATTGGATGACTACCATATCTTTAGGTAACTTTTGGTTGCTCTGATGAAATTGGATGGGAGATGGCCATCCAACTTTTAGAAGTCATGAGTTTTTCCTTGATTGGATGGACTGGATAGGTCTATATCCCATTAAATATAATATAGCTCGAACAACCAGGGAAAATCCAAGTGGTACAAAAAACTTGAGTGAGCTGAGCCATTTCTTGCCTCCAGCTGTTCAAGTTAAAGAGGACACATGTCTTTCTCTTAAAAATGTCTCATTTGGGCATTCCTTGTACAACACCTTTTTAAATCATAAAAATGGTCTTGGCCAAATACTAGGTAGAGTATTCAACAATTTTCTACCTTCCATAAGCTCTTCACATGCACATACCTCTGGTTCGTGTAACATCTATAATTGACGACTTCCAATGATTTTACACTACAGAATTTATTAATTCAGAATTTCCTTTACTTGCCACGGGTAACACTTATATGTTATAGGGTAGACCACTCCTGGTTGTATTAAGTCACTATATGTCATTGCATTTATACTACTCCCTCTGATCCAAAATAAGTGTCATGGTTTTGTTCAAATTGATGTACCATATTTGAGATAAAGGGTATTTTTGGACCTACGATGTCATCATCTCTTTATATTCTTATCAGCTTCTGGAAGTATTGTCTGGAATTAGACCCTATTACAATCAGTTTGTGCACCTGCTCTATTTTGTATGCAGAGACAAACCTAACTGTAATGTTGGACATGCTATGAGCACTCTAGGTCCAACAACCTGCATTGTATCTGAATAGAAGAAAAAAATTATTAAGATATCTACAAGTTTTGGGGAAGTCCTCCAAAAGAACAGAGATCTCATTCAAACAACATTCTCCATTGAGTCAACTTCGTCGCCATGATTTTTTTAAAACAGAGGATGGCATTTGTCAGTAAGGTGAATATTTTCAAGAAGGACTTCCCTTTTTATTTTATTTTGCTTATTGAACATTGCTCGAAGTGCTTACCAGATATGCTTACCAGTACCGGTATTGCTTATAAGAACTAAGCTACTGTAAGAAGGGTGGCCGTGCTTTTTGGAATACAAACATGCTTGATTTGCTGTTAACATTTCTTTGATAAATAGGTTTTTATTGCAAAATCTGGTGTGCGAGAGGCTAGGGATCTGTGATCTAGGATGTTGAAGAAACAGATGGCAACTAAGGTCTTCAATCCCTATCAAAAAGTGGGCTCCAATCAAAAGAAGAATCAGTAGTTCAAGATGGAATTTATTCTTCTTCAAAGTAGATGACATTTATTCATTTTTTGAGCATTTATGGTTTTGTGTGTATATTGAATTATTTTATGAGTTGTGATATTTATTCTTAAACAATAAGAAATTCAATGCAAAGGTCCACACTAATGTGTGAGCAGGCGTCATATTATGTGACGCTTTTAGTTTATCGGCAGTAGCAGTTGCAACAACATTATGTACGCAAAATCTTTTGGTCTTGCGATTTTACGTTTGGTTTAGTGACATTGATATTTTAGTGGGAGGCAGCTTTTCAATCATGATAGGTTTCAAGCTTCTTTAACAACCAATCCAAGCACCTAATGGAGGAAATAACACATATTATTGTCTGTATGCAACAACATGACCACAGTTATGTGTCACCTTCGAGAATACAAAATATGAGCAAGACAACAACATAATGTCTCCATTTACCTTTTTGGGAACATTTTTTTGTGTGTTCGTGTGAATCTCATTTAGCAAGGAGAACGTTTAAGACGTGCGTTGCACGTGCAAGCTTACTAGGTGAATTCAAGCTAAAATATGAATTGTACTGTTCTAACTATATTTTTTTTCAGATCCATTTTCCAGGAAAATGGGCATGATAAGATCATTATCTAAAAGCCATGGGATGAGCCATGAATGAGACCATTCCCTTTTGCTGCTTTATTGTCATTGTTGATGAGTCCAAGCTCGTCCCGCTTCAGCATCGTGTACATGTTGGGACTCATCGGCAATGTGTTCGGCAAATTGCTAGGCTTCCACACCAAGACGGTAAAACATCTGCAGCACCTTAGACGTAAAAGAAATATGCTCCTGTTTAAAATTTTAATGTTATTACTTCCTCTTGTATATTGGAAACTCTCACGATAGTTCTTTTCATGTCAGCTATCAAATCTCTCCATTTCTTGAAAAGAAGACTACTGTTGTTGTCAGCTCTTTTCTGTCATTGATCCAAAGACCAGGTATTATCGCTAGATACATCATAACATTTTAGTGCTTTTTTCATTGTGAAAATTTCTTTGACAGGAAAGCTTTTTATTGTGGGTTTCATTTACTTAAAACAGGTCATGAGTTTAAAACAACATGGTGGGAAATCTGATTATCTTGGCAGCACCAAATGAAAATCTCTGGTAGCAGTGAGGCTGAAAAATGCATGTATGATGTTCTGTACATGATTCCTAAGAACGTTGACCCATTTCTTTGAAGGTGAAAAACATGTGATATAAACGCAAATGAAGGTCATTATGGACTTTTATTTGCATTACTTATGAAACTATAATTTTCCATTATATGGCTCGAACTGGAGGGCACACATATATGGAACTGCAAATTACTACTCCTATACGTCTTCCTTCGTCCCTTGTAGAATTTAGTAATATAGCGTTCGGTCTGTTGATTTAGTATTTTCAATCTTCTCTCCAGGTTATGGAGTAACTTGAAGGCATCCAAAATCTGCGTATTCGCTATTGATGAAGCGCATTGCATATTGGAATGGGGTCATGATTTCAGGTTATTTGTTCTGCTATTGTGTGAATTATTTCAGCTAAAGAGCTGACAATTTACTTTCGTTTCAATTTTTGATATGTCCTATGCATTTAGTTTGGAAATTTTATGTGTCTTGGTGGTAAATGCAAAAGATATCAGTTCATATCAGCTATCAATTATCGCTAGATTGCTCTCACCCTTTAATTCTGTGGTCAAATTTGGCGACCTGTCGAGGATGGCGAGTGCAGCGTGATAGCTCTGCCTTTTACACTAATCTTTTACCTAAATTTTATTTGATAAACGGATCGTTGCATCAGACAGGTCTGCAGTACCAAACAGCTTGAAGCTTGTTAGTTGATGATACTATGCATTTATGTTACAGTGCTTAGTGCGCAGGCATTGATCATAGTAGTACGAACACATGCAATCTTTAATCAGTGTTACATTTTGAGAAGGACTATTCTTCTTCCATGTTAATTCTCGGCTTGTAGGAACATAATGGATTGATTTTTATATTAGATTCGATAGTTGTGGTTTTCTTTTCTAATCGTGTACCAGATGCAACATTTGTCTTGCCTTGTAGTTTTGAACGGGGGTAGTATTTGTTTTCCATTACTTTTTTATGGTTAGAGAAATGTTATTATTGTCGAAAAACACAAACATTGACATTGCACTAAGTGCATGCTTCATTATTTGTAATCTCTACTCCTAATGGAGTAGTTGGTAGGATTGCGTCCAGGTTTATTTTCGTCCGTTTTATTTTTGTCTGATTTAGTTTTATCTCACCTTCTATCATCATATCTCACGTCGATTTTTTCACCCTCCCAATAAAAACTTTCTAAACATTTGCAAACTTTCCTAACCAGGCACGTCACAAATGAGCAGGTACTGACATCACATTACAAATAATAAAACCCCATTTTCATGGAAATTACTTCAAAAATCATAACTTTCCTAATGCATCGATTCTTACCTTTCCTATGTAAGTCGTTGGTACCCCATCGATGTTGGAAATATGCCCTAGAGGCAATAATAAAGTGGTTATTATTATATTTCCTTGTTCATGATAATTGTCTATTGTTCATGCTATAATTGTGTTATCCGGAAATCGTAATACATGTGTGAATACATAGACCTCAACATGTCCTAGTGAGCCTCTAGTTGACTAGCTCGTTGATCAATAGATGGTTACGGTTTCCTGACCATAGACATTGGATGTCGTTGATAACGGGATCACATCATTAGGAGAATGATGTGACGGACAAGACCTAATCCTAAGCATAGCACAAGATCGTGTAGTTCGTCTGCTAAAGCTTTTCTAATGTCAAGTATCTTTTCCTTAGACCATGAGATTGTGCAACTCCCAAATACTGTAGGAATGCTTTGGGTGTGCCAAACATCACAACGTAACTGGGTGGCTATAAAGGTGCACTACGGTATCTCCGAAAGTGTCTGTTGGGTTGGCACGAATCGAGACTGGGATTTGTCATTCCGTGTGACGGAGAGGTATCTTTGGGCCCACTCGGTAGGACATCATCATAATGAGCTCAATGTGACCAAGGAGTTGATCACGGGATGATGTGTTACAGACGAGTAAAGAGACTTGCCGGTAATGAGATTGAACAAGGTATAGGGATACCGACGATCGAATCTCGGGCAAGTATCATACCGGTAGACAAAGGGAATGGTGTATGGGATTGTTTGAATCCCCGATATCGTGGTTCATCCGATGAGATCATCGTGGAACATGTGGGAGCCAACATGGGTATTCCATATACCGCTGTTGGTTATTGGCCGGAGAGATGTCTCGGTCATGTCTGCATGGTTCCCGAACCCGTAGGGTCTACACACTTAAGGTTCGGTGACGCTAGAGTTGTTATGGGAAATAGTTGTGGTTACCGAATGTTGTTCGGAGTCCCGGATGAGATCCCGGACGTCACGAGGAGTTCCGGAATGGTCCGGAGGTGAAGATTTATATATGGGAAGTCATCATACGGTCACCGGAAGTATTCGGGGGTTTGCCGGTATTGTACCGGGACCACCGAAGGGGTTCCGGGGGTCCACCGGGAGGGTCCACCTGCCCCGGAGGGCCCTATGGACTGTATGTGGAAGGGAACCAACCCCTAAGTGGGCTGGACGCCATCCCCCCTAGGACCCATGCGCCTAGGGTTGGGGGGAACCCTAAAGGGGGCGCCCCCCTTGGCTTGGGGGGCAAGCCCCCTCCCCTTGGCCGCCGCCCCCCCTCTAGATCTCATCTAGAGGGCCCGGCCCCCTTCCCCCTTCGCCCTATAAATAGAGGGGAGGAGGGAGGGCAGCAGCACCTCATCCAAGGCGCAGCCCTTCCCCTCTCCAACACCCCCCTCCTCCGTTGAGCTTGGCGAAGCCCTGCCGGAGAACTGCAAGCTCCACCACCACGCCGTCGTGCTGCCGGAGCTCTTCCCCAACTTCTCCTCCCCCCTTGCTGGATCAAGAAGGAGGAGACGTCCCCATGCTGCACGTGTGTTGAACGCGGAGGCGCCGTTGTTCGGCGCTTAGATTGGAATCAACCGCGATCTGAATCGCTGCGAGTACGACTCCTTCATCCGCATTCTTGTAACGCTTCCGCGTCGCGATCTTCAAGGGTATGAAGATGCACTCCCCTCTCTTTCGTTGCTAGTCTCTCCATAGATTGATCTTAGTGATGCGTAGAATTTTTTTGATTTCTGCAACGATCCCCAACAGTGGCATCATGAGCTAGGTCTATGCGTAGTTTCTATGCACGAGTAGAACACAAGTTGTTGTGGGCGTCGATTTTGTCAATTTACTTGCCGTTACTAGGCTTATCTTGATTCGGCGGCATCGTGGGATGAAGCGGCCCGGACCGACCTTACACGTACGCTTACGTGAGACGGGTTCCACCGACTGACATGCACTAGTTGCATAAGGTGGCTAGCGGGTGTCTGTCTCTCCCACTTTAGTCGGATCGGATTTGATGATAAGGGTCCTTATGAAGGGTAAATAGAAATTGGCATATCACGTTGTGGTTTTGGCGTAGGTAAGAAACGTTCTTGCTAGAAACCTATAGCAGCCACGTAAAAACTTGCAACAACAATTAGAGGACGTCTAACTTGTTCTTGCAGCATATGCCATGTGATGTGATATGGCCAAAAGGATGTGATGAATGATATATGTGATGTATCAGATTGATCATGTTCTTGTAATAGGAATCACGACTTGCATGTCGATGAGTATGACAACCGCCAGGAGCCATAGGAGTTGTCTTAATTTATTGTATGACCTGCGTGTCAATGAAAACGCCATGTAATTAATTTACTTTATTGCTAACCGTTAGCCATAGTAGTAGAAGTAATAGTTGGCGAGACAACTTCATGAGGACACGATGATGGAGATCATGGTGTCATTCCGGTGACGATGATGATCATGGCGCCCCGAAGATGGAGATCAAAAGGAGCAAAATGATATTGGCCATATCATGTCACTATTTGATTGCATGTGATGTTTATCATGTTTTTACATCTTATTTGCTTAGAACGACGGTAGCTTAAATAAGATGATCCCTCATTAAAATTTCCAGAAAGTGTTCCCCCTAACTGTGCACCGTTGCGAAGGTTCGTTGTTTCGAAGCACCACATGATGATCGGGTGTGATAGATTCTAACGTTCGAATACAACGGGTGTAAGCCAGATTTACACATGCAAAACACTTAGGTTGACTTGACGAGCCTAGCATGTATAGACATGGCCTCGGAACACGAGAGACCCAAAGGTCGAACATGAGTCGTATAGTAGATACGATCAACATGGAGATGTTCACCGTTGATGACTAGTCCGTCTCACGTGATGATCGGACACGGCCTAGTCGATTCGGATAATGTATCACTTAGATGACTAGAGGGATGTCTATCTGAGTGGGAGTTCATTAAATAATTTGATTAGATGAACTTAATTATCATGAACTTAGTCTAAAAATCTTTACAATATGTCTTGTAGATCAAATGGCCCACGCTAATGTTGCCCTCAACTTCAACGCGTTCCTAGAGAAAACCAAGCTGAAAGACGATCGTAGCAACTATACGGACTGGGTCCGTAACTTGAGGATCATCCTCATAGCTGCCAAGAAAGCATATGTCCTTGATGCACTGCTATGTGAAGCACCTGTTTTCCCAGCAACTCAAGATGTTATGAACGCCTGGCAGTCGCGTAGTGATGATTACTCCCTGGTTCAGTGCGGCATGCTTTATAGCTTAGAATCAGGGCTCCAAAAGCGTTTTGAGCAGCACGGAGCATATGAGATGTTCCAAGAGCTGAAAATGGTTTTCCAAGCTCATGCCCGATTCGAAAGATATGAAGTCTCCAACAAGTTCTACATTTGTAAGATGGAGGAGAATAGTTCTGTCAACGAGCACATACTCAAAATGTCTGGGTTGCACAACCGCTTGTCTCAGCTGGGAGTTAATCTCCCGGATGACGCGGTCATTGACAGAATCCTTCAGTCGCTTCCACCTAGCTACAAGAGCTTTGTGATGAATTTCAATATGCAGGGGATGGAGAAAACCATTCCTGAGGTATATTCAATGCTGAAATCAACGGAGGTGGAGATCAAAAAGGAACATCAAGTGTTGATGGTTAATAAAACCACTAGTTTCAAGAAAGGCAAGGGTAAGAAGAACTTGAAGAAGGACGGCAAGGGAGTTGCCGCGCCCGGTAAGCCAGTTGCCGAGAAGAAGACAAAGCATGGACCCAAACCTGAGACTGAGTGCTTTTATTGCAAGGGAAACGGTCACTGGAAGCGGAACTGCCCCAAGTACTTAGCGGATAAGAAGGCCGGAAATACCAAAGGTATATATGATATACATGTTATTGATGTGTACCTTACCAGCACTCGTAGTAGCTCCTGGGTATTTAATACCGGTGCTGTTGCTCATATTTGTAACTCAAAACAGGAGCTGCGGAATAAGCGGAAACTGGCGAAGGACGAGGTGACAATGCGCGTCGGGAATGGTTCCAAGGTCGATGTGATCGCTGTCGGCATGCTACCTCTACATTTACCTACGGGATTAGTTTTAAACCTCAATAATTGTTATTTAGTGCCAGCTTTGAGCATGAACATTGTATCTGGATCTCGTTTAATGCGAGATGGCTACTCATTTAAATCTGAGAATAATGGTTGTTCTATTTACATGAGAGATATGTTTTATGGTCATGCCCCGCTGGTCAATGGTTTATTCTTATTGAATCTTGAATGTGATGTTACACATATTCATAGTGTGAATGCCAAAAGATGTAAGGTTGATAATGATAGTCCCACATACTTGTGGCACTGCCGCCTTGGTCACATTGGTGTCAAACGCATGAAGAAACTCCATGCAGATGGACTTTTGGAGTCTCTTGATTATGAATCATTTGACACGTGCGAACCATGCCTCATGGGCAAAATGACCAAGACTTCGTTCTCCGGAACAATGGAGCGAGCAACCAACTTATTGGAAATCATACATACTGATGTGTGCCGTCCAATGAGTGTTGAGGCTCGCGGTGGTTATCGTTATGTCCTCACCCTCACTGATGACTTAAGTAGATATGGGTATGCCTACTTAATGAAACACAAGTCTGAGACCTTTGAAAAGTTCAAGGAATTTCAGAGTGAGGTTGAGAATCACAGGAAAATAAAGTTCTTACGATCAGATTGTGGAGGGGAATATTTGAGTCACAAATTTGGCACGCACTTAAGGAAATGTGGAATTGTTTCACAACTCATGCCGCTTGGAACACCTCAGCGTAATGGTGTGTCCGAACGTCGTAATCATACTCTGTTGGACATGGTGCGATCTATGATGTCTCTTACCGACCTACCGCTGTCATTTTGGGGTTATGCTTTAGAGACTGTCGCATTCACTTTAAATAGGGCTCCATCGAAATCCGTAGAGACGACACCGTATGAATTATGGTTTGGGAAGAAACCTAAGCTGTCGTTTCTGAAAGTTTGGGGATGCGATGCTTATGTCAAGAAACTTCAACCTGAGAAGCTCGAACCCAAGTCGGAAAAATGCGTCTTCATAGGATACCCTAAGGAAACTATTGGGTATACCTTCTACATCAGATCCGAAGGCAAGACCTTTGTTGCCAAGAATGGATCCTTTCTAGAGAAAGAGTTTATCTCGAAAGAAGTAAGTGGGAGGAAAGTAGAACATGATGAGGTACTGCCTCTTGAACCGGAAAGTAGCGCAGCTCAGGAAAATGTTTTTGTGGTGCCTGCACCGATTAGAGAGGAAGTTAATGATAATGATCATGAAACTTTGGATCAAGGTACTACTGAACTTTGTAGGTCCACGAGGACACGTTCCGCACCAGAGTGGTACGGCAACCCTATCCTGGAAATCATGTTGTTAGACAACGGTGAACCTTCGAACTATGAAGAAGCGATGGTGGGCCCAGATTCCAACAAATGGCTTGAAGCCATGAAATCCGAGATAGGATCCATGTATGAAAACGAAGTATGGACTTTGACAGACTTGCCCAATGATCGGCAAGCCATAAAGAACAAATGGATCTTTAAGAACAAGACAACTGCAGATGGAAATGTGACCATCTATAAGGCTGGACTTGTCGCTAAGGGTTATCGACAAGTTCAAGGGGTTGACTACGATGAGACCTTCTCACCCGTAGCGAAGCTGAAGTCCGTCCGAATCATGTTAGCAATTGCCGCATTCTATGATTATGAGATATGGCAAATGGACGTCAAAACGGCATTCCTTAATGGTTTCCTTAAGGAATAATTGTATATGATGCAGCCGGAAGGTTTTGTCGATCCTAAGAATGCTGACAAGGTATGCAAGCTCCAGCGCACAATCTATGGGCTGGTGCAAGCATCTCAGAGTTGGAACATTCACTTTGATGAGATGATCAAAGCGTTTGGGTTTACACAGACTTATGGAGAAGCTTGTGTTTACAAGAAAGTGAGTGGGAGCTCTGTAGCATTTCTCATATTATATGTGGATGACATACTATTGATGGGAAATGATATAGAATTCTTGGAAAGCATAAAGGCCTACTTGAATAAGTGTTTTTCAATGAAGGACCTTGGAGAAGCTGCTTACATATTAGGCATCAAGATCTATAGAGATAGATCGAGACGCCTCATTGGTCTTTCGCAAAGCACATACCTGTTGGAAATATGCCCTAGAGGCAATAATAAAATGGTTATTATTATATTTCCTTGTTCATGATAATTGTCTATTGTTCATGCTATAATTGTATTAACTGGAAACCGTAATACATGTGTGAATACATAGACCACAACATGTTCCTAGTAAGCCTCTAGTTGACTAGCTCGTTGATCAATAGATGGTTATGGTTTCCTGACCATGGACATTGGATGTCATTGATAACGGGATCACATCATTAGGAGAATGATGTGATGGACAAGACCCAATCCTAAGCATAGCACAAGATCGTGTAGTTCGTTTGCTAAGAGCTTTTCTAATGTCAAGTATCATTTCCTTAGACCATGAGATTGTGCAACTCCCGGATACTGTAGGAACGCTTTGGGTGTACCAAATGTCACAACGTAACTGGGTGGCTATAAAGGTGCACTACAGGTATCTCCGAAAGTGTCTGTTGGGTTGGCACGAATCGAGAGTGGGATTTGTCACTCCGTATGACGGAGAGGTATCTCTGGGCCCACTCGGTAATGCATCATCATAATGAGCTCAATGTGACTAATGAGTTAGCCACGGGATCATGCGTTACGGAACGAGTAAAGAGACTTGCCGGTAACGAGATTGAACGAGGTATTGGGATACCGACGATCGAATCTCGGGCAAGTAACATACCGATAGACAAAGGGAATTGTATACGGGATTGATTGAATCCTCGACATCGTGGTTCATCCGATGAGATCATCATGGAACATGTGGGAGCCAATATGGGTATCCAGATCTCGCTATTGGTTATTGGCCGGAGAGGTGTCTCGGTCATGTCTGCATGGTTCCCGAACCCGTAGGGTCTACACACTTAAGGTTCAGTGACGCTAGAGTTGTTATGGGAAATAGTATGTGGTTACCGAAGGTTGTTCGGAGTCCCGGATGAGATCCCGGACATAACGAGGAGCTCCGGAATGGTCCGGAGGTGAAGATCGGTATATTGGACGAAGGGTATTGGAGTCCGGAATTGTTCCGAGGGTACCAGGCTATGGCCAGCATGTCCGAAAGGGGTTTCGGAGGCCCCGGCAAGCGTTGGGGGGCCTTATGGGCCAAGGGGAAGGGGCAAACCAGCCCACTAAGGGGCTGTGCGCGCCTCCCAACCCCTCTCACGTAACCAGGAGAGGTGGGGGCGCCACCCCTAGGGCAGCCGCCCCTCCCGGCTTGGGGGGCAAGTTTCCTAAGGGGGTGGGGGCGCCCAAACCCATCTAGGGTTTCCCCTGTGTCCGCTGCCCCTCCCCTAGGGAACCCTAGGGCACCTCCTCCACCCCCCTTCCCCCTATATATAGTGAGGGAGAGAGAGGGCAGCCGCACCCTTGGCCTGGCGCACCCCTCTCCTCCTCCAACTCCTCCTCCTCCTCCGTAGTGCTTAGCGAAGCTCTGCCGGAGAACCACGGGCTCCATCGCCACCACGCCGTCATGCTGCTGGAGTTCTCCCTCAACTTCTCCTCTCCCCTTGCTGGATCAAGAAGGAGGAGACGTCCCCGGGCTGTACGTGTGTTGAACGCGGAGGCGCCGTCCATTCGGCGCTATATCGGATCTTCCGCGATTTGAATCGCCGCGAGTACGACTCCATCAACCGCGTTCTTGTAACGCTTCCGCTTAGCGATCTTCAAGGGTATGAAGATGCACTCCCTCTCTCTCGTTGCTAGCATCTCCTAGATTGATCTTGGTGACACGTAGGAAAATTTTGAATTATTGCTACGTTACCCAACAGTGGCATCATGAGCTAGGTCTATGCGTAGATTCTATGCACGAGTAGAACACAAAGTAGTTGTGGGCGATGATTTGTTCAATTTGCTTGCCGTTACTAGTCTTATCTTGATTCGGCGGCATTGTGGGATGAAGCGGCCCGGACCGACCTTACACGTACTCTTACGTGAGACAGGTTCAACCGACTGACATGCACTTGATGCATAAGGTGGCTAGCGGGTGTCTGTCTCTCCCACTTTAGTCGGATCGGATTCGATGAAGAGGGTCCTTATGAAGGGTAAATAGCAATTGGCATATCACCGTTGTGGCTTTTGCGTAGGTAAGAAACGTTCTTGCTAGAAACCCATAGCAGCCACGTAAAACATGCAACAACAATAGAGGACGTCTAACTTGTTTTTGCAGGGTATACTATGTGATGTGATATGGCCAAAAGGATGTGATGAATTATATATATGTGATGTATGAGACTGATCATGTTCTTGTAATAGGAATCACGACTTGCATGTCGATGAGTATGACAACCGGTAGGAGCCATAGGAGTTGTCTTAATTTATTGTATGACCGCGTGTCAATGAAAAACGCCATGTAATTACTTTACTTTATTGCTAACCGTTAGCCATAGTAGTAGAAGTAATAGTTGGCGAGAAAACTTCATGAAGACACGATGATGGAGATCTTGATGATGGAGATCATGGTGTCATGCCGGTGACGAAGGTGATCATGCCGCGCCTCGAAGATGGAGATCAAAGGCGCAAGATGATATTGGCCATATCATGTCACTTTATGATTTGCATGTGATGTTTGTCATGTTACATCTTATTTGTTTAGAACGACGGTAGCATAAATAAGATGACCCCTCACTAAAATTTCAAGAGATGTGTTCCCCCTAACTGTGCACCGTTGCGAAGGTTCGTTGTTTCGAAGCACCACGTGATGATCGGGTGTGATAGATTCTAACGTTCGCATACAACGGGTGTAAGCCAGATTTACACATGCGAAACACTTAGGTTGACTTGACGAGCCTAGCATGTACAGACATGGCCTCGGAACACAAGAGACCGAAAGGTCGAACATGAGTCGTATAGTAGATACGATCAACATGGAGATGTTCACTGTTGATGACTAGTCCATCTCACGTGATGATCGGACACGGTCTAGTCGATTCAGATCATGTATCACTTAGATGACTAGAGGGATGTCTATCTAAGTGGGAGTTTATTAAATAATCAGATGAACTTAATTATCATGAACATAGTCAAAAGGTTTTTGCAAATTATGTCATAGCTTACGCTTTGGTTCTACTGTTTAAGATATGTTCCTAGAGAAAATTTAGTTGAAAGTTGATAGTAGAAATTATGCGGACTGGGTCCGTAAACTGAGGATTATCCTCATTGCTGCGCAGAAGGCTTATGTCCTTAATGCACCGCTCGGTGTGTGAACCTCGAGCGTCGTCTGTGGATGTTGCGAACATCTGACATACACGTTTTGATGACTACGTGATAGTTCAGTGCGTAATGCTAACGGTTTAGAATTGAGGCGCCAAAGACGTTTTTGAAACGTCGCAGAACATATGAGATGTTCCAAAGACTGAAATTGGGATTTCAGACTAGTGCCCACGTCAAGAGGTATGAGACCTCTGACAAGTTTCTTAAGCCTGCAAACTAAGGGAGAAAAGCTCAATCGTTGAGCATGTGCTCAGATTGTCTGAGTACTACAATCGCTTGAATCGAGTGGGAGTTAATCTTCCAGATGAGATAGTGATGGTTCTCCATAGTCACTGCCACCAAGCTATTAGAGCTTCGTGATGAACTATAACATATCAAGGATAGACATGATGATCCTTGAGCAACTCGCGATGTTTGACACCGCGAAAGTAGAAATCAAGTAGGAGCATCAATTGCTGATGGTTAGTAACACCACTAGTTTCAAGAAGGGCAAGGGAAAGAAGGGATACTTCATGAAACGGCAAATCAGTTGTTGCTCTAGTGAAGAAACCCAAGGTTGAACCAAAACCCGAGAATAAGTGCTTATGTAATGAGGGAACGGTCACTGAAGCAGAACTACCCTATATACTTAGTAGATGATTGTAACATCCCAAATTTTCAATTTGGAATGTTATACATAGATCATCATTTGCATATCATGTTTTGTTGCATTTTGACAAATCCTCGATAAATCCTAAGCAATTCAAGGACCCTCGGAGAGAGTTGGGGATTTTCTCGAATTTTTAAATTTGATTTTTCCAACGAGGATTGTGGTTTTAATTATTTTTCTCTCCGGAAAAGTATTTCAATTTTAAATAAACGAGAGGAGAAAATATGACTTCTCCAAAACAATTGAAATACTGGAGGAAAAATGTTAAAAACATTATTTGGAATTTATTTGGATTTTATTTGCAATTTTTATTACATTAAAAATATTGCATGTTCTCAAAATATTTATTTTTGATTTTAAAAATGTTCACCCTATTCTAGATTTTCTAACTAGACGGGGAAAATTTATTTCATATTTTTCTGATATTTATTTATTTTTCTACGCAATATTTTCCGCGGAACCTTTAAAAAAAACGCGCCCGCGCCGACTGGGCCAAAGGCCCAGCCGACGGCCCGAGCCCCGTCGCCCCTCTCCTCTCTCCCCACGACGCCGCCGCCGCCTCCCCAAGCACCTCGGACCCCCCCTTCCATAAATAGGACCCCCCTCTCTTTCCTCACCACCGCCGCCGGAGGAGCCCCGCCGTCGCCCGCATCACACCCGCCGCCGCCGCCGTTTGCCTTGCCGCCGCCGCCACCGGGAGCGCCGGAGCCGCCGCCCCTCACCGCCGGAGCCCCCCCGAGCCGCCGCCCCTCGCGCCCGAGCCCCGCCGCCGGAGCCTCGCCGGAGCCCCGACGAGGTACTGTCGCCGGCCGTCTTCGTTGTTGACCGGTTTTCTGTAAAAAAAAAACCCTTTTGTTTAAAAAAAACCCTAGATCAGTTTTTTTGGTTTTCTTATTTCGCGAGCGTTCACCGAACCGTTCGTTTTGACGAACGCGTTCGTCGGTTTTTCTCTGTTAACGAACGTCCGTTATTTAACCGTTCGTCCGTTTTTCTTTTTCGTCGGATTTTCTCGTTATTTTCTCAGATTCGATTTCTGATCGAATTTTCGAATCTGTTTAACTTCTCGCTCGTTTATCGGAATCAGGCGATTCAAGCGCCCAGAGTTTCGTCTCGAAATTCTCTTTCCGTTTAACCTACTCAAACAAGTTTTTGCTACAGTAAAATTTGACCTAGATCCAGATTAGCAAACTAAGTTTCTTTCTTTCGCCGTTTGACTTTCGTTGCTTCTTTCAAGTTGATTCTTTTTGCAAACCGGAGTTCTTAAGTTGAACTTTCTGGTTGGATCTTTCATTCGAATTTTACCTGTGCATTAGATGAGTGCTGATTGTATGCTTGTTTGTTTGCGATAGAGTACCCGGAGTGTGCCGCTTGTTACTTCGACTCGCTAGGTTTTGCGGATCATCAGCAAGGCAAGTAACACTTTGATCATATCCCGTTCATACCCAGTTTTATTGCATTAGATCTTTTTCCTCAAACACATTGCATGATTAGGATCTAAATAAATGTGGGTATTGGGAAGTAGTTGAGGTAGTACCTATTACCTGTTTCATTTATCAAACCCTTGGGAGTTACTTCTACGTTGCTATTATATTGCCATGCTATGCTCGTAGACGTGGATTGGGTTTGAGTGATATTCATGACAGATGTGAGATGTTTAATAATGGTTCAACTTAAGGTGGCAACTAAAACTCACATCTGGGTGGATTGAGGCACCTGGAGAACCCAGTGTTGTCTGTATGTATAAGGTCCGCCACCCAGGCTCAAAGGGATCATAAGATTATTCATGCTAGAAACTTCCGTGTGCAGCCACAAGCTATTATGGGCTCTAGCATAGCTGAGTAGGTTACAGGATCTCTTGAAGAGGTGGACTAGCAGATGTAGGGGAAAGTAGGTGTACCGGTCCATCCAGAGTAAAGAGTGATTGTTTCTGAAAGACTGTGTCTCGGTCATCCGTTTCTCAAACATCATGCAGTGCGAGAATCAAGCGGAGGCGATCGAGTCTTGTGGGGAAAAGTGCACAAACCTCTGCAGAGTGTACAAACTGATCATGATTAGCCGTGTCCCCGGTTATGGACAACTTGAGTATCTAGTATCTGGATTATCATTTGAATCTCATCACCGTGATACTTATAATTAATTTTGTTGGGTTAATGATGTTACTTAATTGGGATTGAGTTGGAGGTACCTTCTCAATGTTTCAACCACCATGATAGTTAAATAAAATTTATTCCTTTGCAGTAGGATAAAATTGGCTTTTCGCAAAACTGTAACCATAGAGCCTTTCCACCAGCCATATATGCATATAGTATAGCATTATTATTGTTCATTGCTCTCTATGTGTTACTTTGCCAGCATATTCTATGTGCTGACCCGTTTTCGGGCTGCAACGTTTCATGTTGCAGACTTTTCAGACGACGAGTAAGGTGCCTTAGGTCGTGGTCTTATACTCAGTGATGCCGCTGGAGTTGATGGACTCACTTATCTTCCAAGTCTTCCGCTGTTATCGTTATTAGATGGCCTTAAGCCATGTTTATCATACTTAATCTCTTTGGAGATATTCGATGTAATAAGTGTGTGATTGCTACTCTGTTATAAATCCTCCATTTGTACTGTGCGTGTCAGCATTACTGATCCAGGGATGACACTGGTGCACAGCAGCACAGGCCATTTGAGGTCTGGTCGCTACAAAGTTGGTATCAGAGCACACGCTGACTGTAGGACACGACCACTAAGCTTAAGCCCTAGAAAACTTCTCTCTTCTCATTTCTGACCCCTCTCCACTTTCTACTCTTTTAGGAATGGCGAATGCAAGGAGCAAGTTCATGCAACCAGATGAAGACACGCCGTTTGGACGACATTTGAAGGAAGTCACCAAGTACTTGAACATAGGAATACCAAGCGTCACCGGAACCTACAACGCCACATTACCTGAAGAGGAGAGCTGGAAGATTCAAGTTATCATTCCAGGAAGGATGTTTAGTGCCATGAGATTGGTTTTCGAAGCACCAACTTGGAGTTTAGGGAAGAGCATGGCCGCACACATCGCCATGGGACGCATTGGAGAAGTCTATCACCAGGAGCTTAAGGATACAATTTACAAATTTGTGGACGTCGAGACGCGCAATGGGAGATGATCAAGACCAAGAAGGATGGATCAATTGCAGCTTTCATCCAGGAGCAGAACCAACATATTCGACGCCAGGAGAATCAGATGTGCACGGACAAGGAAGAACTGAAGAAGGCATTCACGAAGATCAAGGAACTCCAAGAAGAACTCAAGGCTACACGCGAAGATTACTTGGAGGAAATCAACGCACTAGTAGGGAAGATTGACGACCTGGAGAATAAGATTGGAGCATTCGTGGGAAATCCAGTGCCAAAAGCAGAAGTCGACGAATGCACTTGTCCGGATAACTACATCATCATCGACGACACCGACTCGGAACCAAGTGAAGACGAATGGATTGATGAAGCTGGAGCAGACATCATGGAGTCTTCAACGGATCAGAATTTTTAGTAGACCACCATATCAGTAGTAGTTTTTCCCCCATTTAGTAGTATAGTTCAAGCACTTTGTAACGCTAGTTAGATCGATTGTTTTGCCTTGTTTGGATTGATTGAGTGATATTGATTGAATTTGTCTCATGAGCATATGGGTAGTGTTTTCTCTCTAGACCTCATTCTATTCTTAATTCTCATCTTTTCTAAACCTATCAGATGCCTCCGAGACGCGACACCGGATTTGTTTTCCCGCCAGAGATCACCCAGTTGATTCAGCAACAGAATGCCCTGATGCAAGTGTTAGTTCAGAACCAAGGCAACAACAACAACAACAACAACCCACCGCCACCACCACCTGTTGATCACTTAGCCCGTTTCTTAAGGCTAAACCCGCCGGTGTTTTCCAGTAGCACCGAGCCGATTGTAGCAGATGATTGGCTCCGCAAAGTTGGAAGGGAGTTGACCACTGCAGGATGCACAGATGCGGAAAGAGTGCGTTTTGCCGCACATCAGCTTGATGGACCCGCAGCATCATGGTGGGAGAATTATACAGCCACGCACCCTATTGACACTGTCACATGGGACCAGTTTCAGCAAGCTTTCCGTACAGCTCATGTTTCAGCAGGAGCTATGGCTATGAAGAAGCGTGAGTTTCGCAACCTACGCCAAGGAGGACGCACCGTAGGCCAGTATGTGGAGGATTTCAGTAAGTTAGCACGTTATGCACCAGATGACGTTGCTACAGATGCTGCCAAGCAGGAGAAGTTTCTTGGAAGGACTGAATGATGAGCTGAGTATGCAGTTGATGGTAGCAACTTTCAACAACTACCAGGAGCTGGTAGATAGAGCTCTCATGATTGAAGGGAAGCAACAGCAGATTGAAAACCGCAAGAGGAAGTATGGACAAGGGAAGTACAATTCTGGAGCCCAGCAGAAGCCACGATTTACCCCGAAGCCGGGAGGACAGTTTCAGCATACCCATGGAGGAGGTAGTTCGCACAACCATAATGGCTCCAAGAATGGTAATGGGAATGGAGGAGGAAACGGACAGAACCGCACCAACCCATCTACCCCAACCAAGAGAGATCTAAGTCACATTACTTGTTTCAAGTGCCAGAAGACGGGACATTACGCTACTGATTGTCCCGAAGCCCAAAATGGAAATGGCAATGGAAGCTCTGGGAAGAAGCCGAACCCGTTCAACAAAGGACATGTGAACCACGTGAGCGTGGAGGAGGTTGAAGCTCAGCCTGATGCAGTAATAGGTAAGTTTTTGGTTAAGTCATTTACTGCAACTGTTCTTTTCGATACTGGTGCATCGCATTCATACATATCAAGGGGATTCGTAAACAAGTTTAAGATGTCCACCCAAGTTCTCAAAACCCCTATGTTAGTAACCTCGCCAGGAGCAGAGTATATGGCCACCCAAGGATGTTTTCAGATACCGTTGGCCATTGGTAGGCATGTTTTCCCCTCAGACCTCATTGTTTTGGAATCACAAGGTTTGGATGTGATTTTGGGAATGGATTGGCTATCGTTGTATGGAGGAAACATCGATTGTGCCAGCAAGACGATTTTGCTTACCACCCCGGAAGGAAAAAGGATCAAGTATGTATCCCGGCATATGCCGAAGAGGACTCAAGTGAATTCCTTATCAGGAGTTGTACAGGAGGAAGTACCAGTGGTGAAGGACTATCCGGATGTATTTCCAGAAGAGTTGCCAGGCATGCCACCAGATAGAGACATTGAGTTCTTGATTGAACTTTTGCCAGGCACAGGGCCAATATCTAAGAGACCGTACAGGATGCCCGCAAAGGATTTGGAGGAAATTAAGAAGCAGATCAAGGAGTTACTGGATAAAGGCTATATTCGCCCAAGTTCGTCACCTTGGGGATCACCAGTACTTCTAGTGGAGAAGAAAGATGGATCACTAAGGATGGTTGTTGATTACCGAGGATTGAATGAAGTGACCATCAAAAACAAGTACCCACTGCCGATGATCAATGATTTGTTTGACCGCTTGCAAGGAGCTAAAGTATTTTCCAAGATCGATCTACGATCAGGATACCATCAGTTAAAGATTCGAGAGCAGGATATACCTAAGACGGCATTTACCACCAGATATGGATTGTATGAGTATACCGTTATGTCATTTGGACTGACTAACGCACCTGCCTATTTCATGAACCTGATGAACAAAGTGTTTATGGAGTTTTTGGATAAGTTCGTCGTGGTGTTCATTGATGATATTTTAATCTTTTCCAAGGATGAAGAAGAGCATGAGGAGCATTTACGATTGGTACTTGAGAAGCTCAGAGAACATCAGTTATATGCCAAGTTCAGCAAATGTGAGTTTTGGTTGAAGGAAGTTGGATTCCTTGGACATGTTATTTCTGGAGAAGGAATAGCAGTAGACCCTGCCAAGGTTGACACAGTGACAAGTTGGGAATCACCCACGACAGTTGGAGAAATCCGGAGTTTTCTTGGACTTGCAGGATACTACCGGAGATTTATCGAGAATTTCTCAAGGATTGCTAAGCCCATGACTGAGCTATTGAAGAAGGACACCAAATTCGATTGGACTAAGGAATGTGAAGCTAGTTTCCAAGAATTGAAGAAACGATTGGTTACATCACCAGTGTTGATTCTGCCTGATCAACGCAAGGACTATGAAGTTTATTGCGACGCTTCTCGTCGAGGACTTGGAGCAGTGCTTATGCAGGAAGGAAGAGTTGTTTCGTATGCTTCACGACAACTTAAACCCCATGAGAAGAATTATGCTACGCATGATTTGGAATTAGCAGCCGTGGTGCATGCATTGAAGACATGGAGACATTTTCTCATCGGAAACCATTGTGAGGTGTACACGGATCACAAGAGTTTGAAGTACATTTTCACGCAGAAGGAGTTAAACCTCAGACAGAGGAGATGGTTGGAGCTCATCAAAGACTATGATATGAGATTGCATTATCACCCTGGAAAGGCTAACGTAGTAGCAGACGCGTTGAGCCGCAAGAGTCATGTCAACACCCTCATGACAGGAGAGTTACCTCAGGAGTTAGCCGAGGACCTACGTGAGCTATGTTTGGAGATAGTCCCTAGAGGCTATTTAGCGACATTGGAGATTCAGTCTACCTTGATGGAAAGGATCAGAGAAGCTCAGAAGACAGACAAGGAGATTGAAGAGATAAAGGAGAAGATGAGCAAAGGAAAAGCCAAGGGATTTCGTGAGGATGAGCACGATACCTTATGGTTCGAGGACCGCGTATATGTGCCAAATGATCCGGAGATCAGGAAGTTGATTTTGCAAGAAGCCCATGATTCACCATACTCGATTCACCCAGGGAATACCAAGATGTATTTGGATTTGAAGAATACTTTCTGGTGGACCGGAATGAAGAAGGATATTGCGGAGTATGTAGCAGTTTGTGATGTATGTCAGAGAGTGAAGGCAGAGCATCAGAAGCCAGCAGGATTGCTACAGCCATTGCCGATACCCGAATGGAAGTGGGATAAAATAGGCATGGATTTTATCACGGGATTACCCAGGACTCGTTCAGGCTATGACTCGATATGGGTTGTAGTCGACCGTTTGACGAAAGTGGCTCATTTCATTCCAGTGAAGACCACTTACACCAGTGCTAAGTTGGCAAAGATATACATGACCAGGATAGTATGTTTGCATGGAGTTCCGAGGACCATTGTATCAGACAGAGGAACCCAATTTACCTCGAAGTTTTGGAAGCAGCTACATGAAACATTGGGAACCAGGCTGGAATTTAGTACAGCATTTCACCCGCAGACAGATGGACAGACCGAGAGAGTCAACCAGATTTTGGAGGACATGTTGAGAGCATGTGCGCTAGATTATGGATCTAGTTGGGACGACAATTTGCCATATGCGGAGTTTTCATATAACAACAGTTATCAAACCAGTTTGAAGATGGCCCCTTTCGAAGCTTTGTACGGAAGGAGGTGTAGAACACCGTTGTTGTGGGACGAAGTTGGAGACCGTCAGTTGTTTGGACCAGATTTGATTAAGGAGTCTGAACAGAAAGTAAGGTTGATTCGCGATAGGCTCAAGGTAGCCCAGTCCAGGCAGAAGAGTTATGCTGATTCTAAACGAAAGGAGACAGTTCACGAAGTCGGAGACAGAGTGTATCTTCGAGTATCACCACTTCGAGGAGTAAAGCGCTTTGGAGTTAAGGGAAAGTTAGCGCCTCGTTTTATCGGACCATACAGAGTGTTGGAACGTATGGGAGAAGTTGCCTACAAGCTGGAATTGCCCGAAGGATTGTCTGGAGTACATGATGTATTTCATGTTTCGCAGTTGAAGAAGTGCCACGCAGAGATGGCTGAGATACCACTGAGAGATACTGTGCCACTGGAAGCGATTCAGTTGGAAAGTGATTTGACCTATGAGGAGAAACCAGTTAAGATTCTCGAGTATGCCAGCCGAGTTACCCGCAGCAAGGTTATCAAGTTTTGCAAAGTTCAGTGGAGTCACCACACGGAGGATGAAGCCACCTGGGAGCGAGAGGAAGATCTACGGAAAAACCACTCCCACCTGTTTTCTAGCCAACCCGAATCTCGAGGGCGAGATTCATCTTAAGGGGGGTAGGTTTGTAACATCCCAAATTTTCAATTTGGAATGTTATACATAGATCATCATTTGCATATCATGTTTTGTTGCATTTTGACAAATCCTCGATAAATCCTAAACAACTCAAGGACCCTCGGAGAGAGTTGGGGATTTTCTCGAATTTTTAAATTTGATTTTTCCAACGAGGATTGTGGTTTTAATTATTTTTCTCTCCGGAAAAGTATTTCAATTTTAAATAAACGAGAGGAGAAAATATGACTTCTCCAAAACAATTGAAATACTGGAGGAAAAATGTTAAAAACATTATTTGGATTTTATTTGCAATTTTTATTGCATTAAAAATATTGCATGTTTTCAAAATATTTATTTTTGATTTAAAAAATGTTCACCCTATTCTAGATTTTCTAACTAGACAGGGAAAATTTATTTCATATTTTTCTGATTTTTATTTATTTTTCTACGCAATATTTTCCGCGGAACCTTTAAAAAAAAACGCGCCCGCGCCGACTGGGCCAAAGGCCCAGCCGACGGCCCGAGCCCGTCGCCCCTCTCCTCTCTCCCCACGACGCCGCCGCCGGAGTCCGTCCCGGACACGGGAGCCGCCGCCGCCTCGGGTGCCCCCTTCCCCAAGCACCTCGGACCCCCCCTTCCATAAATAGGACCCCCCCTCTCTTTCCTCACCACCGCCGCCGGAGGAGCCCCGCCGCCGCCCGCATCACACCCGCCGCCGCCGCCGTTTGCCTTGCCGCCGCCGCCGCCCCTCGCCGCCGGAGCCCCCCGAGCCGCCGCCCCTCGCGCCCGAGCCCCGCCGCCGGAGCCTCGCCGGAGCCCCGACGAGGTACTGTCGCCAGCCGTCTTCGTTGTTGACCGGTTTTCTGTAAAAAAAAACCCTTTTGTTTAAAAAAAACCCTAGATCAGTTTTTTTGGTTTTCTTATTTCGCGAGCGTTCACCGAACCGTTCGTTTTGACGAACGCGTTCGTCGGTTTTTCTCTGTTAACGAACGTCCGTTATTTAACCGTTCGTCCGTTTTTCTTTTTCGTCGGATTTTCTCGTTATTTTCTCAGATTCGATTTCTGATCGAATTTTCGAATCTGTTTAACTTCTCGCTCGTTTATCGGAATCAGGCGATTCAAGCGCCTAGAGTTTCGTCTCGAAATTCTCTTTCCGTTTAACCTACTCAAACAAGTTTTTGCTACAGTAAAATTTGACCTAGATCCAGATTAGCAAACGAAGTTTCTTTCTTTCGCCGTTTGACTTTCGTTGCTTCTTTCGAGTTGATTCTTTTTGCAAACCGGAGTTCTTAAGTTGAACTTTCTGGTTGGATCTTTCATTCGAGTTTTACCTGTGCATTAGATGAGTACTGATTGTATGCTTGTTTGTTTGCGATAGAGTACCCGGAGTGTGCCGCTTGTTACTTCGACTCGCTAGGTTTTGCGGATCATCAGCAAGGCAAGTAACACTTTGATCATATCCCGTTCATACCCAGTTTTATTGCATTAGATCTGTTTTCCTCAAACACATTGCATGATTAGGATCTAAATAAAATGTGGGTATTGGGAAGTAGTTGAGGTAGTACCTATTACCTGTTTCTTTATCAAACCCTTGGGAGTTACTTCTACGTTGCTATTATATTGCCATGCTATGCTCGTAGACGTGGATTGGGTTTGAGTGATATTCATGACAGATGTGAGATGTTTAATAATGGTTCAACTTAAGGTGGCAACTAAAACTCACATCTGGGTGGATTGAGGCACCTGGAGAACCCAGTGTTGTCTGTATGTATAAGGTCCGCCACCCAGGCTCAAAGGGATCATAAGATTATTCATGCTAGAAACTTCCGTGTGCAGCCACAAGCTATTATGGGCTCTAGCATAGCTGAGTAGGTTACAGGATCTCTTGAAGAGGTGGACTAGCAGATGTAGGGGAAAGTAGGTGTACCGGTCCATCCAGAGTAAAGAGTGATTGTTTCTGAAAGACTGTGTCTCGGTCATCCGTTTCTCAAACATCATGCAGTGCGAGAATCAAGCGGAGGCGATCGAGTCTTGTGGGGAAAAGTGCACAAACCTCTGCAGAGTGTACAAACTGATCATGATTAGCCGTGTCCCCGGTTATGGACAACTTGAGTATCTAGTATCTGGATTATCATTTGAATCTCATCACCGTGATACTTATAATTAATTTTGTTGGGTTAATGATGTTACTTAATTGGGATTGAGTTGGAGGTACCTTCTCAATGTTTCAACCACCATGATAGTTAAATAAAATTTATTCCTTTGCAGTAGGATAAAATTGGCTTTTCGCAAAACTGTAACCATAGAGCCTTTCCACCAGCCATATATGCATATAGTATAGCATTATTATTGTTCATTGCTCTCTATGTGTTACTTTGCCAGCATATTCTATGTGCCGACCCGTTTTCGGGCTGCAACGTTTCATGTTGCAGACTTTTCAGACGACGAGTAAGGTGCCTTAGGTCGTGGTCTTATACTCAGTGATGCCGCTGGAGTTGATGGACTCACTTATCTTCCAAGTCTTCCGCTGTTATCGTTATTAGATGGCCTTAAGCCATGTTATTCATACTTAATCTCTTCGGAGATATTCGATGTAATAAGTGTGTGATTGCTACTCTGTTATAAATCCTCCATTTGTACTGTGCGTGTCAGCATTACTGATCCAGGGATGACACTGGTGCACAGCAGCACAGACCATTTGAGGTCTGGTCGCTACAATGATAAGGCAGGCAAGGTCGACTGAAGTATATTGGATATACATTATATTAATGTGTACTTTACTAGTACTCCTAGTAGCACCAGGGTATTAGATACCGGTTCGGTTGCTAAGTGTTGGTAACTCGAAATAAAAGGCTACGGAATAAACGGAGACTTGCTAAAGGTGAGATGACGATATGTGTTGGAAGTGTTTCCAAGGTTGATGTAATCAAACATCGTATGCTCCCTCTACCATCGGGATTGGTATTAAACCTAAATAATTGTTATTTGGTGTTTGCGTTGAGCATAGACATGATTGGATTATGTTTATCGCAATACAGTTATTCATTTAAGGAGAATAATGGTTACTCTGTTTATTTGAATAATACCTTCAATGGTCTTGCACCTAAAATGAATGTTTATTGGATCACGATCGTAGTGATACACATGTTCATGCCAAAAGATATAAAATAGTAATGATAGTACCACATACTTGTGGCACTGTCATTTGAGTCATATTGGTATAAAACGCATGAAGAAGCTCCATGTTGATGGATCTTTGGACTCACTCGTTTTTGAAAAGATTGAGACATGCGAACCATGTCTATTGGTAGATATGCATGAAGAAACTCCATACAGATGGATTGTTTGGACTCACTTGATTTTGAAACACTTGAGACATGCAAATCATAACACATGGGCAAGATGACTGAAAGGCCTCGTTTTCAGTAAGATGGAACAAGAAAGCAACTTGTTGGAAGTAATACATTTTGATGTGTGCAGTCCAATGAGTGCTGAGGCACGCAGTGGATATCGTTATGTTCTTACTTCATAGATGATTTGAGTAGATGCTGAGTATATTTACTTGATGAAACACAAGTCTGAATTATTGAAAGGTTCAAGTAATTTCAGAGTGAAGTTGAAGGTCGTCGTGACAAGAGGATAAAATGTCTGTGATATGATCATAGAGATGAATATCTGAGTTACGAGTTTGGCACACAATTAAGACATTGTGGAAATTGTTTCACAACTAATGCCGCCTGGAACACCATAGTCTGATGGTGTGTCCGAACATCATAACTGCACCCTATTGGATATGGTGCATACCATGATGTCTCTTATCGAATTACCACTATCGTTTATGGGCTAGGCATTAGAGACAACCGCATTCACTTTAAATAGGGCACCACGCAATTCCGTTGAGACGACACCGTATGAACTATGGTTTAGAGAAACCTAAGCTGTTGTTTCTTAAAAGTTTGGGGCTGCGACGATTATATGAAAAAGTTTCAGGCTGATAAGCTCGAACCCAAAGCGGATAAATGCATCTTCATAGAATACCCAAAACAGTTGGGTATACCTCCTATTTCAAATCTGGAAGCAAAAGTGATTGTTTCTAGAAACGGGTCCTTTCTCGAGGAAAAGTTTCTCTCGAAAGAATTGAGTGGGAGGATGGTGGAGACTTGATGGGGTTATTGAACCGTCACTTCAACTAGTGTGTAGCAGGGCACAAAAAGTTGTTCCTGTGGCACCTACACCAATTGAAGTGGAAGCTTATGATAGTGATCATGAAACTTCGGATCAAGTGAAAGATCGTGGATGTCGCCTAGAGGGGGGGTGAATAGGCGCTTTAAAATAATTACGGTTTAGGCTTGAACAAATGCGGAATAAACCTAGCGGTTAATTTGACAAGCACAAAACCTACAACAACTAGGCTCACCTAAGTGCACCAACAACTTATGCTAAGCAAGATAAACAACTAAGTGATAGCAAGATATATGACAAGAAACAATATGGCTATCACAAAGTAAAGTGCGTAAGTAAAGGGTTCGGTTAAGAGATAACCGAGGCACGTGGAGACGACGATGTATCCCGAAGTTCACACCCTTGCGGATGCTAATCTCCGTTTGGAGCGGTGTGGAGGCACAATGCACCCCAAGAAGCCACTAGGGCCACCGTAATCTCCTCACGCCCTCGCACAATGCAAGATGCCGTGATTCCACTAAGGGACCCTTGAGGGCGGTCACCAAACCCGTACAAATGGCAACCCTTGGGGGCGGTCACCGAACCCGTACACTTTGGCAACCCTTGGGGGCGGTCACCGGTACCCGTCAAATTGCTCGGGGCGATCTCCACAACCTAATTGGAGACCCCGACGCTTGCCCGGAGCTTTACACCACAATGATTGAGCTCCGAACACCACCAACCGTCTAGGGTGCCCAAGCACCCAAGAGGAACAAGCTCAAGGGCACCAAGCACCCAAGAGTAATAAGCTTCTCAACTTGTAACTTCCACGTATCACCGTGGAGAACTCAAACCGATGCACCAAATGCAATGGCAAGGGCACACGGAGCGCCCAAGTCCTTCTCTCTCAAATCCCACCGAAGCAACTAATGCTAGGGAGGAAAAAGAGAGGAAGAACAAGAAGGAGAACACCAAGAACTCCAAGATCTAGATCCAAGGGGTTCCCCTCACAAAGAGGAGAAAGTGATTGGTGGAAATGTGGATCTAGATCTCCTCTCTCTTTTCCCTCAAAAACTAGCAAGAATCCATGGAGGGATTGAGAGTTAGCAAGCTCGAAGAAGGTCAACAATGGGGGAAGAACACGAGCTCAAAGGATAAGGTTCAATGGGGAAGAAGACCCCCTTTTATAGAAGGGGAAAAATCCAACCGTTATGTGCTTAGCCCGCACACGAGCGGTACTACCGCTCCACGAGCGGTACTACCGCTCTGGCGGAAGAAGCAGGCAAAAGGAGCAACCAAACATGAACCTTGGGGCGGTAGTACCGCTTATAAGCGGTACTACCGCGCACCCCAGCGGTACTACCGCTGGAGGAGCAGAACACGGGACAAAAATGCAGTAGCGGTACTACCGCCCGACCGGAGCGGTACTACCGCTTATAGGCGGTACTACCGCCCATCAGAGCGGTACTACCGCTTATAGGTGGAACTGCCGTGCCTTACTGCCGTGCAACTACTGCAAAACTCGACACGAAAAATGCAAGACCCAAAATCGAGGCGGTACCAGCGCGGAACCGTAGCCGTACTACCGCTGATGGCCATAGGCGGTACTACCGCTTTGGACAGCGGTACTACCGCTTGGGGTGACAAGCGGTACTGCCGCTCTGGCCGCGGTACTACCGCTAGGAAACCAAAACTGCCATAACTTCTGCATATGAGCTCCGAATTGAGCAAACTCAAGCTTGTTGGATTGAGAAAGACGAGTAGCATCAAAACAGCAACTGGTTATAGTAAGAAGAGGCAGGGGAGGTATGCCAAAAATAGAGGAGTGAAACCTCCAACCGAGAAGAACCGGCATAACCTCCAACATCGAAAACATCATAGAAGATGCGAGTGAACTCCGTTTTCGATGAACTCGAGCTTGTCATCAAGATGACCATAAGCTCCAAAACTCACAAAGAGAAGAACCAAACAAGAACCAACAAAGATGATGCAAGGATGCAATGGTTTGAGCTCTCTATGAACGATACGATCAAGCTACTCATTGAGAGCCCCCCTTGATAGTACGGCAATCGATCCTATAACCCGGTCTCCCAACTACCATCATGAGACCGGTAAAATAGAAAACCTATCAAGAGCAAACCTTTGCCTTGCACATGGTCCACTTGAGCTAGATGATGACGATCTTGTCTCCCTCAAGATGGACCACCTTTCTTGGTTGTGTTGGCTCGATGAAGACTAGTTGATTGCTCCCCCATACTCCACTATGGGTGAGCCACTCTTCCGCACATCTTCACAAGTCCATTGTCACCACAATGGACGGCAAGCTTCAAGCATTTGATCTCTTCATGATGCTTCACTTGAACTTGCACACCGCAACATCTTCACAAGTCCATTGTCGCCACAATGGACGGCAAGCTTCAAGCATTTGATCTCTTCATGATGCTTCACTTGAACTTGCACACCGCAACCTAACCCCACAAAGAACTCTCACGAAGATCATGGGTTAGTACACAAAGCGTAATCGACAATGCTTACCACACCATGGGATCGCTTGATCCCTCTTGGTACATCTTGTGCGCTTTGTGTGTTGATCAACTTGATAGTCTTGATCAACCTTGACTCTTTCCAACTCTCTTCATTTGGATGATGTCTTGAAGGTAAACATGAATGATCACACAATCTTCTTCTTCAAGACATGCTTGCAATAAGCTCTACTCTCACATGACCAATCTTTGGATAATTCCCTAATAACACCTTGGTCACCACATAAACTCCTTGAAACCAACACATGGACTTCAAGAAATGCCTATGGACAAATCCTTCAAATATAACTCAAGGCAACCATTAGTCCATAGAGATTGTCATCAATTACCAAAACCAAACATGGGGGCACCGCATGTTCTTTCATCAAGTCACTACCAAACCTCGTAGGACGACAAGGATGCGTACTACTTCAGAGTGGTACGTAATCCTGTCTTGGAAGTCATGTTGCTAGACAACAATGAACCTACGAGCTATGGAGAAGCGATGGTGGGCCCAGATTCCGACGAATGGCTCGAGGCCATAAAATCCGAGAGAGGATCCATGTATAAAAAAACAAAGTATAGACTTTGGAAGAACTACTTGATGGTCGCAAGGCTGTTGGGTGCAGATGGATTTTAAAAGGAAGACGGACAATGATGGTAAGTGTCACCATTAAGAAAGCTCGACTTGTCGTTAAGATGTTTTCCGACAAGTTCAAGGAGTTGACTGCGATGAGACTTTCTCACTCGTAGCGATGCTAAGAGTTTGTTGGAATTATATTAGCAGTTACTGCATTATTTATGAAATCTTGCAGATAGGATGTCAAAACATTGTTTCCTCGACGATTTTCTTGAGGAAATGTTGTATGTGATACAACCAGAAGTTTTTGTCAATCCTGAAAGATGCTAACAAGTATGCAAAGCTCCAGCAATCCTTCTAAGGACTGGAGTAAGCATCTCGGAGTTGGAATGTACGCTTTGATGAGATGATCAAAGATTTTGGGTTTATACAAAGTTTATGAGAAACTTGTATTTCCAAAGAAGTGAGTGGGAGCACTATAGAATTTTTGATGAGTATATGTTGTTAACATATTGTTGATCAGAAATGATGTAGAATTTCTGGAAAGCATACAGGGTTATTTGAAAAGTGTTTTTCAATGGAAAACCTGGATTAAGCTACTTGAACATTGAGCATCAAGATCTATAAGGATAGATCAAAAACGCTTAATAGTACTTTCAAATGAATACATACCGTGACAAGATTTTGAAGGAGTTCAAAATAGATCAGCAAAGAAGGAGTTCTTGGCTGTGTTACAAGGTGTGAGTATTGAGTAAGACTCAAGACCTGACCACGGCAGAAGAGAGAGAAAGGACGAAGGTCGTCCCCTATGCTTTAGACGTAGGCTCTACAGTATGCTATGCTGTGTACCGCACCTGAAGTGTGCCTTGCCATGAATTAGTCAAGGGGTACAAGAGTGATCCAGGATTGGATCACATGACAGCGGTCGAACTTATCCTTAGTAACTAGTGGACTAAGGAATTTTCTCGATTATGGAGGTGGTAAAAGAGTTCGTCGTAAAGGGTTACGTCGATGCAAACTTTGACACTAATCCGGATGACACTGAGTAGTAAACCGGATTCGTATAGTAGAGCAGTTATTTGGAATAGCTCCAAGTAGCGCGTGGTAGCCGCATCTACAAGATGACATAGAGATTTGTAAAGCACACACGGATCTGAAAGGTTCAGACCCGTTGACTAATAACCTCTCTCACAAGCGAGATATGAACAAGCCCCATGGGTGTTGGATTCATTACAATCACATAGTGATGTGAACTAGATTATTGACTCTAGTGCAAGTGGGAGACTGTTGGAAATATGCCCTAGAGGCAATAATAAAATGGTTATTATTATATTTCCTTGTTCATGATAATTGTCTATTGTTCATGCTATAATTGTATTAACTGGAAACCGTAATACATGTGTGAATACATAGACCACAACATGTCCCTAGTAAGCCTCTAGTTGACTAGCTCGTTGATCAATAGATGGTTATGGTTTCCTGACCATGGATCACATCATTAGGAGAATGATGTGATGGACAAGACCCATTCCTAAGCATAGCACAAGATCATGTAGTTCGCTTGCTAAGAGCTTTTCTAATGTCAAGTATCGTTTCCTTAGACCATGAGATTGTGCAACTCCCGGATACTGTAGGAATGCTTTGGGTGTACCAAACGTCACAACGTAACTGGGTGGCTATAAAGGTGCACTACAGGTATCTCTGAAAGTGTCTGTTGGGTTGGCACGAATCGAGACTCGGATTTGTCACTCCGTATGACGGAGAGGTATCTCTGGGCCCACTCGGTAATGCATCATCATAATGAGCTCAATGTGACTAATGAGTTAGCCACGGGATCATGCGTTACGGAACGAGTAAAGAGACTTGCCGGTAACGAGATTGAACGAGGTATTGGGATACCGACGATCGAATCTCGGGCAAGTAACATACCGATAGACAAAGGGAATTGTATACGGGATTGATTGAATCCCCGACATCGTGGTTCATCCGATGAGATCATCGTGGAACATGTGGGAGCCAATATGGGTATCCAGATCCCGCTATTGGTTATTGGCCGGAGAGGTGTCTCGGTCATGTCTG
This sequence comes from Triticum aestivum, assembly GCF_018294505.1. Taxonomy (NCBI): domain Eukaryota; kingdom Viridiplantae; phylum Streptophyta; class Magnoliopsida; order Poales; family Poaceae; genus Triticum; species Triticum aestivum. The sequence goes on from NC_057808.1 coordinate 119,765,187, forward strand.
CATGGTTCCCGAACCCGTAGGGTCTACACACTTAAGGTTCGGTGACGCTAGAGTTGTTATGGGAAATAGCATGTGGTTACCGAAGGTTGTTCAGAGTCCCGGATGAGATCCCGGACATGATGAGGAGCTCCGGAATGGTCCGAAGGTGAAGATCGGTATATTGGACGAAGGGTATTGGAGTCCGGAATTGTTCCGGGGGTACCATGCTATGGCCAGCATGTCCGAAAGGGGTTTCGGAGGCCCCGACAAGCGTTGGGGGGCCTTATGGGCCAAGGGGAAGGGGCAAACCAGCCCACTAAGGGGCTGTGGGCCCCTCCCAACCCTTCTCACGTAACCAGGAGATGTGGGGGCGCCACCCCTAGGGCAGCCGCCCCTCCCGGCTTGGGGGGCAAGTTTCCTAAGGGGGTGGGGGCGCCCAAACCCATCTAGGGTTTCCCCTGTGGCCGCCGCCCCTCCCCTAGGGAACCCTAGGGCGCCTCCTCCACCCCCCTTCCCCCTATATATAGTGAGGGAGAGAGAGAGGGCAGCCGCACCCCTGGCCTGGCGCAGCCCTCTCCTCCTCCAACTCCTCCTCCTCTTCCGTAGTGCTTAGCGAAGCTCTGCCGGAGAACCACGAGCTCCATCGCCACCACGCCGTCGTGCTGCTGGAGTTCTCCCTCAACTTCTCCTCTCCCCTTGCTAGATCAAGAAGGAGGAGACGTCCCCGGGCTGTACGTGTGTTGAACGCGGACGCGCCGTCCGTTCGGCGCTAGATCGGATCTTCCGCGATTTGAATCGCCGCGAGTACGACTCCATCAACCGCGTTCTTGTAACGCTTCCGCTTAGCGATCTTCAAGGGTATGAAGATGCACTCCCTCTCTCTCGTTGCTAGCATCTCCTAGATTGATCTTGGTGACACGTAGGAAAATTTTGAATTATTGCTACGTTACCCAACAATACCTTGATAAGATATTGAAGAAGTTCAATATGGATCCGTCCAAGAAGGGGTTCTTGCCTGTATTGCAAGGTGTGAGATTGAGCACAGCTCAATGCCCGACCACGGAAGAAGATAGAGAAAAGATGAGTGTCATCCCTATGCCTCAGCCATAGGGTCTATTATGTATGCCATGCTGTGTACCAGACCTGATGTGAATCTTGCCGTAAGTTTGGTAGGAAGGTACCAAAGTAATCCCGGCATGGAACACTGGACAGCGGTCAAGAATATCCTGAAGTACCTGAAAAGGACTAAGGATATATTTCTCATTTATGGAGGTGACGAAGAGCTCGTCGTAAAGGGTTACATCAATGCTAGCTTCGACACAGATCTGGATGACTCCAAGTCGCAAACCGGATACGTGTATATTTTGAATGGAGGGGCAGTCAGCTGGTGCAGTTGCAAGCAAAGCGTCGTGGTGGGATCTACATGTGAAGCAGAGTACATAGCAGCCTCGGAGGCAGCACATGAAGCAGTCTGGATGAAGGAGTTCATAACCGACCTAGGAGTTATTCACAATTCGTCGGGCCCAATGACTCTCTTCTGTGACAACATTGGAGCTATTGCCCTTGCCAAGGAGCCCAGGTTTCACAGGAAGACCAAGCATATCAAGCGTCGCTTCAACTCCATTCGTGAATATATTCAAGATGGAGACATAGATATTTGTAAAGTGCATATGGATCTGAATGTCGCGGATCCGTTGACTAAACCTCTTCCACGAGCAAAACATGATCAACACCAGAACTCTATGGGTGTTGGATTCATCACAATGTAACTAGATTATTGACTCTAGTGCAAGTGGGAGACTGTTGGAAATATGCCCTAGAGGCAATAATAAAGTGGTTATTATTATATTTCCTTGTTCATGATAATTGTCTATTGTTCATGCTATAATTGTGTTATCCGGAAATCGTAATACATGTGTGAATACATAGACCTCAACATGTCCCTAGTGAGCCTCTAGTTGACTAGCTCGTTGATCAATAGATGGTTACAGTTTCCTGACCATAGACATTGGATGTCGTTGATAACGGGATCACATCATTAGGAGAATGATGTGATGGACAAGACCCAATCCTAAGCATAGCACAAGATCGTGTAGTTCGTCTGCTAAAGCTTTTCTAATGTCAAGTATCTTTTCCTTAGACCATGAGATTGTGCAACTCCCGGATACTGTAGGAATGCTTTGGGTGTGCCAAACGTCACAACGTAACTGGGTGGCTTTAAAGGTGCACTACGGGTATCTCCGAAAGTGTCTGTTGGGTTGGCACGAATCAAGACTGGGATTTGTCACTCCGTGTGACGGAGAGGTATCTCTGGGCCCACTCGGTAGGACATCATCATAATGAGCTCAATGTGACCAAGGAGTTGATCACGGGATGATGTGTTACAGACGAGTAAAGAGACTTGCCGGTAACGAGATTGAACGAGGTATAGGGATACGGACGATCGAATCTCGGGCAAGTATCATACCGGTAGACAAAGGGAATTGTGTACGGGATTGTTTGAATCCCCGACATCGTGGTTCATCCGATGAGATCATCGTGGAACATGTGGGAGCAAACATGGGTATCCAGATCCCGCTGTTGGTTATTGGCCGGAGAGATGTCTCGGTCATGTCTGCATGGTTCCCGAACCCGTAGGTTCTACACACTAAGGTTCGGTGACGCTAGTTATGGGAAATAGTATGTGGTTATCGAATGTTGTTCGGAGTCCCAAATGAGATCCCGGACATCACGAGGAGTTCCGGAATGGTCCGTAGGTGAAGATTTATATATGGGAAGTCATCATACGGTCACCGGAAGTATTCGGGGGTTTCCCAGTATTGTACCGGGACCACCGAAGGGGTTCCGGGGGTCCACCGGGAGGGTCCACCTGCCCCGGAGGGCCCTATGGGCTGTATGTGGAGGGGAACCAGCCCCTAAGTGGGCTGGGCGCCATCCCCCCCTAGGGCCCATGCGCCTAGGGTTGGGGCGGGGGAACCCTAAAGGGGGCGCCCCCCTTGGCTTGGGGGGCGAGCCCGCTCCCCTTGGCCGCCGCCCCCCTCTAGATCTCATCTAGAGGGGCCGACCCCTTCCCCCTTTGCCCTATAAATAGAGGGGAGGAGGGAGGGCAGCAACATCTCATCCAAGGCGCATCCCTTCCCCTCTCCAACACCCCCTCCTCCTCCGTTGAGCTTGGCGAAGCCCTGCCGGAGAACTGCAAGCTCCACCACCACGCCGTCGTGCTGCCGGAGCTCTTCCCCAACTTCTCCTCCCCCCTTGCTGGATTAAGAAGGAGGAGACGTCCACGTGCTGCACGTGTGTTGAACGCGGAGGCGCCGTTGTTCGGCGCTTAGATCGGAATCAACCGCGATCTGAATCGCTGCGAGTATGACTCCTTCATCCGCGTTCTTGTAACGCTTCCGCGGCGCGATCTTCAAGGGTATGAAGATGCACTCCCCTCTCTCTCGTTGCTAGTCTCTCCATAGATTGATCTTGGTGATGCGTAGAATTTTTTTGATTTCTGCAAGGATCCCCAACAATCGATGCCCCCTCCCACCGAACATACGTTGTTTCATCCCCTTCGCACGATCCCCTCGAGCCACCGTCAAAGTAAGGAAAAACCCAGTGTCTTCCGTCTTGTCTTTCCCGATTTACCTCTGCCTCTGCAAACCCCTCGCACTCTCCTTCTCTCGACCCCCTAGGGTTTCTCCGGCGGCGCCGCCGATGATGCAGAGGAACATATAGAGGCCAAAGAATTGCAAGCACAACGGGGAACTTGGTTAGGATGGATGTCACGCGAGTAAGAAGCAACGCTCTGCCAGGCCACGTCCTGCGCAAGCGCCACGCCAACGCTTCCACGAACGCCGGCGAGCGCTAATTGGCATTGCCGTCAGGTGGGCAACAATGTCACGATGTGCTCGGGTGCTCGGCGTACAGCCATCATGGCGATGGCACAGTTGAGTCTGAGGTGGAGCATCCATGGCGGCATGGTCGCAGGCTCATCTGGTTGTGTTGAATCAGATGCTGATGGAGGTCGAAGGACGGGCATAAACTGCATCTCCACATCACCCAAATCCCTACATGACTCTTTGATTTTGTTCGTCTAAAGATGGACTATTTGACAGATGTGTAAGTTGATTGTTTACTTGCCTCACAGGCCTGACCTTTGCGTCTGTCGTAATCTATAAATCAATTTTTGTTCAACTGAGCATTGATTTTGTTAGCTCTCTGTTGTTCACACACGTCGGCAAAGCGTCCTGTTAGCAAATTGTAGTTATTCAGAAGAAAAATATGATCTATTTTATGCACGTCATCAGCTTTCTGTTATGTAGATTTTTAGAATTTTATCATTTATATTTAGATGTCATAGCTTTTAGAGTAGCAGAATAAGTTCAGTGCTAATACGTTCATTCTCAAAATTCAGTTTTTTCTCACGTAGTCAGGACATTGCCCTGCTTCAGAGTTGATATTTCGGGGACCAGAGTGGACACCGTCAACTAGATATGTTCAGCTGTTCTTGTTGAGTTGCCTCTTGGACAGGTGTGTCTCTTTTTATGATGTTTTGTCAGATTTCTTTTCGCCTCCACACTCGCAGATTACTTGGAGTTTGGGCTAATCATTTTCTTATCACTCAGTATTCTCATCATTTTCTTCTTAATTAGTTTGGACTTTGGGTGTACCAAACATGGTTATCATTCTATCCGTTGAGGGTGCAATAACATTGTTCTCTGTCTGTATTGTATTCCCTTGCATCGTTGGTGTTTCTTTATTGGATACATTGTCTTTTGGCATTATATGGTTTTGTTATCCTTTTTTGGTTTTGATCATTTTGTGATTGCAGATGACGATAAAGACAAAAAAAATGGTCTCTACACATTGGCATTATTATGGAGGGATCAACAAGGGGCCTATCTAGCGTGCTGACTTGGTGGTGTTCGATAAAAAATTTGGTTTCGATTCATGCTACATTCCTACGTATCTTCGCACAACCAATTGTTGTCTTTTCCTCGCCTTGTTTCTTTTCATTTCAGCTAAGTTTTACATATGCTTTCTGCTGGAAATAAAGTATGCGAGAGCAGATAGCTCCCAAACCAGCAAAGCACAAGGTTGTATGTCAAGAAACTACATACTTTCCCTGAAGCATGGGTGAAGGGCAGAAACATTTTTCATTTCAGTTTGTAATCAATATACCTCTTCTATCAATCTTATTTTATGCGGAAGCATTGTATGTTGTTCTATACAAATAAGACACTATTCTCTCTTTCTATATTCATCAGAGTTAATGTTTATTTTCATGCAGTTCTAAGGTACCACTTAAATCCATATCTTTTGAGAAGATTATTTAGCAATATTGGATCAGTTGTGTTGCTGCTGCTGCTGGTGGTGGTGGTGGTGGCAATGTTGGATCAACTGTACTTTTTAGTATAAAACCTATAGGTACACTTTGATTATCTGATAGTTCCTTTGACATGAATTCAGTTCTTGGGCAAACTTTAGTTCTTGAAATGTCAGTTATTCTGTATATTTTTTCTTTGTTTGAGGAAGACAAAGCTCGTACATGGTTCGCTTGTTTATTCAACTCACCCATTGTCTGATGCAATCAAAGGCCTATTCTTAGAAATTAATTGTTTGTAAGGAAAAAATTAGCAGATTGCAGTAGCTTGAAAAACAAGTGTAAATGTTTAACCTATTGCAAGATAGATATTTGTGTGAACCTGCATGCAGGAGTGGAGGCTAGCCGGACTCTCTTTCGGTGTCCGCAACTACTGCTCGGAGCAGTCAGTGGACGGCAGAATAGCCCTGTCGCCGTGAAGCCTAGAGGGGGAGTATGACACCCTTGACACCAGAAATCGGCCTGGGATGGCCAAATCGGTGGCGCCGTGGCGGAGAGAATGAGTGAGAGGGTTGAGAGAGTGAAGGGTGCATGGGGTGAGAGAGTGAGATGGGTGGATGTGGTGAGAGAGAGCCTGAAGTCAGGACAAGGCTGGGTAGGTATGCTCAAAAAAATTGGGTAGCTAGAATATTTTTTGGTTTGTCTCATGTTTATTAATATAAAATATCATTTATGTATGTTTATATATTCATATGTAATTAGGGGTACCTAGTTTTCTTTGCAAATAAAAACAGATGTGTTAGTCTTACTTTTGTTTAGTATATTATATATGTTATCTAATACAATACATTTAATGGATCTACAATTTTGTGTAAGTTATCATAATCATATTTCTTCATTCAGTATCATTACTATCAACATGTTTTAAATATTTTTATTACCCAGTCCATGATGTTAGATTTAACACGAGATCAAAAGTTTTGCGTGAAGGGAACTATTGACATATTGGCAACATCGTTTGATAGCTGCATGTAGTAGACGACTACATCTCATGGTGCAACATGGTAAGTAAGGTCTTTTGTACATTGTTGTCATGGTTTATTGTTTGTAATAGCTAGCAATTGTAAAATTATCTTTCATATGCATTCATGGGCCGATACATCTTGTACGTCATCGACAAACATGCATGCCGTGCATATATCTGGACCCTATCCATACATCACTGACGCCAGAGTTTTAATTAAATTACAAATATTTGCGAGGGAATTCAACGGCACTCAAAATAAAGAAAACCGGTTGGAATTCCAATATATCTAGATGGCAACGTTTATTTCCGCCTGCTATTCCAACGAGCATAGATGGGTAAATTTATATTTTTCATTATCATGACATTTTCACAATACAAATATTTATTTTTTATCACTATATCAAGATAATATTAATTTAGGAAATTGCAGGGATGTGCCTAGCTATTTTGTTTTTCATATTATGCTCTGGTCGAACGGTAAAGAATTGGTTCATCCAGTTTGCACGGTGTTACACATTTTAAGACCTTGAACGTGAAGTATTCGTGCTAATTAAATATATTGCTTGTGCAGGATGAGTAAGAGTTGAGGACCAAGATTTTATTGTACTTGATCAAATATCATGCGAACGTAGCTATAAACAACATTCCTGATATTGTGCGAGAATTTTTTAAGCGCATCAACTAGACCATGATCTGTAACATATTTTTAGTTGGATAATCGCTCTATATGTATACATCATCAGATAGCCTTTTTGTTCTCAATTTACATTGCAAGTGAAGTGAATTTTAATCATTATCCGATTGTGCCCGTGCTATTTTTTCGCCACATGTGAAATTTAACATGCACTATGTTTATATAATTTCAGCAAAATATTTCAAAAGCCTGTGGCAACGCACGGGCATTCTACTAGTACTATGTAGTATCCCTCATAATGTAGTGTGACCACACTTTTCGATATTTAACTTTGATTATAAATTTAACCAACATGGACAACTGCAGCGGAAGCATGACAGATACCTTTGAATTCGTATTTGAAAAAAGTTTTCAAAGGTACAATTTTTCAGTAAAATAATTTATGCATTATTGGTTAATTTATGGTTAAAATTGAATCTCGAAATAAGCATGTACGCACTATATTATGGAATGGTGGGAGTATATTTATAACAACACTGCGTGATTTTACATGTATGATATGTCGTATGTCGATGTGCCACGTCACAACTGACCCAAAATGGCATCTGCTAGAAAAAAATCAGTACGTAAAACTCAGCGATCATCTTTATTTAGGCAACACGGCAATGTACGGTTTCCAGTTTCCATCACCATCTCAGGCTTTCAGCTCAGCAGCAGCAACAACAAGAAGAAAGATACCTACGAAAACACTACGAAGAAACTTGTCTGTCCAGTTGTCCTCTACGCAACTCATTTTGGGAGCATGAACAATCTCCACCATGATGACAGAACCGCTCAAAAGTCCCGCCGTTCGTCTTTCTTTTCGATGCCTTCATCCTGCGGCAACGAGACAAACTGCACGATTCCATGGACCACGGAGGTTTCGACTCTGAACCTCGAGGCGATCTGGTCCACGCTCATCGGGCCGTGCTGGCTACCGGACTTTCCTTGGTACAGCTGGATGATCTCCTGGATGTGCCCGACGTTCAGGGTTCCTGGAGGTAGCTGCCTGCTCTGCCCGGGTTCGGGTTCGGATGTTCTCACCTTAGGAAGCGGCCTGTTGTATCGCTCTACGATAGAAGCCTGCAAGCACAAGCCTCTGATTAGATCACTTCTCCCCAAAAACTAAGGAAAGTTCAGACTCAATAGAATGATTGTTCAAGTTCAGCTCTTTATAGGTTTATGCAGTGCAATGCAATGAAATCATCAAGGGAACTATGGTACTTTAGCCCAGGGAGAACAATGTAAAAATCACAGGACTCACTTCACCCATTTCGGGCTTTCCTCCAGGCTTAGTGGTGATTCTCCCAACCATGTGCTTAAGCATGTCATCATAACTTGGATCACGTTCTACAAGTACACCATGGGCCTCTTTTGTTGATGGTGTAACAGCTGCAGTGCATTTTCAGTAAATCAATATATCATAAACTGACAAATGAAACATTGACAAATTTCAAACCTATTGCATGGTCACAGTGCTTTGGTAAATGTCAATAAAGCTTGCGCTGAGACTATGTCAAAATCAAGATGGTGATGTATCCCATAAGCTTATTTAGAAAGAAAAAAAAACTATGGTTTCATTGGACCCAAGCAAAGAAGACACAACTTTTCATAAGGGGCATCAGTTCTTTGCCAGCTATTATCATGGAGAGTAAAGAAGGGGTATGTATAACAGCACATCAAACTTTACACGTTCTTGACTATGCTGGTAGCATTCTTCCATCAGTTTTCACGGCCAAGAAAATTATGATAGAATGAAGCCTACTGCAATAGCCAAATCAGCACAAATACTGAGTTGTTACTCTGAACCCCCTGGCGCTCCATAATCCAAATAAACTCAAATATTAAGGAGTTATTACTCTATTCTTGGCTCCCAATGAAATCATTACCTCATTACAAAGAAACGTGTCGCATTTACAAGTCATGTCACCCTTATAGTTTTATATATGATGAAATTCACAGCCTACCAAATAAAATAATTAATTCTAGAAAGGGTTTACGCATTTGTGTGTACCTAGTCGAACCTAGGTAGTAAAAAAAAAAATTTCAGGCGCCATCTCCCGAGAGTTCCAGGGAAATTGACTGGATAGTGAGAGCATATACAACTAGAGCACTCACCCCCCCCCCCCCCCGCCCCCACGCCCGGGCGACCTGGTCATGAAATTGTCACCCAACCAGAACCCCTATACCCAGCCCAAACGTCCGAGACCCCCCCAAACCCGGCCCATATTTGGGGAGGATATGGGGAGGCCTGGACGCGCCTGCCATGTCAGACTGATGGGTGGGACCCACGCAGAAACCCATCAGTCGGCCAGGAGGTCACCGGTCCGCATTCATCTCACCGCTCCGGCGCACCACCCGAGGGGCCAAATCCGACTATTTAAGCCGGACGGCGAGGCTCAACCCTAGCCATCCCCATTTCCTCCCTCTCCCTCCAGTCCACGCCGCTACCGTGATCCTGCCTCCCTCTCCCTTTCTGCTCCGACCTCACCGTCCGCCAGCCACCATGGTCCAACACAGGTTGACCTACTACAAAATGTTGAGCCCAGAGCGTCGAGCGGAGACCCAGGTGGAGATGCGCATCGTCCAGACACGTCAGAGCAGGCCGGATTCGGCATGGAGGGCGCACAAGCGTAGTTCGAGCTCGCCCAAGCGGAGGCGGCCGAAGAGCAATGGCAATCCTTAGAGTCCATCCAGTCCGAGCTGGAGGTGGCGGCTAACCGCCGCTTCATCCACGCGGCTGACGTGAAGCATGAGGAGCTCTTCGCGGATGAGGACGACAAAGAGGAGGCACCAGAGTTTCTTCACGCCGCCAATGACCACGAGGCCAGCTGCCCCGGCGAGGAGATCATCAACATATCAAATGACGAGTAGCTAGTTTGTAGTTTGCTTTATGTACGTAGATCAAATGGACATTGCATGGAGGTTGTATAGAAATGAGGATTTGGAAATGAGGAGTGTGGTTGCAATGAGTGAGAAATGAGGTGTGACCGGGCACTGTTCGCGAACATGTCCGGACGCGTCCGTGCACGTTTAGGGGCTCACTTTTCTTAGTTCCAGTTGTAGATGCTCTGAGTTCTTCACAGTAAAATCCATCAAATGCAACAGCTTAACAAATTCTATGGTCAATAATGTCATGAACAAACTGCGATAACAATTTTGGATAGACTGTTCATGCCCTGCTGCACTCGGGCGGAAACAATAACTTACTGACAACTGTGCTATTCAGTGTCAGAAAACACCCAACACAAAGTTAACGGACATTCCTAGTTTTCTTACATAGTGTGGTCATGCCGACAAATTCTGAAACTATACGAATTGGCTGACTTAACCCAAAATATAGCCCATGCTAAATTGGTCATGGTTGGTTTCAGTTCGTCAAATCCAAAGGGATCACAAACCTGATTTGCAGAAATCCACATGCCACACTTGATTAGATGAAACAGTACCCATTACCTCCTTAAGCATGTCGCATTTCAATTCAACAGTCTGCACGTGATCTTTCTGAGCAGGATGCCCCAAAAAAGCACCAAGGATCATGAACTAGCCCAATATGACCAGAAAATCGGAGCATTTGTGCCAGGTCAAGAACCTAAGGATATCCAGGCATCATTTACCAGGAACAAAGCTACACGGCAGCGATAGTTGTGGTGGCATCAAGAACCAACAGCCAGGTCAAATGGCACAGCACGCGAATGCTAAGCGAGATCCAAGAAAGAAAGCAGGAGCCGCCGTACCATCCTGTGACACGTCGAGCAGGTCCTGGGGAGGACTTCCGCCGCTGCCAGCAGCGGCCGCCGGTGCGGCCCGTGGTGGAGGCGGGGGAGGGTGAGCGGGTGGGGGCCTCGCCGGGGGCGGAGGCCTCAGGCGCCCCGAGGCGCGGCGCAGGGCCTGGCCCATGTGTCGGCGCCGGCGAGAGGGAGCGGTGGCTCCGCGGGGTGGCCACGCGTGACGAGTTCGTCGGCAGTTTTCCTTTGAGGCGTGGAGGCTTTTCAGCCCATATACGGTTAGCGGGCTTTTACACTGCCAGCGACAGTGAGTGCAAAATGCTTGGGATGTATCCCATGCACCTTATTAAAAAGAACCTTATTATTACGCTAAAAAAATGAACCTTATTATTGATCATTAAAGAGAAGTGTGTTTAGACTAAAAAAAGCAAAATGCTTGGGATTTTCGTTGTCAACCGCCATTTTGAGGCAAATGCAATGAATTTCAACAGCGTTTCATACATGTGAAAACAAAATTTGACAGTGTTTTTTTTTTGCCGGGAGTGTTTCTGACCTGTGAACCCACAAGGCCACCTCAAGAATTTCACGAGGAAGGTGCAAAATCAATTCAAGGTCAAGCAGATTCGAAACCATAGTGGAAGTTCAAGTACACAACATCGAAGACTTCCTTGACAAAGAAAGAGTGGTTCTCGAAAACTTACAGAACAAACCAAAATGGTGTAGTGAAAAGAAAGGCATAAATTTGATTGACATAGTGAGAACAATGCTTGATGAGGATAATACTCCATGACATTTAGCGTCAAAGCGGTAAACATCACTACAGGAAAACACATGTTGCTAAGTGTGGATAAAATCATTGTTTTGACCATTTGACGAAAGTTTAGCATGATTTTGATACATGTTTGCAAGTTTTTCAGATCCGACCCTTTTGCTACCGCCGTACACTCCGGCGGTAGAATATATGGGCTATCGCCATGGCCAACGACAGTAGACTTCTGTGTTGGGAAACGTTGTATGGAAAACAAAAAAAATCTACGCACACGCAAAGATCTATCCATGAAGATGCATAGCAACGAGGGGAAGAGTGTGTCTACATACCCTCGTAGACCGTAAGCGGAAGCGTTTCACAACGTGGTTGATGTAGTCTAACTTTCTTCGTGGTCCAACCGATCTAGTACCGAACGCACGGCACCTCCGTGTTCTGCACACGTTCAGCTCGGTGACGTCCTCCGCCTTCTTGATCCAGCAAGACAGCGAGGTAGTAGATGAGTTCCGGCAGCACGACGGCGTGGTGACGGTGATGGTGAAGTGATCTCCGCAGGGCATCGCCTAAGCACTACTGAAATATGATCGAGGGAGTAAACGATGGACGGGGGTGCCGCACACGGCTAAGACAATGTTGTGTGTCCTTGTGTGGCGCCCCCTACCCATGTATATATAGGTGGGAGGGGAGGAGGCAACCCCTAGGGCGCCCCAAGAGACCTGGCGGCAGCCCTAGGGCTGCTGCCTTGCCCTGCGCCCCCCTTTCCATGTAAGAAGGGGGAAGGAAAGAGGGGGGAGAGGGAAGGAAGGGGGAGTCCTACTCCACATTTTCCTTTCCCTCCCCTCTTTCCTTGTCCTCCTCATAGGGCCGACCTGTATAGGGGCGCACCAGCCCCTTGTGGGCTGGTGTTTTCCCTCTCTTGGCCCATAAGGCCCATATCTTTGTCGGGGGTGCCCGAGACTCCTTTCCAGTGACCCGATAAGTACCCGGTACCCTCCGAAACACTTCTGGTGTCCGAACATCATCGTCCTATATATCAATCTTTACATTTTGAGACTCCTCATCATGTCCGTGATCTCATCCGGAACTCCGAACAACATTCGGTCACCAAATCACATAACTCATATAATACTATATCGTCAACGAACGTTAAGCGTGCGAACCCTACGGGTTCGAGAACTATGTAGACATGACCGAGACACCTCTCCGGTCAATAACCAATAGCAGAACTTGGATGCCCATAATGGCTCCTACATATTCTACGAAGATCTTTATCGATCGAACCGTTATGACAACATACGTAATTCCCTTTGTCTATCTGTATGTTACTTGCCCGAGATTCGATCGTCGGTATCTTCATACCTAGTTCAATCTCGTTACCAGCAAGTCTCTTTACTCGTTCCGTAATACATCACTCGTGACCAACTCCTTAGTCGTGCTTGCAAGCTTATGATGTGTATTACCGAGAGGGCCCAGAGATACCTCTCCGATACTCGGAGCGACAAATCCTAATCTTGATCTATGCCAACTCAACAAACACCTTCGCAGATACCTGTAGATAATCTTTATAATCACCCAGTTACGTTGTGACGTTTGATAGCACACAAGGCATTCCTCCGGTATCCGGGAGTTGCATAATCTCATAGTCAAAGGAATATGTATTTGACATGAAGAAAGCAATAGCAATAAAACTAAACGATCATTATGGTAAGCTAAGGGATGGGTCTTGTCCATCACATCATTCTCCTAATGATGTGATCCCGTTATCAAATGACAACTCATGTCAATGGTTAGGAAACCTTAACCATCTTTGATCAACGAGCTAGTCCAGTAGAGGCTCACTAGGGACACGGTGTTAATTTATGTATTCACACATGTATTAAGGTTTCCGATCAATACAATTCTAGCATGAATAATAAACCTTTATCATGAATAAGGAAATATAAAATAACAACTTTATTATTGCCTCTAGGGCATATTTCCTTCAGTCTCCCACTTGCACTAGAGTCAATAATCCAGTTCACATCGCCATGTGATTAACACCATTAGTTCACATCGCCATGTGATTAACACCCATAGTTCACATCGCCATGTGACCAACACCCAAAGGGTTTACTAGAGTCAGTAATCTAGTTCACATCGCCATGTGATTAATGCCCAAAGAGTACTAAGGTGTGATCATGTTTTGCTTGTGAGAGAGGTTCAGTCAACGGGTCTGCCACATTCAGATCCGTATGTATTTTGCAAATTACTATGTCTACAATTCTCTGCACGGAGCTACTCTAGTTAATTGCTCTCACTTTCAATATGTATTCAAATTGAGACTCAAAGTCATCCGGATCAGTGTCAAAGCTTGCATCGACGTAACCCTTTACGACAAACTCTTTGCCACCTCCATAACTGAGAAACATTTCCTTAGTCATCTTTAGGAGCCTAAGGATAATTTTTGACCGCTGTCCAGTGATCTACTCCTGGATCACTATTATACCCCCTAGCCAAACTCATGGCAAGGTACATAATAGTTCTGTTACACTGCATGGCATACTTTATAGAACCTATGACTGAGGCATATAGGGAATGACTTTCATTCTCTCTCTATCTTCTGCCGTGGTCGGGCTTTGAGTCTTACTCAACTTCACACCTTACAATACAGGCTAGAACTCCTTCTTTGACTGATCCATTTTGAACTCCTTCAAAATCTTGTCAAGGTATGTACTCATTGAAAATCTTATCAAGCGTCTTTATCTATCTCTAGAGATCTTGATGCCCAATATGTAAGCAGCTTCACCAAGGTCTTTCATTGAAAAATTCTTTATTCAAGTATCCTTTTATGCTATCCAAAAATTCTATATCATTTCCAATCAGCAATATATGTCATCCACATATAATATCAGAAATGCTACAGAGCTCCCACTCACTTTCTTGTGAATACATGCTTCATCATAAGTCTATATAAAACCATATGCTAACCTCATCAAAGCGTATATTCCAACTCCAAGATGCTTGCACCACACTACTGCAGGATGCTGCTAACGCGTCACTACGATAAGAGACCCTTCGACGAAACTGTGTGCGATGCCATAATCGCAAACAGTGGTGTAAAAACCCCGTCAAAAAAGGTGCAAAATATTTGCGATGATGGATGCATCAAACACGGTTTAGATTTTAGTTGCGTGTGCGAAGCAAGGCATACGGTTGATCCAGATGAACTATTTGCGATTAGACAGAACAACAGAAATGGGCAGCCATATTAATGCGTATGCGATACACGGCATACGGTTCGCTCCGATGAACTGTTTGCTATTAGGGAAAGCAACAAAAACGGTCAGCCAGATCAAGGTGTGTGTGATATACGGCATATGGTTCAGTCGAATGAACTGTTTTCGATTAGGGAAGAGAACATAAACGGTTCAACTTAACAAGATGTGTGTGATACGCGGCAAAAAGGCCCGAAGGTTAATTCGAGAACAAGTACACAGAGGTTAATTTGACATACATGACTTATAAGTTTCACAGAAATCATATCACTTTTTTTGGAAAACATTTAATTGCGTTGAATGTATATAATGCTCCATCCTATTAGTTGAATTAACCTCGAGGTCCATGTTTTGGAAACATGTCGTAAAGTAACGGGAGTTCTGTTAGATGAGCTATCGGTAGGGAAGCTGGTCCTTGCTGCTGTAGGATCCCTCTTTGCATCCTTTATTGGGCACCCGGTTGACCGACTGTTGCCGCCCAATGGTCAATGCCACGTCCCCCGCATGGCAGTTTTTGCAGCGGGTAACTGCATCGTCTCGCCGCGCCCGGCGCAACCGCATGCACACGAACGTGCGTGATCGTGCGCCGGCCCCAAACACTGGCAGCACAACTTATAAATTGACGGATGGAGTACTAGTTACAGTGATGCATATAATTAAGCAAAGGGATCGCACATGTCTGTATTGACTAGAACGAGAATGCAATAGCACAATAAGAATTAAGGCCAGATGATGCGATCGCAGTGGTGGTTACAGGAGGCAAGAAGAAAGATGCATCCATCAACGTACGACCTCCTCCTCCTCAACTCAGTGCGCCGGGCCACCGTCCGGTGGCTAAGGAGCGGCGGCTTTTGTGGCGAGGTCAAGGTGCTTCTCAGCTAAGGCATCCAAGGCTTCTAGCCGGTTGAAGAAGGCCAACGTCGTAGTGTCCTCACTGGCCTTGTAGATACCTATGTACACGATTCGCTCGTACACATGGATGTGTAGGTCTATGGTTTCTTGCAGGGCGAGGCGCCTCGCGGCGAGCGCGACCTCTAGGTGGACATTCTTCGTGGCGTTGGCCGGCAGTCGCAGGGCCACTAGTGCTTGAAAGAGGTTCCGACCATGGAGGCCGGTTAGGGTGGCAGGCAATGAGGAGCCTGGGTGCGCGGGCTGGAGGAGTACGACGATGTCGTCCGTGAGCTTCTTGACGACGGTGAACCTGTTGGTGGTGCGAACGATCATCTGGTCGTACTGAGAGTCGTAGCTGGCGTCGAGGGCGGCCATCCACCAGCCGGTCGCCAACACCATGTGGAGACGATCCACGGTGCCATGCCGCAGGCCGGCGTCGTGGACCATCTGGCACAGCCGCTGGCCGCTCGCGCTCATCGCCGCCATGGGTCTGGAGTGAGCACTTTTGCGCTTATTAGTGTAGGTGCTTAGGCAAATGCTTAGGTGTGTACGATGTGGTAGATGCATTGGAATGGAGGGGCGCATTTATATGAGTGCAAACTGCGTTGCATTCACATCGTGCTGCCTCTTTTCCCGGTCCTCCTCCCATTACTTCCCTCATGCATTCACACGATGCTAATTGAAGGAGGATGCATCATTGTTTATTCAACATTTTGGGAACCGCTACCCTCTCCCTCGTCTGCATTAAAGCCGTATCGGGAACAGTGCCGCCCGCTGTCAAATCAAATAATACTGCGCCGCCCGCTGCACGCCCGGCTGAACACGCCTCCTCGCCTCCATCTATGCTTAATTAGTGAATTTTAGTTGCAAAAATAGATACTGCTAGTGATTTTTAGTTTTATATTTTGACAAATCGCAGTGTTACAAGGTTGGCAAATGGCAATGTTACTAGATCAACAAATGTCAATTTTTCTAGTTTGACAAATGGCAACATACCCGATATGACAGATGCAAATCACACCAAATTGTTTGTAAGTGGTTCACATGGGTCATCCAAAAGAACCGTTTGTGTTCAAGAGATGCACAAATCCTGCTCTCACTTTGCATACGGGTGTTCTATCTAAAACGTATACGATCAAAAGCCATCAAAATCTATAGCCATTAAAACCAAGACACGTGGCGTCACGTGAATGGTTAACATAACGCACACGGTTTGAATTATACAAACATTTGAGATATTAAAGTGGCAACTATTTTTTCAAAATGCCTTTCTTGGCTGTTATTCGAGTGCGCCTTCTCTCAAAATGGACACGAAAAATACCACAACATGTCGGGTGCCATTCCATTATAGCATGCCAAATTCATGAATTTCGGACGAGTTTTGGATTTACTACAATTTAAAAACAAAGTATCTCAACATTTTGCCGGCAATTAATGGTGCCTTGGTGTTCGAAATTCATTCCCATTTCTTGCATTGGACCTAAGCATGCACCCAAGGACGAAGATTAGATTTTTCAACCAATTTATATGCACTGGAGCATGTGCATGTAGTTCAAATTTGAATTATGCACATAAATGCATTGCGAACTCAGTTAATGCATAAAATGTCCAAACGAACCCCGAAAAATCACAAAAAATAACACAACACTCCTGTTGTTCTATGTTGACACGAGAAATTTTTGAAAGCAATAAGAGCCAATGGATATCATTTCTTCCCCAAAGGTGGGGCATCATGCTTGTTGTGAGAAGCTCTGGTTTGTGAGAAGCATATCCCCAAACCTACCCCAAATGAGACAAAATATTTACCAAGGCATGTTGATGCCGCTCCATGATAGCATGCCAAGTTTCATGAGTTTCAGACGAGTTTTGGATTTACTAGAATTTAAAAACAAAGTATCTCAACATTTTGCCTGCAATCAACGTTGCCTTGGTGTTTGAAATTCATTCCAATTTCTTGCATGGGACCTAAGCATGCACCCAAGGACACATATTTGAATTTTCAACCAATTTATATGCATTAGAGCATGTGCATGTAGTTCAAATTTGAATTATGCACATAAATGCATTGAAAACTCAATTAATGCATAAAAATGTCCAAACGAACCCCGAAAAATCCCAAAAATCGACACAACACCCTTGTTGTTCTATGTTGACACGAGAAAAAAATTGAAAGCAATAAGAGGCAATGGATATCATTCCGTCCCCAAAGGTGGGACGTTCCCTACCGAAACCATCCGGCTTGTTGTGAGAAGCTCTGGTTTGTAAGAAGCATATCCCCAAACCTGCCCCAAATGGGACAAAAAAAATTACCACGGCATGTTGATGCCGCTCCATGATGGCATGCCAAGTTTCATGAATTTCAGACGAGCTTTGGATTTACTAGAATTTAAAAACCATGTATCTCAATGTTTGCGGGCAAGTGACCGTGGTAGGGTGTTTGACATTCATTCCCTTTTCTTGCATGGGACTTAAGCATGCAACCAAGGACACAAATTTGAATTTTCAACCAATTTATATGCATGAGAGCATATGCATGTAGTTCAAATTTGAATTATGCACATAAATGCATTGAGAACTCACTTAATGCATAAAAATGTCCAAACGAACCCCGAAAAATCACAAAAAAACACGACACTCCTGTTGTTCTATGTTGACACGAGAATTTTTTTGAAAGCAATAAGAGGCAATGGATATCGTTTCGTCCCCAAAGGTGGGGCGTTCCATACCGAAACCATCATGCTTGTTGTGAGAAGCATATACCCAAACCTGCCCCAAATGGGACAAACAATTTACCACGACATGATGATGGCGCTCCATGATAGCATGCCAAGTTTCATGAATTTCAGACGAGTGTTGGATTTACTAGAATTTAAAAACAAGATATCTCAATGTTTGCGGCCGGGTGACGGTGGCAGGGTATTTGACATTCATTCCCATTTCTTGCATGGGACCTAAGCATGCACCCAAGGACAAAGATTTGATTTTTCAACCAATTTAAATGCACTAGAGCATGTGCATGTAGTTCAAATTTGAATTATGCACATAGATGCATTGAAAACTCAGCTAATGCATAAAAATGTCCAAACGAACCCTGAATAATTCCAATTCTTTTATGACACACATATAGTTGCATGTTCACTGCAGATAAAAGGTCTAGCAATTCAAACACCGTCCATGGCCGCTGTGACCCCATTATGTAATTCAAATCAAGACGAAAAATCAAGTAGATCCCACACAGTTTATTATAACCAACCGTGTGAAATGCAGCACAAAATATCTTGGAGCACCGTCGGAGTATAGTACGCATACGGCTTACGCGAGAAGGTGCGACGGCTACAGTCCACAGCCCGCTCTGAATAAGGGACCGTGTCTGATGACACTTTGCGCGCCAGTTTTTTCGCTGAAGCGATTCCAAATTTTTGGCTTCCGCGGAAATATCTACCTCCCCACCCCCTCCCCCTTACCAAAAGCCACATTTCCCCTGTTTCCGCCTTCCTTTCCAAGTTGAAACCTTCACTCCTTGCTTGCAGCGCCGCCTCCTCGCCGGCGACCCTCCTTCACGCTGCTCGGCCTCGCCTATCCAGGCAGGTAATCCACACCCGACCCCCATCCTCCTCCTCCTTCCACATCCCACATGCCCTAACCGCCGGCGCGTACGTGACACCTTCCACCCAAATCACCGACCCCTCCACCAAATAAGCGCCGGCCTAACCCATGGTGCACGCAGTATAGAAGGAGCATTTGGCAGCGGAGAAGCAAATCGCGGCCGCACGCGCGGATGAGGTCGCGATGGCTGCCATTCATGCCGACCCCCAGATCTTGGAGGAGCACCTCGCCATCGAGGCCACCGTTGACGCCTCGCGCGCCCATGCCATGACGTGGTTGGCTGCTTTAAACGACAGTTCGTGGTGTTTTCTCGAGGCCACCGTCGGTGCCTTTGACAAAGACTACGAGGTGTTTTCTCAGCGTGCACGTGCTTACCTCATCTCAAGAGCCAGCAGGTTGGTGCCCGGAGCGGCTCAGGCAACTCACCACTACAACGAGGGCACCCACGATGCGGAGGCCTCGCCCTCTTCCATGTCCAAGGAGCCAATCGTCATCGATATCTCCGACAATGAGGAGTAGCTTGTCTTATTAGCTCACTATAAGGACCCATGTCCAGTTTGCTAGCTACTGCCTTTCCTTAATAAATTCTAGTGAATTGTGCTATCTACTTTTACCATGCAATCTTTTGCTATAGTGTATATGTTCTATATGTCGTGCAATGTGGTGTTCAGTTAACTGCTTGGTTTAATTCTGCAAATGTGATGTTCAATTCTTCAGGGTGCAATATTTCCAAGTTGTTAAGCATGCTTGGTTTGGTTAACTATCTGATCTTCTATTACGAGTATGTTATATTGTGCAATGTGGTGCTCAGTTAACGTTTGGTTCATTTGTTGTGGTGTTTAGTTAACTGCTTGGTTCAATTCTGCAATGCGATGTTCAATTGTTGTGGCTGCATTCTGTTATTGTATACCATGTGAGGAATAAATAGAATTGGCTGTACTAAATACATGAGAAACAAATACAATTGCTATATTTCCAAGTTGTTAAGCATGCTTGGTTTGGTTAACTGTCTGACCTTCTATTAGGAGTATGTTAAATTGTGCAATGTGGTGCTCAGTTAACGTTTGGTTCATTTGTTGTGGTGTTTAGTTAACTGCTTGGTTCAATTCTGCAATGCGATGTTCAATTGTTGTAGCTGCATTCTATTATTGTATACCATGTGAGGAATAAATCGAATTTGGCTGCACTTAATACATGAGAAACATATACAAATGCTATATTTCCTAGTTCTTAATCATGCTTGGTTTGGATAAATGGGTTTTCCATGTGGCTTGAATTAATCCGATGAATCTGCAATGTGCTTATTTATCATCAACATATTTTACTAATAGCATGCGAACCCTTACTTAACCTGATGACTAACTACCTTATATGTGTTGCAGGGAAACAATGGGAAGCACTAAGGTTTACAAGATGGTACTAACTATTATACCTTGCCTTTTTTTATTCCTTTGCCCCATTTCCAATATAGAGAAGATATTTATGCACATCCTTGTTTTCAGGCTTCACTGATGATTACCTCTCAAACCACCTTTGTGGTCAGGAGGCGAGGAAAGTTTTCATACAACACCCACAGTTCAATATTGAAGTGTTCCTAAAGAGGTCGAAGGATGGACGATCAATCATCCACAGGCACTGGCCTAAAGTTGCAAAAACCTTCAACATGAATGAAGGCTCAATATTGGCCTTCCGCTTCAGCAGTTTTCCAGATGATATGCATCTCTCTATGTATCGTCTATGATGCTAATTTTGAAAGGTTCTAGATGTTGCATCTGAAACTTGCTGCTGGTGCAGTTGTGTAATGGCCTAGCTGAGTGCTGAAGCTATATCATGTTGTACTCCGATGTATTTCGATTATGAAATCCTGCTTCCTTAATATGGAAATGGAATATATTATGTGCTTAATATGAATGTCAATTAGATTATTAAATGGATCATTAATAATAGGGCAATTAGCCCACTAATTGGCCAATTAGCTTGCTAATTGGGTTTTCCTATTGCAAACGGTTATTGAGAAAACACTGTGGGCGATGACCTCAGGCAACGCACAAAGTTTCTAGGAATAAACCGTGTTGGATCAATGAACAATCTGAAGGAAATATGCCCTAGAGGCAATAATAAAGTTGTTATTTATATTTCCTTATATCATGATAAATGTTTATTATTCATGCTAAAATTGTATTAACCGGAAACTTAGTACATGTGTGAATACATAGACAAACAGAGTGTCACTAGTATGCCTCTACTTGACTAGCTCGTTAATCAAAGATGGTTAAGTTTCCTAGCCATGGACAAAGAGTTGTCATTTGATGAACGGGATCACATCATTAGAGAATGATGTGATTGACTTGACCCATCCATTAGCTTAGCACTATGATCGTTTAGTTTATTGCTATTGCTTTCTTCATAACTTATACATGTTCCTATGACTATGAGATTATGCAACACCCGAATACCGGAGGAACACTTAGTGTGCTATCAAACGTCACAACGTAACTGGGTGATTATAAAGATGCTCTACAGGTCTCTCCGATGCTGTTTGTTGAGTTGGCATAGATCAAGATTAGGATTTGTCACTCCGATTGTCGGAGAGGTATCGCTGGGCCCTCTCGGTATTGCACATCATTATAAGCCTTGCAAGCAATGTGACTAATGAGTTAGTTATGAGATGATGCATTACAAAATGAGTAAAGAGACTTGCCGGTAACGAGATTGAACTAGGTATTGAGATACCGACGATCGAATCTCGGGCAAGTAACATACCAACGACAAAGGGAACAACGTATGTTGTTATGCGGTTTGACCGATAAAGATCTTCGTAGAATATGTACGAACCAATATGAGCATCTAGGTTCCGCTATTGGTTATTGACCGGAAGTGAGTCTCAGTCATGTCTACATAGTTCTCGAACCCGTAGGGTCCGCACGCTTAATGTTCGATGACGATCGGTATTATGAGTTTATATGTTTTGATGTACCGAAGGTAGTTCGGAGTCCCGGATGTGATCACGGACATGACGAGGAGTCTCGAAATGATCGAGACATAAAGATCGATATATTGGAAGGCTATGTTTGGACATCAGAATGGTTCCAGATGAGTTCAGGCATTTTTCGGAGTACCGGGAGGTTACCGGACCCCTCCCGGGAGTTAATGGGCCTTATTGGGCCTTAGTGGGAGAGAGGAGGAGGCGGCCAGGTGGAGGGCGCGCCCCCCAAGCCCAATCCGAATTGGGGTGGCGGGCCGGCCCCCCCTTTCCTTCTCTCCTTCTCCCTCTTCCTTCTTCTCCTACTCCAACTAGGGAAGGGGGAAACCTACTCCTACTAGGAGTAGGACTCCCCCCCTTGGGCGCGCCCTATGAGGGCCGGCCCTCCCCTCCTCCACTCCTTTATATACGGGGGAGGGGGGCACCCCATAGACACACAAGTTGAGAGTTGTCTTAGCCGTGTGCGGTGCCCCCCTCCACAGATTTCCACCTCGGTCATATCGTTGTAGTGCTTAGGCAAAGCCCTGCGTCGGTAACTTCATCATCACTGTCATCACGCCTTCATGCTGAAGAAACTCTCCCTCAGCCTCAGCTGGATCAAGAGTACGAGGGACGTCACCAAGCTGAACGTGTGCAGATCGCGGAGGTGCCGTGCGTTCGGTACTTGATCAGTTGAATCGCGAAGACGTTCGACTACATCAACCGCATTACTTAACGCTTCCGCTTTCGGTCTACGAGGGTACGTGGACACACTCTCCCCGCTCATTGCTATGCATCACCTAGATGGATCTTGCATGTGCATAGGATTTTTTTTGAAATTACTGCATTCCCCAACAGTGGTATCAGAGCCAGGTCTATGCGTAGATGTTATATGCACGAGTAGAACACAAAGAGTTATGGGCAATAATAGTCATACTGCTTACCAGCATGTCATACTTTGATTCGGCGGTATTGTTGGATGAAGCGGCTCAGACCGACATTATGCATACGCTTACGCGAGACTGGTTCTATCGACGTGCTTCGCACACAGGTGGCTAGTGGATGTCTGTTTCTCCAACTTTAGTTGAATCGAGTGTGACTACGCCCGGTCCTTGTTGAAGGTTAAAGCAGCAAACTTGACGAAAAATCGTTGTGGTTTTGATGTGTAGGTAAGAATGGTTCTTGCTAAGCCTGTAGCAGCCACGTAAAACTTGCAACAACAAAGTAGAGGATGTCTAACTTGTTTTTGCAGGGCATGTTGTGATGTGATATGGTCAAGACGTGATTATATAAATTGTTGTATGAGATGATCATGTTTTGTAACACAGTTATCGGCAACTGGCAGGAGCCATATGGTTGTCACTTTATTGTATGAAATGCAATCGCCATGTAATTGCTTTACTTTATCACTAAGCGCTAGCGATAGTCGTAGAAGCAATAGTTGGCGAGACGACAACGATGCTTCGATGGAGATCAAGGTGTCAAGTCGGTGACAATGGTGATCATGACGGTGCTTTGGAGATGGAGATCAAAGGCACAAGATGATGATGGCCATATCATATCACTTATATTGATTGCATGTGATGTTTATCCTTTATGCATCTTATTTTTCTTAGTACGGCGGTAGCATTATAAGATGATCTCTCACTAAATTTCAAGGTATAAGTGTTCTCCCTGAGTATGCACCGTTGCTACAGTTCGTCATGCCGAGACACCACGTGATGATCGGGTGTGATAAGCTCTACGTTCACATACAACGGGTGCAAGCCAGTTTTGCACACGCAGAATACTCGGGGTTAAACTTGACGAGCCTAGCATATGCAGATATGGCCTCGGAACACTGAGACGGAAAGTTCGAGCATGAATCATATAGTAGATATGATCAACATAGTGATGTTCACCATTGAAAACTACTCCATATCACGTGATGATCGGACATGGTTTAGTTGATATGAATCACATGATCACTTAGATGATTAGAGGGATGTCTATCTAAGTGGGAGTTCTTAAGTAATATGATTAATTGAACTTTAATTTATCATGAACTTAGTACCTGATAGTATTTTGCATGTCTATGTTGTTGTAGATAAATGGCCCGTGTTGTTGTTCCGTTGAATTTTAATGCGTTCCTAGAGAAAGCTAAGTTGAAAGATGATGGTAGTAATTACACGGACTGGGTCCGTAACTTGAGGATTATCCTCATTGCTGCACAGAAGAATTACGTCCTGGAAGCACCGCTAGGTGCAAGACCCATTGCAGGAGCAACGCCGGACGTTGTGAACGCCTGGCAGAGCAAAGCTGATGACTACTCAATAGTTCAGCGTGTCATGCTTTACGGATTAGAACCGGGACTTCAACGACGTTTTGAACGTCATGGAGCATATGCGATGTTCGAGGAGTTGAAGTTAATATTTCAAGCAAATGGCCGGATTGAGAGATATGAAGTCTCCAATAAGTTCTACAGCTACAAAATGGAGGAGAATAGTTCTGTCAGTGAGCATATACTCATAATGTCTGGGTACCAAAATCACTTGACTCAGCTGAGAGTTAATCTTCCAGTTGATAGTGTCATTGACAGAGTTCTTCAATCACTGCCACCAAGCTACAAAAGCTTCGTGATGAACTATAATATGCAAGGGATGGATAAGACAATTCCTGAGCTCTTCGCGATGCTAAAGGCTGCGGAGGTAGAAATCAAGAAGGAGCATCAAGTGTTGATGGTCAACAAGACCACCAGTTTCAAGAAAAATGGTAAAGGGAAGAAGGGGAACTTCAAGAAGAATGGCAAGCAAGTTGCTGCTCAAGTGAAGAAGCTCAAGTCTGGACCTAAGCCTGAGACTGAGTGCTTCTACTTCAAAGGGACTGGTCACTGGAAGCGGAACTGCCCCAAGTATTTGGCGGAGAAGAAGGATGGCAAAGTGAAAGGTATATTTGATATACATGTTATTGATGTGTACCTTACTAATGCTCGCAGTAGCGCCTGGGTATTTGATACTGGTTCTGTTGCTAATATTTGCAACTCGAAACAGGGGCTACGGATTAAGCGAAGATTGGCTAAGGACGAGGTGACGATGCGCGTGGGAAATGGTTCCAAAGTCGATGTGATCGCCGTCGGCACGCTACCTCTACATCTACCTTCGGGATTAGTTTTAGACCTGAATAATTGTTATTTGGTGCCAGCGTTAAGCATGAACATTATATCTGGATCTTGTTTGATGCGAGATGGTTATTCATTTAAATCAGAGAATAATGGTTGTTCTATTTATATGAGTAATATCTTTTATGGTCATGCACCCTTGATGAGTGGTCTATTTTTACTAAATCTTGATAGTAGTGATACACATATTCATAGTATTGAAGCCAAAAGATATAAGTTTAATAATGATAGTGCAACTTATTTGTGGCACTGCCGTTTAGGTCATATTGGTGTAAAGCGCATGAAGAAACTCCATTCTGATGGGCTTTTGCAATCACTTGATGCTTGCGAACCATGCCTCATGGGCAAGATGACTAAGACTCCGTTCTCCGGAACAATGGAGCGAGCAACAGACTTGTTGGAAATAATACATACTGATGTATGCGGTCCGATGAGTGTTGATGCTCGCGGCGGGTATCGTTATTTTCTGACCTTCACAGATGATTTGAGCAGATATGGGTATATCTACTTGATGAAACATAAGTCTGAAACATTTGAAAAGTTCAAAGAATTTCAGAGTGAAGTGGAAAATCATCGTAACAAGAAAATAAAGTTTCTACGATCTGATCGTGGAGGAGAATATTTGAGTTACGAGTTTGGTCTTCATTTGAAACAATGCGGAATAGTTTCGCAACTCACGCCACCTGGAACACCACAGCGTAATGGTGTGTCCGAACGTCGTAATCGTACTTTATTAGATATGGTGCGATCTATGATGTCTCTTACTGATTTACCGCTATCGTTTTGGGGTTATGCTTTAGAGACGGCTGCATTCACGTTAAATAGGGCACCATCTAAATCCGTTGAGACGACACCATATGAACTGTGGTTTGGCAAGAAACCCAAGTTGTCGTTTCTTAAAGTTTGGGGCTGCGATGCTTATGTGAAAAAGCTTCAACCTGATAAGCTCGAACCCAAATCGGAGAAATGTGTCTTCATAGGATACCCAAAGGAGACTGTTGGGTACACCTTCTATCACAGATCCGAAGGCAAGATATTCGTTGCTAAGAATGGATCCTTTCTAGAGAAGGAGTTTCTCTCGAAAGAAGTGAGTGGGAGGAAAGTAGAACTTGATGAGGTAATTGTACCTGCTCCCTTATTGGAAAGTAGTTCATCACAGAAATCAGTTCCAGTGATTCCTACACCAGTAAGTGAGGAAGCTAATGATGATGATCATGAAACTTCTGATCAAGTTACTACCGAACCTCGTAGGTCAACCAGAGTAAGATCCGCACCAGAGTGGTACGGTAATCCTGTTCTGGAGGTCATGTTACTTGACCATGACGAACCTACGAACTATGAGGAAGCGATGATGAGCCCAGATTCCGCGAAATGGCTTGAGGCCATGAAATCTGAGATGGGATCCATGTATGAGAACAAAGTGTGGACTTTGGTTGACTTGCCCGATGATCGGCAAGCCATAGAGAATAAATGGATCTTCAAGAAGAAGACTGACGCTGACGGTAATGTTACTGTCTACAAAGCTCGACTTGTTGCGAAAGGTTTTCGACAAGTTCAAGGAGTTGACTACGATGAGACCTTCTCACCCGTAGCGATGCTTAAGTCCGTCCGAATCATGTTAGCAATTGCCGCATTTTATGATTATGAAATTTGGCAAATGGATGTCAAAACTGCATTCCTTAATGGATATCTTAAAGAAGAGTTGTATATGATGCAACCAGAAGGTTTTGTCGATCCAAAAGGTGCTAACAAAGTGTGCAAGCTCCAGCGATCCATTTATGGACTGGTGCAAGCCTCTCGGAGTTGGAATATACGCTTTGATAGTGTGATCAAAGCATATGGTTTTATACAGACTTTTGGAGAAGCCTGTATTTACAAGAAAGTGAGTGGGAGCTCTGTAGCATTTCTGATATTATATGTGGATGACATATTGTTGATCGGAAATGATACTGAATTTCTGAATAGCATAAAAGGATACTTGAATAAGAATTTTTCAATGAAAGACCTCGGTGAAGCTGCTTATATATTAGGCATCAAGATCTATAGAGATAGATCAAGACGCTTAATTGGACTTTCACAAAGCACATACCTTGATAAAGTTTTGAAGAAGTTCAAAATGGATCAAGCAAAGAAAGGGTTCTTGCCTGTGTTACAAGGTGTGAAGTTGAGTCAGACTCAATGCCCGACCACTGCAGAAGATAGAGAGAAAATGAAAGTCATTCCCTATGCTTCAGCCATAGGTTCTATCATGTATGCAATGTTGTGTACCAGACCTGATGTGTGCCTTGCTATTAGTTTAGCAGGGAGGTACCAAAGTAATCCAGGAGTGGATCACTGGACAGCGGTCAAGAACATCCTGAAAGTACCTGAAAAGGACTAAGGATATGTTTCTCGTTTATGGAGGTGACAAAGAGCTCGTCGTAAACGGTTACGTCGATGCAAGCTTTGACACTGATCCGGATGACTCTAAGTCACAAACCGGATACATATTTTTATTGAATGGTGGAGCTGTCAGTTGGTGCAGTTCCAAGCAGAGCGTCGTGGCGGGATCTACGTGTGAAGCGGAGTACATAGCTGCTTCGGAAGCAGCAAATGAAGGAGTCTGGATGAAGGAGTTCATATCCGATCTAGGTGTCATACCTAGTGCATCGGGTCCAATGAAAATCTTTTGTGACAATACTGGTGCAATTGCCTTGGCAAAGGAATCCAGATTTCATAAGAGAACCAAGCACATCAAGAGACGCTTCAATTCCATCCGTGACCAAGTCAAGGAGGGAGACATAGAGATTTGCAAGATACATACGGATCTGAATGTTGCAGACCCGTTGACTAAGCCTCTCTCACGAGCAAAACATGATCAGCACCAAGACTCCATGGGTGTTAGAATCATTACAATGTAATCTAGATTATTGACTCTAGTGCAAGTGGGAGACTGAAGGAAATATGCCCTAGAGGCAATAATAAAGTTGTTATTTATATTTCCTTATATCATGATAAATGTTTATTATTCATGCTAGAATTGTATTAACCGGAAACTTAGTACATGTGTGAATACATAGACAAACAGAGTGTCACTAGTATGCCTCTACTTGACTAGCTCGTTAATCAAAGATGGTTAAGTTTCCTAGCCATGGACAAGAGTTGTCATTTGATGAACGGGATCACATCATTAGAGAATGATGTGATTGACTTGACCCATCCGTTAGCTTAGCACTATGATCGTTTAGTTTATTGCTATTGCTTTCTTCATAACTTATACATGTTCCTATGACTATGAGATTATGCAACTCCCGAATACCGGAGGAACACTTAGTGTGCTATCAAACATCACAACGTAACTGGGTGATTATAAAGATGCTCTACAGGTGTCTCCGATGGTGTTTGTTGAGTTGGCATAGATCGAGATTAGGATTTGTCACTCCGATTGTCGGAGAGGTATCTCTGGGCCCTCTCGGTAATGCACATCACTATAAGCCTTGCAAGCAATGTGACTAATGAGTTAGTTACGGGATGATGCATTACGGAATGAGTAAAGAGACTTGCCGGTAACGAGATTGAACTAGGTATTGAGATACCGACGATCGAATCTCGGGCAAGTAACATACCGATGACAAAGGGAACAACGTATGTTGTTATGCGGTTTGACCGATAAAGATCTTCGTAGAATATGTAGGAACCAATATGAGCATCCAGGTTCCGCTATTGGTTATTGACCGGAAGTGAGTCTCGGTCATGTCTACATAGTTCTCGAACCCGTAGGGTCCGCACGCTTAATGTTCGATGACGATCGGTATTATGAGTTTATGTGTTTTGATGTACCGAAGGTAGTTCGGAGTCCCGGATGTGATCACGGACATGACGAGGAGTCTCGAAATGGTCGAGACATAAAGATCGATAGATTGGAAGGCTATGTTTGGACATCGAAATGGTTCCGGATGAGTTCGGGCATTTTCTGGAGTACCGGGAGGTTACCGGAACCCCCCGGGGAGTCAATGGGCCTTATTGGGCCTTAGTGGGAGAGAGGAGGAGGCGGCCAGGTGGAGGGCGCGCCCCCCAAGCCCAATCCGAATTGGGGTGGGGGGCCGGCCCCCCTTTCCTTCTCTCCTTCTCCCTCTTCCTTCTTCTCCTACTCCAACTAGGGAAGGGGGGAAACCTACTCCTACTGGGAGTAGGACTCCCCCCTTGGGAGCGCCCTATGAGGGCCGACCCTTCCCTCCTCCACTCCTTTATATACGGGGGAGGGGGGCACCCCATAGACACACAAGTTGACAGTTGTCTTAGCCGTGTGCGGTGCCCCCCTCCACAGATTTCCACGTCGGTCATATCGTTGTAGTGCTTAGGCGAAGCCTGCATCGGTAACTTCATCATCACCATCATCACGCCGTCGTGCTGACGAAACTCTCCCTCGGCCTCAGCTGGATCAAGAGTACGAGGGACGTCACCGAGCTGAACGTGTGCAGATCGCGGAGGTGCCGTGCGTTTGGTACTTGATCGGTTGAAACGCGAAGACGTTCGACTACATCAACCGCGTTACTTAATGCTTCCGCTTTCGGTCTACGAGGGTACATGGACACACTCTCCCCGCTCGTTGCTATGCATCACCTAGATGGATCTTGCGTGTGCGTAGGATTTTTTTTGAAATTACTGCGTTCCCCAACACAATCACACACGACATTCTGTTGAAAACTGTTTGCGTTATGCCCCCTTGCGCAAACGTTTTCCTTGGAGTGACTGTGTGGGATGTATATACAAATGGAAACGTTTAGCGGTGACTGACTGTGTGGGATGTACTTACGACCGGAAATAATTTCTCCTGTATAATCATATTCTTTAGCACTACTGTACGTATTTCTGTATTTGAGTGCTCGCCGGTCGCACAAGACCTCATTTTGCCGAGCATGTGTGCCAGGAGGGCATATCCTCGACGGTTTCTGGGTCGTGTGGGAAGGACCCCCCTATCGCCCACACTCACTAGGTGACGGTTCTGAACACCCTCACGGAAAGGGGTTAAAAACCGTTTGTATAGCACCAACGCATACCAGTGCCAGTCCGTAGATGGATCGTGCTACCTCTGGAGCTTGCGTCGGTTTTTCCCTTGAAGAGGAAAGGGTGATGCAGCAAAGTAGCGTAAGTATTTCCCTCAGTTTTTGAGAACCAAGGTATCAATCCAGTAGGAGGTTACACGCAAATCGCCTTATACCTGCACAAAGAAATAAGAACCTTGCAACCAACGCGATAAAGGGGTTGTCAATCCCTTCACGACCACTTGCAAAAGTGAGATCTGATAGAGATAATAAGATAAATATTTTTGGTATTTTTATGATATAGACTGAAAGTGAAGAATGCAAAGTAAAAATAGATTGGAAACTTATATGATGGAAAATAGACCCGAGGGCCATAGGTTTCACTAGTGGCTTCTCTCAAGATAGCATAAGTATTACGGTGGGTGAACGAATTACTGTCGAGCAATTGATAGAAAAGTGCATAGTTATGAGAATATCTAGGCATGATCATGTATATAGGCATCACATCCGCGACAAGTAGATCGAAACGATTCTGCATCTACTACTATTACTCCACACATCGACCGCTATCCAGCATGCATTTATAGTATTAAGTTCATAAGAACAGAGTAACGCATTAGGCAAGATGACATGATGTAGAGGGATAAACTCAAGCAATATGATATAAACCCCATCTTTTTATCCTCGATGGCAACAATACAATACGTGCCTTGCTGCCCCTGCTGTCACTGGGAAAGGACACCGCAAGATTGAACCCAAACCTAAGCACTTCTCCCATTGTAAGAAAGATCAATCTAGTAGGCCAAACCAAACTAATAATTCGAAGGGACTTGCAAAGATAACCAATCATACATAAAAGAATTCAGAGGAGATTCAAATATTGTTCATAGATAAACTTGATCATAAACCCACAATTCATCGGATATCGACAAACACACCACAAAAAGAATTACATCGAATAGATCTCCAAGAGAATCGAGGAGAACTTTGTATTGAGATCCAAAGAGAGAGAAGAAGCCATCTAGCTAATAACTATGGACCCGAAGGTCTGCGGTAAACTACTCACACATCATCGGAGAGGCTATGGTGTTGATGTAGAAGCCCTCCGTGATCGATTCCCCCTCCGGCGAAGCGCCGGAAAAGGCCCCAAGATGGGATCTCACGGGTACAGAAGGTTGTGGCGGTGGAAATAGGGTTTCGTGGTGCTCCTGGATGTTTTCGGGGTATATGGGTATATATAGGAGGAGGAAGTAGGTCGGTGGAGCTGCGAGGAGCCCACGAGGGTGGGGGCGCGCCCAAGGGGGCAAGTGCGCCTCCCTGCCTCGTGGCCTCCTCGCTTCTTTCTTGACGTCCACTCTAAGTCCTCTGGATCACGTTTGTTCCAAAAATAACTCTCCCGAAGGTTTCATTCCATTTGGACTCCGTTTGATATTCCTTTTCTGCAAAACACTGAAATAGGCAAAAAACAGCAATTTGCATTGGGCCTCCGGTTAATAGGTTAGTCCCAAAAATAATATAGAAGTGCTTAGTAAAGCCCATTAAACGTCCAAAACAGATAATATAATAGCATGGAACAATCAAAAATTATAGATATGTTGGAGACGTATCAAGCATCCCCAAGCTTAATTCCTGCTCGTCCTCGAATAGGTAAATGATAAAAACAGAATTTTTGATGTGGAATGCTACCTAGCATATTTCCCAATGTAATTTCCTTTAATGTGGCATGAATGTTCAGATCCGAAAGATTCAAGATAAAAGTTTAATGTTGACATGAAAATAATAATACTTCAAGCATACTAACAAAGCAATCATGTCTTCTCAAAATAACATGGCCAAAGAAAGTTATCCCTACAAAATCATATAGTCTGGCTATGCTCTATCTTCATCACACAAATTATTTAATCATGCACAGCCCCGATGACAAGCCAAGAAATTGTTTCATACTTTTGATGTTCTCAAACTTTTTCAATCTTCACGCAATACATGAGCATGAGCCATGGACATAGCACTATATGTGGAATGGAATGGTGGTTTTGGAGAAGACAAAAAGGAGAAGATAGTCTCACATCAACTAGGCCTATCAACGGGCTATGGAGATGCCCATTAATAGATATCAATGTGAGTGAGTAGGGATTGCCATGCAACGGATGCACTAGAGATATAAGTGTATGAAAGCTCAACAAAAGAAACTAAGTGGGTGTGCATCCAACTCGCTTGCTCACGAAGACCTAGGGCATTTTGAGGAAGCCCATCATTGGAATATACAAGCCAAGTTCTATAATGTAAAATTCCCACTAGTATATGAAAGTGACAACATAAGAGACTCTCCATCATGAAGATCATGGTGCTACTTTGAAGCACAAGTGTGGCAAAAGGATAGTAACATTGTCCCTTCTCTCTTTTTTATTTTTTTATTTGGGCCTTTTTCTCTCTCTTTTTTATGGCCTCTTTTTTTTTCATCCGGAGTCTCATCCCGACTTGTGGGGGAATCATAGTCTCCATCATCCTTTTCTCACTTGGGACAATGCTCTAATAATGATGATCATCACACTTTTATTTACTTACAACTCAAAAATTACAACTCAATACTTAGAACAAAATATGACTCTATGTGAATGCCTCCGGCGGTGTACCGGGATATGCAATGAATCAAGAGTGACATGTATGAAAGAATTATGAATGGTGGCTTTGCCACAAATATGATGTCAACTACATGATCATGCAAAGCAATATGACAATGATGAAGCGTGTCATAATAAACGGAACGGTGGTAAGTTGCATGGCAATGTATCTCGGATTGGCTATGGGAATTCCATAATAGGTAGGTATGGTGGCTGTTTTGAGGAAGGTATATGGTGGGTGTATGATACCGGCGAAAGGTGCGCGGTATTAGAGAGGCTAGCAATGGTGGAAGGGTGAGAGTGCGTATAATCCATGGACTCAACATTAGTCATAAAGAACTCACATACTTATTGCAAAAATGTATTAGTTATCGAAACAAATTATTACGCGCATGCTCCTAGGGGATAGATTGGTAGGAAAAGACCATCGCTCGTCCCCGACCACCACTCATAAGGAAGACAATCAATAAATAAATCATGCTCCGACTTTATCACATAACGGTTCACCATACGTGCATGCTACGGGGATCACAAACTTTAGAACAAGTATTTCTCAAATTCACAACTACTCAACTAGCATGACTCTAATATCACCATCTTCATATCTCAAAACAATTATCAAGTATCAAACTTCTCATGCACTTTATATGATAGTTTTTATTATACCCATCTTGGATGTTCATCATATTAGGACTAATTTTATAGCCAAAGCAAACTACCATGCTGTTCTAAAAGACTCTCAAAATAATATAAGTGAAGCATGAGAGATCAATAATTTCTATAAAATAAAACCACCACCGTGCTCTAAAAGATATAAGTGAAGCACTAGAGCAAGATTATCTAGCTCAAAACATATAAGTGAAGCACATAGAGTATTCTAATAAATTCCGATTCATGTGTGTCTCTCCTTAAAGGTGTGTACAGCAAGGATGAATGTGGTAAACTAAAAAGCAAAGACTCAAATCATACAAGACGCTCCACGCAAAACACATATCATGTGGTGAATAAAAATATAGCCTCAAGTAAAGTTACCGATAGACGAAGACGAAAGAGGGGATGCCTTCCGGGGCATCCCTAAGCTTAGGCTTTTGGTTGTCCTTGAATTTTACCTTGGGGTTCCTTGGGAATCCCCAAGCTTAGGCTCTTGCCACTCCTTATTCCATAGTCCAGCAAATCTTTACCCAAAACTTGAAAACTTCACAACACAAAACTCAACAGAAAATCTTATGAGCTCCGTTAGTATAAGAAAACAAATCACCACCATAAGGTACTGTAATGAACTCATTCTTTATTTATATTGGTGTTAAACCTACTGTATTCCAACTTCTCTATGGTTTATACCCTCCGATACTAGCCATAGATTCATCAAAATAAGCAAACAACACACGAAAAACAGAATCTGTGAAAAACAGAACATTCTGTAGTAATCTGGATCAAACGTATACTTATGGAACTCCAAAAATTCTAAAATAATTTTATGGACGTGAGGAATTTGTCTATTAATCATCTTCAAACAGAATCAACTAAATAGCACTCTCCAGTAAAAAGTTGTATCTAATCTCGTGAGCGCTAAAGTTTCTGTTTTTTACAGCAAGATCATAAAGACTTCACCCAAGTCTTCCCAAAGGTTCTACTTGGCACAAACACTAATAAAAACACAAAACCACATCTAAACAGAGGGTAGATGAATTATTTATTACTAAACAGAACCAAAAAGCAATAAACAACAATAGAATTGGGTTGCCTCCCAACAAGCGTTATCGTTTAACGCCCCTAGCTGGGCATAAAGGCAAGACTAGATCTAGGTATTATCATCTTTGGTATGCAATCCATAAGTGGCTCTCATAATACATTCATAAGGTAATTTTATTTTCTTTCTAGGAAAGTGCTCCATGCCTTTCCTTAATGGAAATTGGAATCTAATATTTCCTTCTTTCATATCAATAATTGCACCGATCGTTCTAAGGAAAGGTCTACCAAGAATAATAGGACATGTAGGATTGCAATCCATATCAAGAACAATGAAATCTACGGGCATATAATTCCTATTTGCAACAATAAGAACATCATTAATTCTTCCCATAGGTTTCTTAATGGTGGAATCCGCAAAGTGCAAGTTTAAAGAACAATCATCAAATTCACGGAAACCTAACACACCACACAAAGGTTTTGGAATCATGGAAACACTAGCACCCAAATCACACAAAGCATAGCACTCATGATCTTTAATTTTAATTTTAATAGTAGGTTCCCACTCATCATAAAGGTTTCTAGGGATAGAAACTTCCAATTCAAGCTTTTCTTCATAAGATTGCATTAAAGCATCAACGATATGTTTAGTAAAAGCTTTATTTTGACTATAAGCATGAGGAGAATTTAACACGGATTGCAACAAGGAAATACAATCTATTAAAGAACAATTATCATAATTAAATTCCTTGAAATCCAAAATAGTGGGTTCATTGCTATGTAAAGTTTTGACCTCTTCAATCCCACTTTTACCAATTTTTGCATCAAGATCTAAAAACTCCGAATCATTGGGACGCCTTTTAACTAAAGTTGACTCATCTCCAGTCCCATCATTATCAAGATTCATATTGCAAAACAAAGATTTAATAGGGGACACATCAATCACTTTTAGATCTTCATCCCTATTATCATGAAAACTAGAAGAACACGCTTTTACAAAGCAATCTTTCTTAGCACGCATCCTAGCGGTTCTTTCTTTGCACTCATCAATGGAAATTCTCATGGCTTTGAGAGACTCATTGATATCATGCTTAGGAGGAATAGATCTAAGTTTCAAAGAATCAACATCAAGAGAAATTCTATCCACGTTCCTAGCCAACTCATCAATCTTAGGCAATTTTTCTTCAAGCAAAGCATTGAAATTCTTTTGAGAAATCATAAATTCTTTAACACTAGTCTCAAAATCAGAGGGCATATTATTAAAATTTCCATAAGAGTTGTTGTAGGAATTACCATAATTATTAGAGGAATTACTAGGATACGACCTAGGATTAAAGTTTCCTCTATAAGCGTTGTTACCAAAATTGTTCCTACCAACAAAATTAACATCCATAGATTCATTATTATTCTCAATCAAAGTAGACAAAGGCATATCATTAGGATCAATAGGAGCACTCTTATTAGCAAACAACTTCATAAGTTCATCCATCTTTCCACTCAAAACATTAATCTCTTCTATCGCATGAACCTTTTTACTAGTAGATCTTTCGGTGTGCCATTGAGAATAATTAACCATAATATTATCTAGGAGTTTAGTAGCTTCTCCTAAAGTGATTTCCATAAAAGTGCCTCCCGCGGCCGAATCTAAAAGATTTCTAGAAGCAAAATTCAATCCGGCATAATTTTTTGTATAATCATCCATAAATTCAAACCATGTGTAGGGCAATTACGTATCATTAATTTCATCCTCTCCCAAGATTGTGCAACATGCTCATGATCAAGTTGCTTAAAATTCATAATATCGTTTCTAAGAGAGATGATCTTAGCGGGAGGAAAATACTTAGAGATAAAAGCATCTTTGCACTTATTCCAAGAATCAATACTATTTTTAGGCAAAGACGAAAACCAAGTTTTAGCACGATCTCTAAGCAAAAACGGAAATAGCTTCAATTTAACAATATCATTATCCACGTCTTTCTTCTTTTGCATATCACACAAATTGACAAAGTTGTTTAGATGTGTAGCGGCATCTTCACTAGGAAGGCCAGAGAATTGATCTTTCATGACAAGTTCAACAAAGCAGCATTAATTTCACATGATTCAACATTAGTAAGAGGAGCAATCGGAGTGCTAAGAAAATCATTATTGTTGGTATTGGAAAAGTCACACAATTTAGTATTGTCTTGAGCCACCGTGACCAACGATCCAACACACAAGCACACAAGAAGCAAGCAAAAAGAGACGAACGGAAAAAGAGGGTGAATAAAACAGCAAGGGTGAAGTGGGGGAGAGGAAAACGAGAGGAAAATGACAAATAATGTAATGCGAGGGATAAGAGTTGTGATGGGTACTTGGTATGTCTTGACTTGACTTGGCAACTGCGCCAGAGATGGCTAGATGCTGGGAGATCAAATCTTGACTTGACTTGGTGTAAGCCTCCCCGGCAACGGCGTCAGAAATCCTTCTTGCTACCTCTTGAGCTTGCGTTGGTTTTTCCCTTGAAGAGGAAAGGGTGATGTAGCAAAGTAGCGTAAGTATTTCCCTCAGTTTTTGAGAACCAAGGTATCAATCCAGTAGGAGGTTACACGCAAATCGCCTTATACCTGCACAAACAAATAAGAACCTTGCAACCAACGCGATAAAGGGGTTGTCAATCCCTTCACGACCACTTGCAAAAGTGAGATCTGATAGAGATAATAAGATAAATATTTTTGGTATTTTTATGATATAGACTGAAAGTAAAGAATGCAAAGTAAAATAGATTGGAAACTTATATGATGGAAAATAGACCCGGGGGCCATAGGTTTCACTAGTGGCTTCTCTCAAGATAGCATAAGTATTACGGTGGGTGAACGAGTTACTGTCGAGCAATTGATAGAAAAGTGCATAGTTATGAGAATATCTAAGCATGATCATGTATATAGGCATCACGTCCGCGACAAGTAGACTGAAACGATTCTGCATCTACTACTATTACTCCACACATCAACCGCTATCCATAATGCATCTAGAGTATTAAGTTCATAAGAACAGAGTAACGCATTAGGCAAGATGACATGATGTAGAGGGATAAAATCAAGCAATATGATATAAACCCCATCTTTTTATCCTCGATGGCAACAATACAATACGTGCCTTGCTGCACCTGCTGTCACTGGGAAAGGACACCACAAGATTGAACCCAAAGCTAAGCACTTCTCCCATTGCAAGAAAGATCAATCTAGTAGGCCAAACCAAACTGATAATTCGAAGAGACTTGCAAAGATAACCAATCATACATAAAAGAATTCAGAGGAGATTCAAATATTGTTAATATATAATCTTGATCATAAACCCACAATTCATCGGATCTCGACAAACACACCGCAAAAAGAATTACATTGAATAGATCTCCAAGAGAGTCGAGGAGAACTTTGTATTAAGATCCAAAGAGAGAGACGAAGCTATCTAGCTAATAACTATGGACCCGAAGGTCTGTGGTAAACTACTCACACATCATCAGAGAGGCTATGGTGTTGATGTAGAAGCTCTCCGTGATCGATTCCCCCTCCGGCGGAGCGCCGGAAAAGGCCCCAAGATGGGATCTCACAGGTACAGAAGGTTGCGGCCATGGAAATAGGGTTTCGTGGTGCTCCTGGATGTTTTCGGGGTATATGGGTATATATAGGAGGAAGAAGTAGGTTGGTGGAGCTGCGAGGGGCCCACGAGGGTTGGGGGCGCGCCCAGGGGGCAGGCGCGTCTCCCTGCCTCGTGGCCTCCTCGCTTCTCTCTTGACGTCCACTCCAAGTCCTCTGGATCACGTTTGTTCCAAAAAATAACTCTCCCGAAGGTTTCATTCTTGGACTCCGTTTCATATTCCTTTTCTGCGAAACACTGAAATAGGCAAAAAGACTGCAATTTGCACTGGGCCTCCGGTTAATAGGTTAGTCCCAAAAATAATATAAAGTGCTTAGTAAAGCCCATTAAACATCCAAAATAGATAATATAATAGCATGGAACAATTAAAAATTATAGATACGTTGCTGACGTATCAGATCGCTGGAGCTAGCACACTTTTTAGCACCTTTAGGATCGACAAAACCTTCTGGTTACATCATACACAAGTCTTCTTTAAGAAATCCATTAAGGAATGCAGTTTTGACGTCCATTTGCCAAATTTCATAATTATAAAATGCGGCAATTGCTAACATGATTTAGACTGACTTAAGCATCGCTACAAGTGAGAAGGTCTCATCGTAGTCAACCCCTTGAACTTGTCGAAAACCTTTCGCGACAAGTCGAGCTTTGTAGATGGTGACATTACCATGAGCGTCTGTCTTCCTCTTGAAGATCCATTTATTCTTAATGGCTTGCCGATCATCGGGCAAGTCCACCAAAGTCCACACTTTGTTCTCATACATGGATCCTATCTCAGATTTCACGACCTCAAGCCATTTGTCGGAATCTGGGCTCATCATAGCTTCTTCATAGTTCGTAGGTTCGTCATGGTCTAGTAACATGACTTCCAGGACAGGATTACCGTACCACTCTGGTGCGTAATGTGCTCTATTCGACCTACGGGGTCCAGTAGTAACTTGATCTGAAGTTTCATGATCATCATCATTAGCTTCCTCTCTAGTTGGTGTAGGCATCAGGGAACGGATTTCTCTGATGTGCTACTTTCCAAATTGAGAGAAGGTACGATTACCTCATCAAGCTCTACTTTCCTCCCACTCACTTCTTTCGAGAGAAACTCCTTCTCTAGAAAGGTTCCATTCTTAGCAACAAAGATCTTGCCTTCGGATCTGTGGTAGAAGGTGTAACCAATTGTTTCCTTGGGGTATCCTATGAAGACGCACTTCTTCGATTTGGGTTCGAGCTTATCAGGCTGAAGCCTTTTGACATAACTGTCGCAACCCCAAACTTTAAGAAATGACAACTTAGGTTTCTTTCCAAACCACAATTCATACGATGTCGTCTCAACGGATTTAGATGGTGCCCTATTTAACGTGAATGCAGCTATCTCTAATGCATAACCCCAAAACGATAGTGGTAAATCGGTAAGAGACATCATAGATCGCACCATATTTAATAAAGTATGGTTACAATTGTAGCGACCAGACCTCAAACAGTCCGATCTCTGTGCATTAGTGTCATCCCTGGATCGGTAATGCTGACACGCACAATACTTGAAGGATTTATAACAGAGTAGCAATCACACACTTATTACATCGAATAGTCTCAAGAGAGAGCTTATTACAATAAATATGGCTTAAGGCCATCTAAATACGATAACAGCGGAAGGCTTGGAAGATAAAGTGAGTCCATCAACTCTAACGGCATCACTCAGTATAAGACCACAACCTATGGCATGATACGTCTCCAACGTATCTATAATTTTTGATTGTTCCATGCTATTATATTACCTGTTTTGGATGTTTATGGGCTTTACTTTACACATTTATATCATTTTTGGGACTAACCTACTAACCGGAGGCCCAGCCCGTATTGCTGTTTTTTTGCCTATTTCAGTATTTCGAAGAAAAAGAATATCAAATGGAGTCCAAACGGAATGAAACCTTCGGGAGCGTGATTTTTGGAACGAACGTGATCCAGAGGACTTGGAGTGCATGTCAAGAAGCAATCGAGGAGGCCACGAGGGTGGAGGGCGCGCCCCCTGTCTTGTGGGCCCCTCGGGCGTCCACCGACCTACTTCTTCCTCCTATATATACCCACGTACCCCGAAAACATCAGAGGCGACCACGAAAAACTATTTCCACCACCGTAACCTTCTGTATCCGTGAGATCCCATCTTGGAGCCTTCGCCGGCGCTCCACCGGAGGGGGAATCGACTACGGAGGGCTTCTACATCAACACCATAGCCCTTCCGATGAGTTGTGAGTAGTTTACCATAGACCTTCGGGTCCATAGTTATTAGTTAGATGGCTTCTTCTCTCTCTTTGAATCTCAATACAAAGTTCTCCTCGATCTTCTTGGAGATCTATTCGATGTAACTCTTTTTGCGGTGTGTTTGTCGAGATCCGATGAATTGTGGGTTTATGATCAAGTTTATCTATGAGAAATATTTGAATCTCCTCTGAATTCTTTTATGTGTGATTAAGTTATCTTTGCAAGTCTCTTCGAATTATCAGTTTGGTTTGGCCTACTAGATTGATCTTTCTTGCAATGGGAGAAGTGCTTAGCTTTGGGTTCAATCTTGCGGTGTCCTTTCCCAGTGACAGCAGGGGCAGCAAGGCACGTATTGTATTGTTTCCATCGAGGATAAAAAGATGGGGTTTATATTATATTGCATGAGTTTATCCCTCTACATCATGTCATCTTTCTTAATGCGTTACTCTGTTCTTATGAACTTAATACTCTAGATGCATGCTGGATAGCGGTCGATGTGTGGAGTAATAGTAGTAGATGCAGGCAGGAGTCGGTCTACTTGTCATGGATGTGATGCCTATATACATGATCATGCCTAGATAATCTCATAATTATTCGCTTTTCTATCAATTGCTCGACAGTAATTTGTTCACCCACCGTAATACTTATGCTATCTTGAGAGAAGCCACTAGTGAAACCTATGGCCCCCGGGTCTATCTTTTATCATATAAGTTTGCTATTTACTTTTATTCGCATATTTACTTTTCCAATCTATATTATAAAATACCAAAAATATATTTACCTTATCATACTCTATCAGATCTCACTTTCGCAAGTGGCCGTGAAGGGATTGACAACCCCTTTATTGCGTTGGTTGCGAGTTCTTTGTTTGTTTGTGTAGGTGCGTGGGACTTTTGAGGAGCCTCCTACTGGATTGATACCTCGGTTCTCAAAAACTGAGGGAAATACTTACACTACTGTGCTGCATCACCCTTTCCTCTTCAGGGAAAACCAACGCAAGCTCAAGACGTAGCAAGAAGGATTTCTGGCGCCGTTGCCGGGGAGGTCTTCGCTCAAGTCAAGACATACCAAGTACCCATCACAAACTCATCTCCCTCGCATTTACATTATTTGCCATTTGCCTCTCATTTTCCTCTCCCCCACTTCATCCTTGCCGTTTTATTCGCCCTCTCTTTCCCAATCTCCTCTCTCTTTCGCTTGCCTTTTGTTTGCTTGTGTGTTGGATTGCTTGTCGCCATGACGCAAGATAATACCAAGTTGTGTGATTTTTCCAATACCAATAATATTGATTTCCTCAGCACTCCAATTTCTCCTCTTAATGATGCTGAATCTTGTGAAATCAATGCTGCTTTGCTAAATCTTGTTGTGAAAGATCAATTCTCTGGCCTTCCTAGTGAAGATGCTGCTACCCATCTAAACAACTTTGTTGATTTGTGTGAGATGCAAAAGAAGAAAGATACAGATAATGATATTGTTAAATTGAAGTTATTTCCGTTTTTACTTAGAGATCGCGCTAAAGTTTGGTTTTCGTCTTTGCCTAAGAATGGTATTGATTCATGGAATAAGTGCAAAGATGCTTTTATCTCTAAGTATTTTCCTCCCGCTAAGATCATCTCTCTTAGGAACGATATTATGAATTTAAACAACTTGATCATGAGCATGCTGCCCAATCTTGGGAAAGAATGAAATTGATGATTCGCAATTGCCCTACTAATGATTTGAATTTATGGATGATCATACAAAATTTTTATGCCGGATTGAATTTTGCTTCTAGAAATCTTTTAGATTCGGCCGCGGGAGGCACGTTTATGGAAATCACCTTAGGAGAAGCCACTAAACTCCTTGATAATATTATGGCTAATTATTCTCAGTGGCACACCGAAAGATCTACTAGTAAAAAAGTGCATGCTATAGAAGAAATTAATGTTTTGAGTGGAAAGATGGATGAACTCATGAAATTGTTTGCTACTAAGAGCGTTTCTATTGATCCCAATGATATGCCTTTATCCACTTTGATTGAGAATAATAATGAATCTATTGATGTTAATTATGTTGGCAGGAATAATTTTGGTAACAATGCTTATAGAGGAAACTTTAATCCTAGACCGTTCCATAGTAATCCCTCTAATAATTATGGAAATTCCTACAATAATTATTATGGTAATTTTAATAATATACCCTCTGATTTTGAGAATAGTGTGAAAGAATTTATGATCTCTCAAAAGAATTTTAATGCCTTGCTTGAAGAAGAATTGCTTAAAGTTGATGATTTGGCTAGGAACGTTGATAGACTTTCGCTTGATGTTGATTCTTTGAAACTTAGATCTACTCCTCCTAAGCATGATATCAATGAGTCCCTCAAGGCTATGAGGACTTCCATTGATGAGTGCAAAGAAAGAACCGCCAGATTGCGTGCTAAGAAAGATTGCTTTATAAAGGCATGTTCTTCTAATTTCCATGATAATAATGATGAAGATCTTAAAGTCATTGGTGTGTCCCCTATTAGCTCTTAGTTTTGCAATATTAATCTTAATAATGATGGGACTGGAGATCAGTCAACTTTAGTTAAAAGGCGTCCCAATGATTCGGAGTTTTTAGATCTTGATGCTAAATTTGGTAAAAGTGTGATTGGAGAGGTCAAGACTTTAAATAACGTTGAACCCACTATCTTGGATTTCAAGGAGTTTAATTATGATAATTGTTCTTTAAAAGATTGTATTTCCTTGTTGCAATCCATTGTGAATTCTCCTCATGCTTATAGTCAAAATAAAGCTTTTACCAAACATATTGTTGATGCCTTGATGCAAACTTATGATGAAAAACTTAATTTGGAAGTTTCTATACCTAGAAAACTTTATGATGAATGGGAACCTACTATAAAGATTAGAATTAAAGTTCATGAGTGTTATGCTTTATGTGATTTGGCTGCTAGTGTTTCCACGATTCTGAAAACTTTATGTGATATTCTAGGTTTCCATGATCTTGATGATTGCTCTTTAAATTTGCACCTTGCGGATTCCACCATTAAAAAGCCAATGGGAAGAATCAATGATGTTCTTATAGTTGAAAATAGGAATTTGATGCCCGTAGATTTTATCGTTCTTGATATAGATTGCAATCTTTCTTGTCCTATTATTCTTGGTAGACCTTTCCTTAGAACGATTGGTGCAATTATTGATAT
Organism: Triticum aestivum; assembly: GCF_018294505.1. NCBI lineage: Eukaryota > Viridiplantae > Streptophyta > Magnoliopsida > Poales > Poaceae > Triticum > Triticum aestivum. Next base: position 119,808,945 of record NC_057808.1, read on the forward strand.
GAAGGAAGGGATTATTAGATTCCAATTTCCATTAAGGAAAGGCATGGAGCACTTTCCAAGAAAGAAAGTCAAATTACCTTATGAATCTATCATGCGAGCTACTTATGAATTGAGTGCCAAGGATGGCACTACTTAGATCTATCCTTGTTTTTATGCCTAGCTAGGGGCGTTAAACGATAGCGCTAGTTGGGAGGCAACCCAATTTTCTTTGTGTTTTTGGTTTTGTTTCTGTATAGTAATAAATTTATCATCTACCTTCTGTTTAGATGTTTTTTATGTTTTAATTAGTGTTTGTGCCAAGTAGAACCTATAGGATTTTCTTGGATGATAACTATTTGATCTTGCTGAAAATTCCAGAAACTTTCTGTTTACGAAAACAATTGTTTGAAATCACCAGAACGTGATAAAATACTGATTCCAATTGCAGTAGATCAATAAACAAATTATCTAGGTCGTCCTATTTTGGTAGAATTTTTTGAGTTCCAGAAGTTTGCGTTAGTTACAGATTACTACAGACTGTTCTGTTTTTGACAGATTCTGTTTTCCGTGTGTTGTTTGCTTATTTCGATGCATCTATGGCTAGTAAAATAGTTTATAAACCATAGAGAAGTTGGAATACAGTAGGTTTAACACCAATATAAATAAAGAATGAGTTCATTACAGTACCTTGAAGTGGTGTTTTGCTTTCTTTCGCTAAGCTTACGAGATTTCTGTTGAGTTTTGTGTTGTGAAGTTTTCAAGTTTTGGGTAAAGATTTGATGGACTATGGAATAAGGAGTGGCAAGAGCCTAACCTCAGGGATGCCCATGGCACCCCAAGATATTCAAGAATAGCCAAAATCCTAAGCTTGGGGATGCCCCGGGAAGGCATCCCCTCTTTCGTCTTCGTTTATCGGTAACTTTACTTGGAGCTATATTTTTATTCACCACATGATATGTGTTTTGCTTGGAGCGTCTTGTATGATATTAGTCTTTGCTTTTTAGTTTTCCACAATCATCCTTGCTGTACACACCTTTTGGGAGAAACCCACATGATTAGAATTTATTAGAATACTCTATGAGCTTCACTTATCTTTTGAGTTAAGTAGTTTTTGCTCTAGTGCTTCACTTATTTCTTTGAGCACGGTGGTGGCTTAATTTTGTAGAAATTGTTGATCTCTCATGCTTCACTTACATTATTTTGAGAGTCTTTTAGAACAGCATGGTATTTGCTATGGTTAAATAAAATTGGTCCTAGAATGATGGGCATCCAAGTTGGGTATAATAAAAACTATCATAGGAAGTGAATTGGATGCTATGATCAATTTGATACTTGATAATTGTTTTGATATATGGAGGTAGTGATATTAAAGTTATGCTAGTTAGGTGATTATGAATTTAAAGAATGCTTGTGTTGAAGTTAGCAAGTCCCGTAGCATGCACGTATGGTAAAAGTTGTCTAACAAATTTGAAACATGAGGTGTTCTTAGATTGTGCATCCTTATGAGTGGCGGTCGGGGACGAGCAATGGTCTTTTCCTACCAATCTATCCCCCTAGGAGCATGCGCGTAGTGCTTAGGTTTTTGATGACTTGTAGATTTTTGCAATAAGTATATGAGTTCTTTATGACTAATGTTGAGTCCATGGATTATACGCACTCTTACCCTTCCACCATTGCTAGCCTCTTCGGTACCGTGCATTGCCCTTCCTCACCTTGAGAGTTGGTGCAAACTTCGCCGGTGCATCCAAACCCCGTGATACGATACACTCTATCACACATAAACCTCCTTATATCTTCCTCAAAACAGCCACCATACCTACCTATTATGGCATTTCCATAGCCATTCCGAGATATATTGCCATGCAACTTTTTATCGTTCCGTTTATCATCATGACACGCATCACCATTTTCATATTGCCTTGCATGATCATGTAGTTGACATCGTATTTGTGGCAAAGCCACCATGCATAATTTTTTATACATGTCACTCTTGATTCATTGCCCATCCCGGTATACCGCCGGAGGCATTCATATAGAGTCATATCTTGTTCTAGTTTGGAGTTGTAATCCATAAGTTGTAAATAAATAGAAGTGTGATGATCATCATTATAGAGCATTGTCCCAAAAAAAAGAGAAAGGCCAAAAAAAAGAAAGGCCCAATATATATATATATATATATATATATATATATATATATATATATATATAAAGGGGACAATGTTACTATCTTTTTTTCCACACTTGTGCTTCAAAGTAGCACCATGTTCTTCATATAGAGTCTCATATGTTGTCACTTTCATATACTAGTGGGAATTTTTCATTATAGAACTTGGCTTGTATATTCCTACGATGGGCTTCCTCAAATGCCCTAGGTCTTCATGAGCAAGCAAGTTGGATGCACACCCACTTAGTTTCTTTTGTTGAGCTTCCATACATTTTTAGCTCTAGTGCATTCGTTGCATGGCAATCCCTACTCCTCATGTTGACATCAATTGATGGGCATCTCCATAGCCGGTTGATTATCCTCGTCAATGTGAGGCTTTCTCTTTTTTTGTCTTCTCCACACAATCCCCATCATTATATTATATTCCACCCATAGTGCTATATCCATGGCTCATGCTCATGTATTGCGTGAAGGTTGAGAAGTTTGAGATTATTTAAGTACGAAACAATTGCTTGGCTTGTCATCGGGGGTGTACAAGATGGGAGCATTTTGTGTGACGAAAATGAAGCATGACCTAACTATATGATTTTGTAGGGATGAACTTTCTTTAGCCATGCTATTTTGAGAAGACATGATTACTTTGATTAGTATGCTTGAAGTATTATTATTTCTTATGTCAATATGAACTTTTATTTTGAATCATTTGGATCTGAACATTCATGCCACAATAAAGAAAATTGCATTGAGAATTATGCTAGGTAGCATTCCACATCAAAAATTCTGTTTTTATCATTTACCTACTCGAGGACGAGCAGGAATTAAGCTTGGGGATGCTTGATACGTCTCCAACGTATCTATAATTTTTGATTGTTCCATGCTATTATATTACCTGTTTTGGATGTTTGTGGGCTTTATTTACACATTTATATCATTTTTGGGACTAACCTACTAACCGGAGGCCCAGCCCGTATTGCTGTTTTTTTGCCTATTTCAGTATTTCGAAGAAAAGGAATATCAAACGGAGTCCAAACGGAATGAAACCTTCGGGAGCGTGATTTTTGGAACGAACGTGATCCAGAGGACTTGGAGTGCACGTGAAGAAGCAATCGAGGAGTCCACGAGGGTGGAGGGCGCGCCCTTCCCTGGTGGGCGCGCCCCCTGTCTCGTGGGCCCCTCGGGCGTCCACCGACCTACTTCTTCCTCCTATATATACCCACGTACCCCGAAAACATCAGAGGCGACCACGAAAAACTATTTCCACCACCGTAACCTTCTGTATCCGCGAGATCCCATCTTGGAGCCTTCTCCGGCGCTCCGCCGGAGGGGGAATCGACCACGGAGGGCTTCTACATCAACACCATAGCCCTTCCGATGAGTTGTGAGTAGTTTACCACAGACCTTCGGGTCCATAGTTATTAGCTAGATGGCTTCTTCTCTCTCTTTGAATCTCAATACAAAGTTCTCCTCGATCTTCTTGGAGATCTATTCGATGTAACTCTTGTTGGAAATATGCCCTAGAGGCAATAATAAAATGGTTATTATTATATTTCTTTGTTCATGATAATTGTCTATTGTTCATGCTATAATTGTGTTATCTGGAAATCGTAATACATGTGTGAATACATAGACCACAACATGTCCCTAGTAAGCCTCTAGTTGACTAGCTCGTTGATCAACAGATAGTCATGGTTTCCTGACTATGGACATTGGATGTCATTGATAACGGGATCACATCATTAGGAGAATGATGTGATGGACAAGACCCAATCCTAAGCATAGCACAAGATCGTGTAGTTCGTTTGCTAGAGCTTTTCCAATGTCAAGTATCATTTCCTTAGACCATGAGATCGTGTAACTCCCGGATGCCGTAGGAGTGCTTTGGGTGTACCAAACATCACAACGTAACTGGGTGACTATAAAGGTACACTACAGGTATCTCTGAAAGTGTCTGTTGGGTTGACACGGATCGAGACTGGGATTTGTCACTCCGTATGACGGAGAGGTATCTCTGGGCCCACTCGGTAATGCATCATCATAATGAGCTCAAAGTGACCAAGTGGTTGGTCACGGGATCATGCATTACGGTACGAGTAAAGTGACTTGCCGGTAACGAGATTGAACGAGGTATTGGGATACCGACGATCGAATCTCGGGCAAGTAACGTACCGATTGACAAAGGGAATTGTATGCGGGATTGATTGAATCCTCGACATCGTGGTTCATCCGATGAGATCATCGTGGAACATGTGGGAGCCAACATGGGTATCCAGATCCCGCTGTTGGTTATTGACCGGAGAGTCGTCTCGGTCATGTCTGCATGTCTCCCGAACCCGTAGGGTCTACACACTTAAGGTTCGGTGACGCTAGGGTTGTAGAGATATTAGTATGCGGAAATCCGAAAGTTGTTCGGAGTCCCGGATGAGATCCCGGACGTCACGAGGAGTTCCGGAATGGTCCGGAGGTGAAGAATTATATATAGGAAGTCCAGTTTCGGCCACCGGGAAAGTTTCGGGGGTCACCGGTATTGTACCGGGACCACCGGAAGGGTCCCGGGGGTCCACCGGGTGGGGCCACCTATCCCGGAGGGCCCCATGGGCTGAAGTGGGAAGGGAACCAGCCCCTAGTGGGCTGGTGCGCCCCCCTTGGGCCTCCCCTGCGCCTAGGGTTGGAAACCCTAGGGGTGGGGGCGCCCCACTTGGCTTGGGGGGCAAGCCACCCCCCTTGGCCGCCGCCCCCCTGGAGATTGGATCTCCCAGGGGCCGGCGCCCCCCCAGGGCCCCTATATATAGTGGAGGGGAGGGAGGGCAGCCGCACCACAGCCCCTGGCGCCTCCCTCTCCCTCCCGTGACACCTCTCCCTCTCGCTGAGCTTGGCGAAGCCCTGCCGAGATCCCCGCTACTTCCACCACCACGCCGTCGTGCTGCTGGATCTCCATCAACCTCTCCTTCCCCCTTGCTGGATCAAGAAGGAGGAGACGTCGCTGCTCCGTACGTGTGTTGAACGCGGAGGTGCCGTCCGTTCGGCGCTCGGTCATCGGTGATTTGGATCACGACGAGTACGACTCCATCAACCCCGTTCACTTGAACGCTTCCGCTCGCGATCTACAAGGGTATGTAGATGCACTCCTCTCTCTCGTTGCTAGATGACTCCATAGATTGATCTTGGTGATGCGTAGAAAATTTTAAATTTCTGCTACGATCCCCAACAGTGGCATCATGAGCTAGGTCTATGCGTAGTTTCTATGCACGGGTAGAACACAAACTTTTTGTGGGCGTAGATGTTGTCAATTTTCTTGCCACTACTAGTCTTATCTTGTTTCGGTGGCGTCGTGGGATGAAGCGGCCCGGACCGACCTTACACGTACGCTTACGTGAGACAGGTTCCACCGACTGACATGCACTAGTTGCATAAGGTGGCTAGCGTGTGTCTGTCTCTCCCACTTTAGTCGGAACGGATTCGATGAAAAGGGTCCTTATGAAGGGTAAATATAAATTGGCATATCACGTTGTGGTTTTGGCGTAGGTAAGAAACATTCTTGCTAAGAAACCTATAGCAGCCACGTAAAAACTTGCAACAACAATTAGAGGACGTCTAACTTGTTTTTGCAGCATATGCCTTGTGATGTGATATGGCCAAAAGGATGTGATGAATGAAATATATGTGATGTATGAGATTGATCATGTTCTTGTAATAGGAATCACGACTTGCATGTCGATGAGTATGACAACCGGCAGGAGCCATAGGAGTTGTCTTTATTTTTTGTATGACCCGCGTGTCATTGAATAACGCCATGTAAATTACTTTACTTTATTGCTAAACACGTTAGCCATAGAAGTAGAAGTAATCGTTGGCGTGACAACTTCATGCACGATGATGGAGATCATGATGATGGAGATCATGGTGTCATGCCGGTGACGAAGATGATCATGGCGCCCCGAAGATGGAGATCAAAGGAGCAAAATGATATTGGCCATATCATGTCACTATTTGATTGCATGTGATGTTTATCATGTTTTACATCTTATTTGCTTAGAACGATGGTAGCTTAAATAAGATGATCCCTCGCAATAATTTCAAGAAAGTGTCCCCCCTAACTGTGCACCATTGCGAAGGTTCGTTGTTTCGAAGCACCACGTGATGATCGTGTGTGATAGATTCTAACGTTTGAATACAACGGGTGTAAGCCAGATTTACACACGCAATACACTTAGGTTGACTTGACGAGCCTAGCATGTACAGACATGGCCTCGGAACACGGAAGACCGAAAGGTCGAGCATGAGTCGTATAGAAGATACGATCAACATGAAGATGTTCACCGATGTCGACTAGTCCGTCTCACGTGATGATCGGGCACGGCCTAGTTGACTCGGATCATGTTTCACTTAGATGACTAGAGGGATGTCTATCTGAGTGGGAGTTCATTGAATAATTTGATTAGATGAACTTATTATCATGAACTTAGTCTAAAATCTTTACAATATGTCTTGTAGATCAAATGGCCCATGTTGCCCTCAACTTCAACGCATTCCTAGAGAAAACCAAGCTGAAAGATGATGGCAGCAACTATACGGACTGGGTCCAAAACCTGAGGATCATCCTCATAGCTGCCAAGAAAGATTATGTCCTAGAAGCACCGCTAGGTGACGCACCCATCCCAGAGAACCAAGACGTTATGAACGCTTGGCAGTCACGTGCTGATGATTACTCCCTCGTTCAGTGCGGCATGCTTTACAGCTTAGAACCGGGGCTCCAAAAGCGTTTTGAGCAACACGGAGCATATGAGATGTTCAAAGAGCTGAAAATGGTTTTCCAAGCTCATGCCCGGGTCGAGAGATATGAAGTCTCCGACAAGTTCTTCAGTTGTAAGATGGAGGAAAACAGTTCTGTCAGTGAGCACATACTCAAAATGTCTGGGTTGCACAACCGCTTGACTCAGCTGGGAGTTAATCTCCCGGATGACGCGGTCATTGACAGAATCCTTCAGTCGCTTCCACCGAGCTACAAGAGCTTTGTGATGAACTTCAATATGCAGGGGATGGAAAAGACCATTCCTAAGGTATATTCAATGCTGAAATCAGCGGAGGTGGAGATCAAAAAGGAACATCAAGTGTTGATGGTGAATAAAACCACTAAGTTCAAGAAAGGCAAGGGTAAGAAGAACTTCAAGAAGGACGGCAAGGGAGTTGCCGCACCCGGTAAGCCAGTTACCGGGAAGAAGCCAAAGAATGGACCCAAGCCTGAGACTGAGTGCTTTTATTACAAGGGAAATGGTCACTGGAAGCGGAACTGCCCCAAATACTTAGCAGACAAGAAGGCCGGCAACACCAAAGGTATATGTGATATACATGTAATTGATGTGTATCTTACCAGTACTCGTAGTAGCTCCTGGGTATTTGATACCGGTGCGGTTGCTCATATTTGTAACTCAAAACAGGAGCTGTGGAATAAGCGGAGACTGGCGAAGGACGAGGTGACGATGCGCGTCGGGAATGGTTCCAAGGTCGATGTGATCGCCGTCGGCATGCTACCTCTACATTTACCTACGGGATTAGTTTTAAACCTCAATAATTGTTATTTAGTGCCAGCTTTGAGCATGAACATTGTATCTGGATCTCGTTTAATGCGAGATGGCTACTCATTTAAATCCGAGAATAATGGTTGTTCTATTTATATGAGAGATATGTTTTATGGTCATGCCCCGCTGGTCAATGGTTTACTCTTAATGAATCTCGAACGTGATGTTACACATATTCATAGCGTGAATACCAAAAGATGTAAAGTTGATAACGATAGTCCCACATACTTGTGGCACTGCCGCCTTGGTCACATTGGTGTCAAACGCATGAAGAAGCTCCATGCAGATGGACTTTTGGAGTCTCTTGATTACGAATCATTTGACACGTGCGAACCATGCCTCATGGGTAAGATGACCAAGACTCCGTTCTCCGGAACAATGGAGCGAGCAACCAACTTATTGGAAATCATACATACTGATGTGTGCGGTCCAATGAGTGTTGAGGCTCGCGGTGGCTATCGTTATGTTCTCACTCTCACTGATGACTTGAGTAGATATGGGTATGTCTACCTAATGAAACACAAGTCTGAGACCTTTGAAAAGTTCAAGGAATTTCAGAGTGAGGTTGAGAATCAACGTGACAGGAAAATAAAATTCTTACGATCAGATCGTGGAGGGGAATATTTGAGTCACGAATTTGGTACACACTTAAGGAAATGTGGAATATTTCACAACTCACGCCGCCTGGAACACCTCAGCGAAATGGTGTGTCCGAACGTCATAATCGCACTCTATTGGATATGGTGCGATCTATGATGTCTCTTACCGATCTACCGCTCTCATTTTGGGGCTATTCTTTAGAGACTGCCGCATTCACTTTAAATAGGGCTCCGTCGAAATCCGTTGAGACGACACCGTATGAATTATGGTTTGGGAAGAAACCTAAGCTGTCGTTTCTAAAAGTTTGGGGATGCGATGCTTATGTCAAGAAACTTGAACCTGAAAAGCTCGAACCCAAGTCGGAAAAATGCGTCTTCATAGGATACCCTAAGGAAACCATTGGGTATACCTTCTACCTCAGATCCGAAGGCAAAATCTTTGTTGCCAAGAATGGGTCCTTTCTGGAGAAAGAGTTTCTCTCGAAAGAAGTGAGTGGGAGGAAAGTGGAACTTGATGAGGTGATAGTCACCCCTTCCGAACCGGAAAGTAGCGCAGCGCGGGAAGATGTTCCTGTGGTGCCTGCACCGACTGGGGAGGAAGTTAATGATGATGATCATGAAGCTTCAGATCAAGTTACTGCTGAACTTCGTAGGTCCACAAGGACACGTTCCGCACCAGAGTGGTACGGCAACCCTGTCATGGAAATCACGTTGTTGGACAACAGTGAACCTTCAAACTATGAAGAAGCGATGGCGGGCCCAGATTCCAACAAATGACTTGAAGCCATGCAATCCGAGATAGGATCCATGTATGAAAACGAAGTATGGACTTTGACTGACTTGCCCGATGATCGGCGAGCCATACAAAATAAATGGATCTTTAAGAAGAAGACAGACGCGGATGGTAATGTGACCATCTGCAAGCTCCAGCGCTCCTTCTATGGGCTGGTGCAAGCATCTCGGAGTTGGAACATTCAATTTGATGAGATGATCAAAGCGTTTGGGTTTACACAGACTTATGGAGAAGCCTGTGTTTACAAGAAAGTGAGTGGGAGCTCTGTAGCATTTCTCATATTATATGTGGATGACATACTGTTGATGGGACATGATATAGAATTCTTGGAAAGTATAAAGGCCTATTTGAATAAGTGTTTTTCAATGAAGGACCTTGGAGAAGCTGCTTATATATTAGGCATCAAGATCTATAGAGATAGATCAAGACGCCTCATTGGTCTTTCACAGAGTACGTACCTTGACAAGATATTGAAGAAGTTCAATATGGATCAGTCCAAGAAGGGGTTCTTGCCTGTATTGCAAGGTGTGCAATTGAGCACGGCTCAATGCCCGACCATGGCAGAAGATAGAGAAAAGATGAGTGTCGTCCCCTATGCCTTGGCCATAGGGTCTATTATGTATGCCATGCTGTCTACCAGACCTGATGTAAACCTTGCCGTAAGTTTGGTAGGAAGGTACCAAAGTAATCCCGGCATGGAACACTGGACAGCGGTCAAGAATATCCTGAAGTACCTGAAGAGGACTAAGGATATGTTTCTCGTTTATGGAGGTGACGAAGAGCTCGTCGTAAAGGGTTACGTCGATGCTAGCTTCGACACAGATCTGGATGACTCTAAGTCACAAACCGAATACGTGTATATTTTGAATGGAGGGGCAGTAAGCTGGTGCAGTTGCAAGCAAAGCGTCATGGCGGGATCTACATGTGAAGCGGAGTACATGGCGGCCTCAGAGGCAGCACAAGAAGCAATCTGGATGAAGGAGTTCATTACCGACCTAGGGGTGATTCCCAATGCGTCGGGCCCGATGACTCTCTTCTGTGACAACACTGGAGCTATTGCCCTTGCCAAGGAGCCCAGGTTTCACAGGAAGACCAGGCATATCAAGCGTCACTTCAACTCCATTCGTGAAAATGTTCAAAATGGAGACATACATATTTGTAAAGTACATACGGACCTGAATGTAGCAGATCCGTTGACTAAACCTCTCCCAAGAGCAAAACATGATCAACACCAGAACTCTATGGGTGTTCGATTCATCACAATGTAACTAGATTATTGACTCTAGTGCAAGTGGGAGACTGTTGGAAATATGCCCTAGAGGCAATAATAAAATGGCTATTATTATATTTCTTTGTTCATGATAATTGTCTATTGTTCATGCTATAATTGTGTTATCCAGAAATCGTAATACATGTGTGAATACATAGACCACAACATGTCCCTAGTAAGCCTCTAGTTGACTAGCTCATTGATCAACAGATAGTCATGGTTTCCTGACTATGGACATTGGATGTCATTGATAACGGGATCACATCATTAGGAGAATGATGTGATGGACAAGACCTAATCCTAAGCATAGCACAAGATCGTGTAGTTCGTTTGCTAGAGCTTTTCCAATGTCAAGTATCATTTCCTTAGACCATGAGATCGTGTAACTCCTGGATGCCGTAGGAGTGCTTTGGGTGTACCAAACGTCACAACATAACTGGGTGACTATAAAGGTACACTACAGGTATCTCTGAAAGTGTCTGTTGGGTTGACACGGATCGAGACTGGGATTTGTCACTCCGTATGACGGAGAGGTATCTCTGGGCCCACTCGGTAATGCATCATCATAATGAGCTCAATGTGACCAAGTGGTTGGTCACGGGATCATGCATTACGGTACAAGTAAAGTGACTTGCCGGTAACGAGATTGAACGAGGTATTGGGATACTGACGATCGAATCTCGGGCAAGTAACGTACCGATTGCCAAAGGGAATTGTATGCGGGATTGATTGAATCCTCGACATCGTGGTTCATCCGATGAGATCATCGTGGAACATGTGGGAGCCAACATGGGTATCCAGATCCCGCTGTTGGTTATTGACCGGAGAGTCGTCTCGGTCATGTCTGCATGTCTCCCGAACCCGTAGGGTCTACACACTTAAGGTTCGGTGACGCCGGGGTTGTAGAGATATTAGTATGCGGAAATCCAAAAGTTTTTCGTAGTCCCGGATGAGATCCCGGACGTCACGAGGAGTTCCGGAATGGTCCGGAGGTGAAGAATTATATATAGGAAGTCCAGTTTCGGCCACCGGGAAAGTTTCAGGGGTCACCGGTATTGTACCGGGACCACCGGAAGGGTCCCGGGGGTCCACCGGGTGGGGCCACCTATCCCGGAGGGCCCCATGGGCTGAAGTGGGAAGGGAACCAGCCCCTAGTGGGCTAGTGCGCCCCCCCTTGGGCCTCCCCCTGCGCCTAGGGTTGGAAACCCTAGGGGTGGGGGCGCCCCACTTGGCTTGGGGGGCAAGCCACCCCCCTTGGCCGCCCCCCCCCCTGGAGATTGGATCTCCCAGGGGCCGGCGCCCCCCAGGGCCCCTATATATAGTGGAGGGGAGGGAGGGCAGCCGCACCGCAGCCCCTGGCGCCTCCCTCTCCCTCCCGTGACACCTCTCCCTCTCGCTGAGCTTGGCAAAGCCCTGCCGAGATCCCCGCTACTTCCACCACCACGCCGTCGTGCTGCTGGATCTCCATCAACCTCTCCTTCCCCCTTGCTGGATCAAGAAGGAGGAGACGTCGCTGCTCCGTACGTGTGTTGAACGCGGAGGTGCCGTCCGTTCGGCGCTCGGTCATCGGTGATTTGGATCACGACGAGTACGACTCCATCAACCCCGTTCACTTGAACGCTTCCGCTTGCGATCTACAAGGGTATGTAGATGCACTCCTCTCTCTCGTTGCTAGATGATTCCATAGATTGATCTTGGTGATGCGTAGAAAATTTTAAATTTTTGCTACGATCCCCAACAACTCTTTTTGCGGTGTGTTTGTCGAGATCCGATGAATTGTGGGTTTATGATCAAGTTTATCGATGAGAAATACTTGAATCTCCTCTGAATTCTTTTATGTGTGATTAAGTTATCTTTGCAAGTCTCTTCGAATTATCAGTTTGGTTTGGCCTACTAGATTGATCTTTCTTGCAATGGGAGAAGTGCTTAGCTTTGGGTTCAATCTTGCGGTGTCCTTTCCCAGTGACAGCAGGGGCAGCAAGGCACGTATTGTATTGTTTCCATCGAGGATAAAAAGATGGGGTTTATATCATATTGCATGAGTTTATCCCTCTACATCATGTCATCTTTCTTAATGCGTTACTCTGTTCTTATGAACTTAATACTCTAGATGCATGCTGGATAGCGGTCGATGTGTGGAGTAATAGTAGTAGATGCAGGCAGGAGTCGGTCTACTTGTCACGGACGTGATGCCTATATACATGATCATGCCTAGATAATCTCATAATTATTCGCTTTTCTATCAATTGCTCGACAGTAATTTGTTCACCCACCGTAATACTTATGCTATCTTGAGAGAAGCCACTAGTGAAACCTATGGCCCCGGGTCTATCTTTTATCATATAAGTTTGCTATTTACTTTTATTCGCATCTTTACTTTTCCAATCTATATTATAAAATACCAAAAATATATTTATCTTATCATATTATCTCTATCAGATCTCACTTTCGCAAGTGGCCGTGAAGGGATTGACAACCCCTTTATTGCGTTGGCTGCGAGTTCTTTGTTTGTTTGTGTAGGTGCGTGGGACTTTTGAGGAGCCTCCTACTGGATTGATACCTTGATTCTCAAAAATTGAGGGAAATACTTACGCTACTGTGCTGCATCACCCTTTCCTCTTCAAGGAAAACCAATGCAAGCTCAAGACGTAGCATGGCACCTTAATCGTCGTCTGAAAAGTCTGCAACATGAACGTTGCAGCCTGAAAACGGGTCAGCACATGGAATATGCTGGCAATATAACACATAGAGAGTAATGAACAGAATAATGTTATCACTACATGCATATTTGGCTGGTGGAAAGCTCTATGGTTACAGTTTTGCAAAAAGCCAATTTTTCCCTACAACAAAGGAATAAATTTTATTTAACTATCATGGTGGTTGTTAAACATTGAGAAGGTACCTCCAACTCAATCCCAATTAAGAACGTGATTAAACCCAATCAAATTTAAATTAAGTAACATGATGATGAGATCCACATGATAATCCAAGAACTAGATACTCAAGATGTCCATAACCGGGGACACGGGTAAAACTCAAATAAGAGATCTAACCAGAAAGTTCAGCTTAAGAACTCCGGTTTGCAAAAAGAATCAAATCGAACGGAGCAACAAAACTCAAACTGCAAAAGAAACAAGCTCCGTTTACTAATCTAGACTTAAGTCACATTTTACAGTAGCAAAATCTTGTTCAAGTTGGTTAAACAGAAAGAGGGTTTCAAGACGAAACTCTAGGCGCTTGAATCGCCTGATTCCGATAAACGAGCGAAAAGTTATACTAAAATGAACATCGGATCAGAAATCGCGATCGAGAATAATCACGAAAAACCGAGAAAAAAACTGACGAACAGGCTAACGAACGAACGTTCGCTGTCTACGGCAAAACGGTGAAAACCGTTCGTTAAAACGAACGTACGGACGAACGTCCACAAAATAAATAAACCGACGGAAAACCAAAGAACCGATCTAAAAAAACGGATCCAGGGTTTAAAAACAAACCGAACGGTTTTATAGAAAAACCGGCGGCGGCTACGTCGGGTCCGGCGCGGGACGGCGGCGGCGTGCTCCGGCGGGTCGGCGGCGGCGCGGACGGCGGCGTCGGCGGCGGGGTCGGCGGCTGCGGCAACCGGCGGCGTCGGGCGGCTAGGGCTAGGGCGCGGGCTGGGCTGGGGCAGCGGTGTGGGCTTCGGGGCAGGGGGCCCCCAACTTAGAAAGCCCCCCCGGGCGGAGTCCCGCTCGGGTACGGCCCGGAGTCGGTTTACTTTTTTTTTTAATATTCCGACGTGTAGAAAAAGAAAGAAAAGAAATACCAAACGGACTCCAAAAATTCCGAAATAAATTTTCCCCGTCCTCTAAAAATAAGCCGGACAAGATGAACATTTATTTGGCCTAAAATGCAATTTTGAAAAACGCATATTTTGCCTATGCAAATAAAATCCCAAATAAAACCAAATATTTGTTTTTAATATTTTTCCTCCAATATTTCATTATTTTTGGTGAAGTCATATTATCCCCTCTCATATATTTTGAATATGAAATATTTTTCAGAGAGAAAATAATTAAAACAATTGATCCTCGTTTCGATATTTGATGAAACTCAAATATGAAAATCGTGAAATCCCCAACTCTCTCCATGGGTCCTTGAGTTGCTTAGAATTTCGAAGATCGCAAACCGAAATGCAATAAAATATGATATGCATGATGATCTAATGTATAACATACCAAATTGAAAATTTGGGATGTTACAACAATGTTTGGACACACCATTACCATGTGGTGTTCGAGGTGGCGTGAGTTGTGAAACTATTCCAAAATGAAGGCCAAACTCGTAACTCAAATATTCGCCTCCGCGATCATATCGTAGAAACTTTATTTTCTTGTTACGATGATTCTCCACTTCACTCTGAAATTCTTTGAACTTTTCAAATGTTTTAGATTTGTGTTTCAGTAAGTAGATATACCCATACCTACTCAAATCATCCGTGAAGGTCAGAAAATAACGATACCCACCGCGTGCTTCAACACTCATCGGACTGCATACATCGGTATGTATTATTTCCAATAAGTTATTAGCTTGCTCCATTGTTCCGGAGAACGGAGTTTTAGTCATCTTGCCCATGAGGCATGGTTCGCAAGTATCAAATGATTCATAATCAAGTGATTCCAAAAGTCCATCTGCATGGAGTTTCTTCATGCGCTTTACACCAATATGACCTAAACGGCAGTGCTACAGGTATGTTGCACTATCATTATCAACTTTGCATCTTTTGGCATCAATATTATGAATATGTGTATTACTACGATCGAGATTCAATAAACCTTTTACATTGGGTGTATGACCATAGAAGGTTTTATTCATGTAAACAGAACAACAATTATTCTCTGAATTAAATGAATAACCATATTGCAATAAACATGATCCAATCATATTCATGCTCAATGCAAACACCAAGTAACATTTATTTAGGGTCAACACTAACCCCGAAGGTAGAGGGAGTATGCGATGGTGATCTTATCAACCTTGGAATCACTTCCAACACATATCGTCACCTCGTCCTCAACTAGTCTCTGTTCATTTTGTAACTCCTGTTTCGAGTTGCTAATCTTAGCAACTTGAACCGGTATCAAATACCTAGGGGCTACTATGAACACTAAGAAAGTACACATCAATAACATGTATATCAAATATACCTTTGTTCACTTTGCCATCCTTCTTATCCGCCAAGTATTTGGGGCAGTTCCGCTTCCAGTGACCATTTCCTTTGCAGTAGAAGCACTCAGTTTCAGGCTTGGGTCTAGCTTTGGGCTTCTTCATGGGAGCGGCAACTTGTTTGTTGTTCTTCTTGAAGTTCCCTTTCTGTCCCTTGCCCTTTTTCTTGAAACTAGTGGTTTTGTTAACCATCAACACTTGATGCTCTTTCTTGATTTCTACCTTCGTCGATTTCAGCATCGCGAAGAGCTTGGGAATTGTTTTCGTCATCCCTTGCATATTATAGTTCATCACAAAGTTCTAGTAGCTTGGTGATAGTGACTAGAGAACTATGTGAATCACTATCTTATTTGGAAGATTAACTCCCACTTGATTCAAGCGATTGTAGTACCCAGACATTCTGAGTACATGCTCACTGGCTGAGCTATTCTCCTCCATCTTGTAGGCAAAGTACTTGTCAGAGGTCGCATACCTCTCGACATGGGCATGACTCTAAAATACTAATTTCAACTCTTGGAACATCTCATATGCTCTGTGGCATTCAAAACTTTTTGAAGTCCTGGTTCTAAGCCGTAAAGCATGGCGCACTAAACTATCAAGTAGTCATCATACCAAGCTTGTCAAACATTCATAACATCTGCATCTGCTCCTGCAATAGGTCTGTCACCTAGCGGTGCATCAAGGACATAATTTTTCTGTGCAGCAATGAGGATAATCCTCAGATCACGGACCCAGTCCGCATCATTGCTACTATCATCTTTCAACTTAGTTTTCTCTAGGAACATATCAAAAATACAGGGAGCTATATCGCGAGCTATTGATCTACAACATAGATAAGCAAAACTACTAAGACTAAGTTCATGATAAATTAAGTTCAATTAATCAAATTACTTAAGAACTCCCACTTAGATAGGCATCCCTCAAGTCTTCTAAATGATATGTGATCAGAATCAACTAACCCATGTCCGATCATCACGTGAGATGGGGTAGTCTTCAATGGTGAACATCTCTATGTTGATCATATCTACTATATGATTCACGTTCGAACTTTTGGTCTCCAGTGTTCCGAGGCCATGTCTGTACATGCTAGGCTCGTCAATTTTAACCCAAGTATTCCGCATGTGCAAAACTATCTTGCACCCGTTGTATGTGAACGTAGAGTCTACCACACCCGATCATCACGTGGTGTCTCAACACGACGAATTGTAGCAACAGTGCATACTCAGGAGAACACTTTTTCCTTAAAATTTAGTGAAGGGATCATCTTATAATGCTACCGCCGTACTAAGAAAAATAAGATGCATAAAAGATAAACATCACATGCAATCAAAATATGTGACATGATATGGCCATCATCATCTCGTGCTTTTGATCTCCATCTTCAAAGCATCATCATGATCTCCATCGTCACCGGATCGACAGCTTGATCTCTATCGTCGCGTCGTGGTCATCTCGCCAACTATTGCTTCGACAACTATCGCTAACGCATATTGATAGAGTAAAGCAATTACATGGCGTTTGCATTTCATACAATAGAGACAACCATAAGGCTCCTGCCGGTTGTCGATAACTTATAAAACATGATCATCTCATACAATAGCATATATCACATCATGTCTTGACCATATCACATCACAACATACCCTGTAAAAACAAGTTAGACGTCCTCTACTTTGTTGTTGCAAGTTTTTATGTGGCTGCTACGAGCTTCTAGCAAGAACCGTTCTTACCTACGCATAAAACCACAATGGTGTTTCGTCAAGTTTGCTATTTTAACCTTCTTCAAGGACCGGCCGCAATCAAACTTGATTCAAATAAAGTAGGAGAAACAGACACCCGCCAACCACCTTTATGCAAAACTAGTTGCATGTCTATCGGTGGAACCGATCTCATGTGCGTGGACATGTAAGGTTGGTCCGAGCCGCTTCATCCCACAATACCGCCGAATCAAAATAAGGCGTTGGTGGTAAGCAGTATGACTATCACCGCCCACAACTCTTTGTGTTCTACTTGTGCATATCATCTACACATAGACCTGGCTCTGATACCACTGTTGGGAAACGTTGCATGGAAAACAAAAAAAATTCTACGCACACGCAAAGATCTATCCATGGAGATGCATAGCAACGAGGGGAAGAGTGTGTCTACGTACCCTCATAGACCGTAAGCAGAAGTGTTTCACAACGCGGTTGATGTAGTTGAACTTTCTTCGCACTCCAACCGATCTAGTACCAAATGCACGGCACCTCCACGTTCTGCACACGTTCAGCTCGGTGACGTCCTCCGCCTTCTTGATCCAGAAAGACGACAAGGTAGTAGATGAGTTCCGGCAGTAGGGTGGTGTGGTGACGGTGATGATGAACTGATCTCCGCAGGGCTTCGCCTAAGCACTACAAAAATATGACCGAGGGAGTAAACAGCGGACGGGGGCGCCGCACACGGCTAAGATAATGTTGTGTGTCCTTGTGTGGTGCCCCCTACCCATGTATATATAGGTGGGAGGGGAGGAGGCAGCCCCTAGGGTGCCCCAAGAGACCTGGTGGCAGCCCTAGGGTTGTTGCCTTGCCCTGCGCCCCCTTTCCTTGTAAGAAGGGGGAAGGAAAGAGGGGGGAGAGGGAAGGAAGGGGGAGTCCTACTACACACTTCCTTTCCCTCCCCTCTTTCCTTCTCCTCCTCATAGGGCCGACCTGTATAGGGGCACACCAGCCCCTTGTGGGCTGGTGCTTTCTCTCTCTTGGCCCATAAGGCCCATATCTTTGCCGGGGTGCCCGGAACTCCTTTCTGGTGACCCGATAAGTACCGGGTACCCTCTGAAACACTTCCGGTGTCTGAATACCATCGTACTATATATCAATCTTTACCTCTCGACCATTTCGAGACTCCTTGTCATGTCCGTGATCTCATCCGGGACTCCGAACAACATTCGGTCACCAAATCACATAACTCATATAATACTATATCGTTAAGGAACGTTAAGCGTGCGGACCCTACGGGTTCGAGAACAATGTATACATGACCGAGACACCTCTCCGGTCAATAACCAATAGCGGAACCTGGATGCCCATATTGGCTCCTACATATTCTACGAAGATCTTTATCGGTCGAACCGTTATGACAACATACATAGTTCCCTTGGTCTATCGGTATCTTGCCCGAGATTCGATCGTCGGTATCTTCATACCTAGTTCAATCTCATTACCGGCAAGTCTCTTTACTCGTTCCGTAATAAATCACTTCGTGACCAACTCCTTAGTCGTTTTCTTGCAAGCTTATGATGTATATTACCGAGAGGGCCCAGAGATACCTCTTGGATACTTGGAGCGACAAATCCTAATCTTGATATATGCCAACTCAACAAACACCTTCGGAGATATCTGTAGAGCAAATTTATAATCACCCAGTTACGTTGTGACGTTTGATAACACACAAGGAATTCCTCCGGTATCCGGGAGTTGCATAATCTCATAGTCGAAGGAATATGTATTTGACATGAAGAAAGCAATAGCAATAAAACTAAATGATCATTATGGTAAGCTAACGGATGGGACTTGTCCATCACATCATTCTCCTAATGATGTGATCCCGTTATCAAATGACAACTCATGTCAATGGTTAGGAAACCTTAACCATCTTTGATCAATGAGCTAGTCTAGTAGAGGCTCGCTAGGGACATAGTGTTTGTTTATGTATTCACGCATGTATTAAGGTTTCCAATCAATACAATTCTAGCCTGAATAATAAATGTTTATCATGAATAAGGAAATGTAAAATAACATTTTTATTATTGCCTCTAGGGCATATTTCCTTCATTCTGGTCAATGCTGGCTGTAGATGATGTGGCAAGTGTATACTGCCACAGGCTTTGGTGGTAGCACCTGGGCTGAATTCAAAGCTATAAATTTTATGGCTGGCCTTATACTAGTGAAGTTTTCTAGTGGACCACTGGATCGCACTTGTAAGTTTACATTTGTTGATCTTGGGGTTGAAATCTTGCCAAAGGCAAGTTCTTTTGTTTATTTATTTTTGTCCAATAAAACGAGCATTTTTTCAATTAATGTTATATATGGATTATTGGCAAAAACATTTGTTTACTTATCTGTAACTATTTTACTAAATTACCAAAAAGATATGAACATATATTATGGGGTATTTGGGTATGTGTTTGCACTTGCCGGTAGGCGCACGGGTATTCCGGTACATTTTTGCACTTGCAGATCAGTGTATTCGAGTATGTATTTGTATATATCGATCGGTGCAAGCATTTGGGTGTGTGTTTTGTATGTATCGATTTGTATATTCGGATATGTATTTGCACTTGTCACTTGATGCACAGGTATTCGGGTACATATTTGTATGTATCAGCGATGCATGGATTTGGGTACATATTTACACTTGCCAGCCAGTGCACAGGTATTTGGGTAAGTATTTGTACGTATCGGCCGCCACATCTCTACCATGAAAACCTGATTGGTAGGTGATGTTCTTGGAACACTTGGAACCATCTGTTTCATGTATGTGCATTTAGTCTTGAAGGTATAACTACACCTAGGCTCCTTCTTTTCCACGGGAGAAATACTTGTATAACTCCATCACAATGTCTTTACAATCATCATGGACAATCTCCAAAACATCACCAGGACTGGACCCTAGCCAAGTCATACTTGTTAGAATAAATCCGAGGTACTCCGTCGACCATCTAAGGTCGATCATCCAAGGACAACGCAATCACATTAGGCACGACACCGAGATTTGTTAACGAGGTTCACCGATATGGCTACATCCCTGGGTCCTGACTATGGATGCTCCTCCTCATGATACCGCTACAATACCGCACCCGGTCGCCCTGGACGACGGCACATGCCGCCGACTTCCCCTGCGTTCCTATTCAATTATGTTGGCATAGATTACATCGTGTGTCTACCCTCACTATATATGAGAGGCCTAGGTTACAAGTGTCCTACTAGGAAACAACTCCATATTCTATCTAAACACAATACTACTCAGAGTCCAACTGTAACCTACCTTGTACATAATATTTGACACAACTCTAACAAACTCCACCTTGGCGAATATTCTCCACCACTTTGAATTTGTCCATGTGTCTAACTTCCATGTACATTAGACTTGAGCTTATCCCATGAGTACTGCTGCTACTTCAAAGACTCCATGTAACTCCACCTGCAACTTGTAGTCCCTTCTTTTCTTGACCACAGTCAGCACTCGAGCGAAATTAAATTCCCCTTACTCTAGTTTATGCTCCCAACTTCCAGAGTATCCGTTCAATGCCATCACACACCGACCAATGACCTGCGTGAAAGTGAACAACTCACATATTGGGTGTCACACATAAGAGTTACCTGAACTCAACATCACCGCTCTTCATTGACCGCATGTTTGAAACTTGAAGGAATTTCACCGTTGCATGTAGTCACCCCGAGTCAAATTCGCAGTTGTCTCACCACATGTGTGACCACCATAGCCCTGGCCCATCTCCATGTTCCGTGCATGCCGCACGCCTCGCCGCTATTACCGCGTCAAGCCTCCACTGTCCCGGCCGAGTCTAAAGGGCCGCGAACCCACACCACTCAACCCCCGCTGCAGAGTACCACCGATCATCACCGACCGATAACGAGCCTCACGCTTCTATCAGACCAATGGGCTCCAGTCCAAACTACGTATCACTCGCTTTTCCCGCTGAACAGGCTTCAACTATCTGTCTACCTACGCCGTTGTGACGCCCCCGATTCAATCATACACTAATCATGCACGCAAACTTGTACGATCAAGATCAGGGACTCACGGGAAGATATCACAACACAACTCTAAAACATAAATAAGTCATACAAGCATCATAATACAAGCCAGGAGCCTCGAGGGCTCGAATACAAGTGCTCGATCATAGACGAGTCAGCGGAAGCAACAATATCTGAGTACAGACATAAGTTAAACAAGTTTGCCTTAAGAAGGCTAGCACAAACGGGGATACAGATCGAAAGAGGCGCATGCCTCCTGCCTGGGATCCTCCTAACTACTCCTGGTCGTCGTCAGTGGGCTGCACGTAGTAGTAGGCACCTCCGGTGTAGTAGGAGTCGTCGTCGACGGTGGCATCTGGCTCCTGGGCTCCAGCATCTGGTTGCGACAACCAGGTAGAAAGGAAAGGGGGAAAAAGAGGGAGAAAAGCAACCGTGAGTACTCATCCAAAGTACTCTCAAGCAAGGAGCTACACTACATATGCATGGTTATATGTGTAAAGGGCCAAATCGGTGGACTGAACTGCAGAATGCCAGAATAAGGGGGGGGGGGATAGCTAGTCCTGTCGAAGACTACGCTTCTGGCAGCCTCCATCTTCCAGCATGTAGAAGAGAGTAGATTGAAGTCCTCCAAGTAGCACCGCATAGCATAATCCTACCCGGTGATCCCCTCCTCGTCGCCCTGTTAGAGAGCGATCACCGGGTTGTATCTGGCACTTGGAAGGGTGTATTTTATTAAGTATCCGGTTCTAGTTGTCATAAGGTCAAGGTACAACTCCGGGTCGTCCTTTTACCGAGGGGCACGACTATTCGAATAGATAAACTTCCCTGCAGGGGTGCACCACATAACCCAACACGCTCGATCCGATTTGGCCGGACACACTTTTCTGGGTCATGCCCGGCCTCGGAAGATCAACACGTCGCAGCCCTACCTAAGCACAATAGAGAGGTCAGCACGCCGGTCTAAATCCTATGGCGCAGGGGTCTGGGCCCATCGCCCATTGCACACCTGCACGTTGCGAGGGCGGCCGAAAGCAGACCTAGCCAAGTAGGCGTTCCAGTCCAATCCGGGGCGCGCCGCTCAATCGCTGACGTCATGAAGGCTTCGGCTAATACCACGACGTCGAGTGCCCATAACTGTTCCCGCGTAGTTGGTTAGTGCGTATAGACCAAATGGCCAGACTCAGATCAAATACCGAGAACTTGTTAAGCGTGTTATTTTGAAGTAACTGCGGACGCCGTCCAGGGCCAGGCCCACCTCTCGCCTAGGTGGTCTCAACCTGCCCTGTCGCTCCGCCACAAGATCCACTCACGGGTACTCCGATGAGCCGACCCGACTTTAGTCACCACAGGTATCATGTATAGAGTATATAAGTATATACCCGTGATCACCACCCAAGTGATCACGGCCCGATAGTATAGCACAACAGACGGACAAGAATGTAGGGCCACTGATGGAAAACTAGCATCCTATACTAAGCATGTAGGATTGCAGGTAAAGGTAACAACAGTAGTGGCAAAGACAGGCTATGCAGCAGAATAGGATTAACGGAAAACAGTAACATGCTACACTACTCTAATGCAAGCAGTATAGAGAAGAATAGGCGATATCTGGTGATCAACGGGGGGGGGGCTTGCCTGATTGCTCTGGCAAGAAGGAGGGGTCGTCAACAGCGTAGTCGGTCGGGGCACCAGCAGCGGCGTCGGTCTCGTAGTCTATCGGAGAGAAGAGGGGGAAGAAACAATGAATACAATGCAAACAGATGCATGACATGACAAAGCGTGATGCTAGGTGTGCCCTAACGCGGCAGTAGGTGATACCGGCGAAGGGGGGGAACATCCGGGAAAGTATTCCCGATGTTTCACGTTTTCGGACAGATGGACCGGAGGTGAAATGTTGCAGGTTCACTATGCTAGGGACGTGTGGTGAACGAACGGGCCGCGTATCCGGATTCGTCTCGTCGTTCTGAGCAACTTTCATGTAGAAAGTATTTTCATCCGAGTTACGGATTATTTTATATGATTTTCTAAAGATTTAATCATTTTCTAGAATTACTTAAATTAACAGAAAAGGAATATGACGTCAGCATGACGTATGTGTGATGTCAGCAGTCAACAGTATGGTTGACCAGGTCAAACTGACCAGTAGGGCCCACCTGTCATTGGCAGTGGGCTAACAGCAGATCATTTTAACTTAAACAGACTAATTAGTGACTGGACCCCACCAGTCAGTGACTCACTAGTTTAGCTAATTACTTTTATTTAGGAAAATGTTTTAATTAGGTTAATTATGTGGTGGGGGCCCGCATGTCAGTGGCACTGAGTGCCCAGTCAGCATAGTTGACCGGGGTCAACGGGTCAGCTGGGGCCCCTGGGACCCACCGGGCAGTGGCCCTGGGGGTGGCCCCCGGTCGGCCACGTTGGCGCGGCCGGCGTTCAGCCGTCGGCGACACAGAGAGGCGGCGGAGGCGCTCGGGAGGCCGGATTTCGCCTACAAGGGGCCAAAACGGACGCGGCCGACGCCGTTCGAACAGGAGCGGCGAGCCGCAGCTAACCGCGATGGTGGCCGGCCCCGGGGCGTCCGGAAACGGCATCGGCGTGGAGCACGGGCGGCGGTGGCCTTCGGGCGCTCGACGGCGATGGTGCTTCGGGACACGGCTTGCCGCGCGGAGCGGCCCTACGGGCGGCAGGTGCTCGCGCGCATCAACTGCCGCAGTCGACAGTAGGCGGGAGGCGACGAGCTCACCGGAGACGAGCTCGCGGCGGCGGCCGAAGCACTGGCCCGTCGAGGACGACGCCAGGGGGAGCGGGAGGAGTAGCGGGCGCGTGCAGTGGGCGCAGGCGGAGGTGCTGAGCACGGCGGGGTAGTCGGCCGCGAGCTCTGCGAGCCGTGGCCACGGCGGCGAGCACCACCGCGGTGACGAGCTCGTGCACGACGGGGGGGGGGGTTGGAAGCAGCTACGGGGGGGAGAGAAGAGATGCGCGAGGAGAGGGAAAAGGAGCCGGAGCTCACCGGGAAGGCACAAGGAGGCCCGGCGACAACTTAGTAGCAGCAGGGGGGTGGCCGGAGTGGACGGCGACGACCGAAGCGGAGGAAGGTGGCGATCCGGCGAGGCAGAGGACCTCCGAGGTCCGTGGCGTGGTCGCGGTCGTCGTGGTCGAGGACGAGGGGGTCTCCTGGACGCAGGCGGACGGAGGACGGCCGCTAGTGGCCACGCGCATGGTGAGGCCGCGGCGATGGCTTCGCTCCGGCGGGCGCGGTGCGGTGGATCTGAGGAGTGGAGGAAGGGGAAAGGGGGAGTGGATTAGGGTTCCACGGGGGAGAGAGGGGCGCTGTGGTTGGTCTTATCCCAACGGCGAGGCCGGCGAGGTGGTCGGGGTCGACCTCGCCCCTGTAGCGACACGGAGCAGAGGAACAGGAAGGGGAGGGAGCGACCGGTGAGGGGGAGTGGGCCGGCCTGCTGGGCCAGCTGGCTCGGGTGGGCCGATGCCCAAATGGGGCAGGGGCTTTCTCTCTCTCTCTCACCTTTTCCTTTTCTTTTGAAAACTTTTCTGTTTTCATTTAACAGTAGCCTTTTACATTTTCTTTTGCAATAATTACCTTTTGCAAAAATGTGCCACTGGTGAAAACAAATACTAGGGGAAGTGGTGCACTGCCACCATAAGCTTGGGATTTATTTGAATCCATTTGGAATTTTTCCTAATTGGAAAGGCATTTTAAAATGCTGATTTGCACTGTAATAGTTGCTTCTGTCCACCTTAGCGTTGTGGTGAAGTTGTTTTCCCTTAACAATAAATTGTTTTGGAATATTTGCTAAATGATGAACATTATTCCAGCAACTTTGTGCAACTTGAAATTTTCACTTAGAATTTGAATTGGATTCAGAGAAGGAATTTGAAGTGAGATATTAATCCAATATGATTAAGCTTTGTAAATCAAGATGACTTGGCATTGATCATAAGGGATTACTGTAGTGTGATGCTGGGGACGTTACAAATCTCCTCCACTACAAGTAATCTCGTCCCGAGATTTAGGATGTAGGAGGGAACAGTGTGGGGTATTCATCACGCAGGCGATCCTCGCGTTCCCAAGTGGCTTCATCTTCAGAATGGTGCGACCACTGGACTTTGAGGAACTTGATCGCCTTCTGACGTGTGCGGCATTCAGCTTGGTCGAGAATGCGGACCGGATGCTCTTTATAGGAGAGGTCCTGCTGCAATTCGAGCACTTCATGATCCACGGCTCGGATTGGGTCCTTGAAGCAACGGCGGAGCTGTGACACGTGGAACACATCGTGAACTTGAGATTGGTTCAGCGGAAGCTCCAGTTGGTATGCCACTTTTCCACGCCTTTCCAGAATAGTGAATGGGCCAATATAGCAAGGAGCTAGTTTGCCCTTGATTCCGAAGTGGTGAGCACCCTTCATTGGTGTGACTCGAAGATAAGCCTTTTCGCCAGGTTGATAGATCATGTATTTATGATGACGGTCATACTGACTCTTCTGACGCGACTGAGCAGTCTTGAGATTCTCACGAATAATGCGGGCTTGTTCTTCGGCATGTTGGATAATATCCGGACCAAAGAGTGGACGTTCTCCAGTTTCTGACCAGTTCAGAGGGGTTCGGCACTTTCGTCCATATAACACTTCAAAGGGGGCCATCTTCAGACTAGCTTGATAGCTATTATTATAAGAGAACTCAGCATACGGGAGAGATTCCTCCCATTTCTTGCCGAAGGAAATAACACAAGATCGAAGCATGTCTTCGAGAACTTGGTTGACGCGTTCAACTTGCCCTTGCGAGGATGAAACGCAGTACTGAATGACAGATGAGTTCCCATAGCTTCTTGGAAACTTGCCCAGAATCTTGAAGTGAATAAGCTGCCATGGTCTGAGCTGATAACCAATGGAATATCGTGGAGTGAAACAATCCTGGACATATAGAGCATTGCTAGCTGACTAGCAGTGATCGTTTCTTTGACCGCCAGAAAATGTGCAACTTTGGAAAGTCCGTCAATGACGACAAGAATAGCATCATTACCTTTCTGTGATTTGGGAAATCCAGTGACGAAGTCCATCTCAACATGGTCCCATTTCCATTCAGGAATAGAGATAGGTTGCAGAGTTCCAGCAGGCCTTTGATGTTCTGCTTTGATACGACGGCAAACGTCACACTCAGCAACATAACGAGCAATGTCTTGCTTCATATTAGACCACCATAATCTCTGATGGATGTCTTGGTACATCTTTGTACTACCAGGATGGATACATAGAGGCGTATCATGAGCTTCTTTCATAACTTCCTGAGTCATATCCAGGTTTTTCTCTGCACATGGCACCACTAGGCGGCCCTTGAAGTACAAAGTGCCATCTTCAGCAATAGTGAAGAATGAGGGCTTTCCTTCTGCGAGGTAGCGCTTAATCTTATGGGCTTCAGAGTCATATCCCTGTATTCTCTTGATGGAGTCCAAGAGATCTGGTTCGACAGCCAGTGTATTGAGCGAACCCTGGGAAACAACTCGAAGGTTCATCTTGCGAAACTCCTTAGGAGGGGGAGCGAGTGCACCCGGAGGAACAATATGGAGGTTCAGCTTTCTGAATTCTTCAACAAGCGAGGGCTGAACTTTGTGAACCTGGAGGTGGTTGCAGTAAGACTTGCGGCTCAAGGCATCAGCCATTACATTAGCCTTGCCTGGCGTATAGGAAATACCCAAGTCAAAGTCCGCAACAATCTCCATCCATCTCTGCTGACGGAGGTTCAGGTCTGGCTGAGTAAACAGATACTTCAGACTTTGGTGGTCAGTGAAGATCTCGCAACGATTATCGAGAAGGTAATGTCGCCACTGCTTCAACACATGAATGACAGCAGCAAGTTCGAGGTCGTGAACTGGGTAGTTCTCTTCGTGAAGGCGCAATTGCCGAGAGGCATAAGCAATCACTTTGCGGTCTTGCATTAGGACACAGCCTAATCCTTGACGGGAAGCGTCGCAGTAAATGACGAAGTCCTTCTTAGTATCAGGTGGAGCTAGAACTGGGGCAGAAGTCAACTTGTCTTTGAGTGCCTGGAAACTTTCCTGACATTTGTCTGTCCATTGGAACTTGACGCCCTTATGCAACAGGTTAGTCAGAGGCCTGGCGATCTTGGAGAAGTTCTCGACGAATCGACGGCAATAGCTGGCGAGACCGAGAAAACTTCTGACTTGCTTAACGTTCTTGGGAGGAGTCCAATCAAGGATAGCCTGGACTCGTTCAGGGTTGACGGCAATTCCATCCTTAGAGATGACATGCCCAAGATAGGTTACTTCAGGTAGCCAGAATTCACATTTGGAGAACTTGGCATATAGTTGATGCTCTCGTTGCTTTTCTAGCACAAGACGAAGATGTTCAACAGGTTCCTCTTCGTTCTTGGAAAATACCAGGATATCATCCAGATAAACCACGACGAACTTGTCGAGGTAATCCATGAATATATAGTTCATCAAACGAGAGAAGGTGGCTGGAGCATTGGTTAAACCGAAAGACATGACGGTGTACTCGTATGAACCATATCGAGTCACGAAGGCGGTCTTTGGGATATCCTCTTCGCGAACATGGATCTGGTGGTAACCCAACCTGAAGTCGAGCTTAGAGAACACTGATGAACCCGCCAGTTGATCATACAGATCATTGATCCGAGGAAGAGGGTATTTATTCTGAATGGTAGCTTGGTTTATAGGACGGTAGTCTTGAACTAATCGGTTTGTCCCATCCTTCTTCTTGACAAAGAGAGAAGGTGCTCCCCAAGGAGAGCAACTTGGGCGAATGAATCCTTTGCGAAGAGATTTGTCGATTTCCTCCTTAAGCTCAAGGAGTTCATGCGGCGACATCTTGTAGGGTCGTTTGGCTATAGGAGTGGTGCCTGGTTTCAAGTCGATGATGAATTCGACAGCTCTAGTAGGGGGAATCCCTGGAAGTTCTTCAGGAAAGACGTCGAGGAATTCACGCACGACGGGAATGTTTTCAATGCCCTCGAGTGGTGCAGCGTTCAATGCATTCAATGCATAGAGCCTTGCCTCGGCATTTTGCACCAGATGAGCTTGGTAAGTAACTATTTCATCTGAAGGGTGTAGCAGATGGACGGTCTTAGTGGAGCAAACGATTGAAGCAGTATGCGCTTTTAACCAATTCATTCCCAGAATGAGATCAATGCTACAGGACTTCAGTACGATGGGAGAGACAAGAAATTCCAGTCCTTCGATTTCAACGGGGACGTCGTTGCAAATCATGGAGGTTCGACATTGGCCCGCAGGGGTGTGTACTAATAGTGAAGCATTCATGTCTTCGCTTTTAATGCCATGCATGAATGCAAAATCTTCTGACATGAATGAATGTGATGCACCTGTATCAAATAAAACGGATGCTGGTACTGAATTTACGAGGAGTGTACCCATCACAGTAGCAGGCTGGTCTTGAGCTTCATTGAGATCAACGTGGTTAGCATGAACACGACCATAAGACTTGGCCTTGTTGCTGCGGGGCTGGTTGCTTCCATGGCCAGTTGCTGGAAGGGCCAGTTGATTCTGGTTCTGGTTGCATTCTCTAGCACGGTGTCCTGGTTGACCACACCTGAAGCACAAACCATTATTGGGAGTGGGAGCAGGAGCTCGGGGTGGTGGTGCTGGAAGCCTTGGCTGCCTAGTTGGAGGAGTAGGCAGACGAGGTGCAGCATAGGTCTGCCTTGGGGCAGGTGCAGTTGGCTGGTACATGCTGTTGGGAATCCATATCTTACGCTTCTGCGAGGGCGGGCCCGAAGATGAGCCCGTGTCACGGTTGCGCCTGTGAGAGCTCTGGTATTCCTGCAGACCAGTTTCGACATTGATGGCCTTGTTCACCAAGGTGGCGAAATCAGCAAAGTCATGCACTAGAAGTGCGAGCTTGATGTCAGCTTGAAGGCCGTCACGGAACTTCTCCTGTCTACGGGCATCTGTTGCAATGTCCTCTTCAGCATAGCGGGACAAGTCCAGAAACTCCCGTTGATAAGCTTCAACAGTTTTGTTGCCTTGGGTGAGGTTGCGGAACTCACGCTTCTTCCGGTCCATGACTCCCTGAGGAATGAAGCGGGCACGGAAAGCAGCTTGGAAGTCTGGCTAGGTGATGATTGTTCCAGCTGGCAGAGTACGCCTGTGGCTGTCCCACCATTGAGCTGCGGGTCCCTTCAGGAAGAAGGAAGCAAAGGTGACATAGCTGGTAGGGGCTACATCGGCAGACTCCATCTCATAGGTGATGTCACGGAGCCAGTCATCAGCATCCAGAGGCTGAGTTGAGCTGCGGTACACAGTTGGGTTGAGGCGCATGAAATCCTGCAGAGTTACTGGGGTTGGCTGCTGGTCCATATTGGGGCGAGGAAACTGAGCCATCATATTTTCCATGAATTGGCGGTTCAGTTCGAACTGTTGGATCATACCAGCCATGTACTCAGGTGGTGGTGGGGCATTGCCACCACTACCACGACCACCTGGTCTAACCATCCTGCTAATATATAATAGGGGTAGTTCAGCATTGAGAAATTTGCAAAGACAAGAATCATTCATGATGAAACATGCATAATGAAAGGAGCACGATAGCTACAACATAGTAGTCGACATAACTTACAAAAGGGGTCATGCATAGAGTTCAGTACACAGAGTTCAGTACATAGACTAAAACACCATAGGCGGCACACAGGCTCGCGGCGAATGCATCTAACACTAACAAGCCAGCCTACATCAGTCCCAAGAGGTACTGTGGAGGTAGGTGTAGCCTAAAAGCTGGTAGTGTCGCATCGGGAACTCCACGTCAGCAACCTGGGGTCCGCGAATACTCTGGTGCAGAACCTGACGCTCAGGTGGCAGAAGAGGACCAAGTGCGGGAGAGTAGCCTCCCACATCTGGCCAGCCGACACCCTGGGGCATCACAGTCCTGGCTGGGTAGATCGCAGAACGGGGCAGCTCTCTAGATCGGACAAAGGGATGCAACAGCGTCAGAGCACGGTAAAGGTGCTGACGGGTGGTGTACAACTCGTGGCGAAGAGCTCGGTTAGCTCGATCCAGCCCATCAGCATGCAGAACCAGGTTCTGATGGTAGAAGGGCTCTCGGGTGACAGTGCAGTAGGCAGCAGTATAATATCCCTCCGCACCAACATCAGATGCGATAGCAATGTGCCTGAAAGGGGAGGTGTCCAACTCCCGATACTCTCCATGAAGACATGTCAGAGCAGCATAAGCAGCATCGTGGACAGCCATATCGATGGTCACTCCAACACCATGAGCGGTGTGCAGCACAGTAGTGGAGTCATACTCCCGAGAGTAGAGGTGGACGCTGGCACGGTACTGCTCCTGGTTAAAGTCCTGGTACTCCTCGTAGACGGTGTACTCAGGGTGCCAGCGATAACCCAGATAGGTCATCATCTCAGCTAGCACAGCAGGTGATCTCGAGGCACCAATGGCCGTCGTGTGGCGCACGACCTGCCTCGTGGGTTCCATCTGAAAGCAAAGATGTTTCAAAGGAGTTAAATGACAGTGTGGGAATTGTTCAAAATACTATTCTAAGAAATAACTATGGCTAATCCAACTTTGGGGTGAATGTGGTCACGTGATCCTAGTGTTAGAGTTAGTAAATTCGTTTAACCCGAGTAGAAGAGAGTTCAGAGTCCCAGAGTAAAGGTCGAGGAGTAAAAGAGCCTAGTACCACCCAATGGCGACGTGGGCCCGTAAGCCACACAGCCATGTTAGTAAAAGTTTTGCAATGTCTAGACTCGACTTCGGCCAAGGAGTGTGGAAGGGGGATTCCTACAGGCAGTCGGCTCTGATACCAACTTGTGACGCCCCCGATTCAATCGTACACTAATCATGCACGCAAACGTGTACGATCAAGATCAGGGACTCACGGGAAGATATCACAACACGACTCTAAAACATAAATAAGTCATACAAGCATCATAATACAAGCCAGGGGCCTCGAGGGCTCGAATACAAGTGCTCGATCATAGACGAGTCAGCGGAAGCAACAATATCTGAGTACAGACATAAGTTAAACAAGTTTGCCTTAAGAAGGCTAGCACAAACGGGGATACAGATCGAAAGAGGCGCAGGCCTCCTGCCTGGGATCCTCCTAACTACTCCTGGTCGTCGTCAGCGGGCTGCACGTAGTAGTAGGCACCTCCGGTGTAGTAGGAGTCGTCGTCGATGGTGGCGTCTGGCTCCTGGGCTCCAGCATCTGGTTGCGACAACCAGATAGAAAGGAAAGGGGGAAAAAGAGGGAGAAAAGCAACCGTGAGTACTCATCCAAAGTACTCACAAGCAAGGAGCTACACTACATATGCATGGTTATATGTGTAAAGGGCCATATCGGTGGACTGAACTGCAGAATGCCAGAATAAGGGGGGGATAGCTAGTCCTGTCAAAGACTACGCTTCTGACAGCCTCCATCTTGCAGCATGTAGAAGAGAGTAGATTGAAGTCCTCCAAGTAGCACAACATAGCATAATCCTACCCGGCGATCCCCTCCTCGACGCCCTGTTAGAGAGCGATCACCGGGTTGTACCTGGCACTTGGAAGGGCGTATTTTATTAAGTATCCGGTTCTAGTTGTCATAAGGTCAAGGTACAACTCCGGGTCGTCCTTTTACCGAGGGACGCGGCTATTCGAATAGATAAACTTCCCTGTAGGGGTGCACCACATAACCCAACACGCTCGATCCCATTTGGCCGGACACACTTTTCTGGGTCATGCCCGGCCTCGGAAGATCAACACGTCGCAGCCCTACCTAAGCACAACAGAGAGGTCAGCACGCCGGTCTAAATCCTATGGCGCAGGGGTCTGGGCCCATCGCCCATTGCACACCTGCACGTTGCGAGGGCGGCCGAAAGCAGACCTAGCCTAGTAGGCGTTCCAGTCCAATCCGGCGCGCGCCGCTCAGTCGCTGACGTCACGAAGGCTTCGGCTGATATCACGACGTCGAGTGCCCATAACTGTTCCCGCGTAGTTGGTTAGTGCGTATAGACCAAATGGCGAGACTCAGATCAAATACCAAGAACTCGTTAAGCGTGTTATTTTGAAGTAACCGCGGACGCCGTCCAGGGCCAGGCCCACCTCTCACCTAGGTGGTCTCAACCTGCCCTGTCGCTCCGCCACAAGATCCACTCGTGGGTACTCCTACGAGCCGACCCGACTTTAGTCACCACAGGTATCATGTATAGTGTATATAAGTATATACCCGTGATCACCGCCCAAGTGATCACGGCCCGATAGTATAGCACAACAGACGGACACGAATGTAGGGCCATTGATGGAAAACTAGCATCCTATACTAAGCATGTAGGATTGCAGGTAAAGGTAACAACAGTATGGCAAAGACAGGCTATGCAGCACAATAGGATTAACGGAAAACAGTAACATGCTACACTACTCTAATGCAAGCAGTATAGAGAAGAATAGGCGATATCTGGTGATCAAGGGGGGGCGCTTGCCTGATTGCTCTGGCAAGAAGGAGGGGTCGTCAACAGCGTAGTCGGTCGGGGCACCAGCAGCGGCGTCGGTCTCGTAGTCTATCGGAGAGAAGAGGGGAAAGAAACAATGAATACAATGCAAACAGATGCATGACGATGCATGACATGACAAAACGTGATGCTAGGTGTGCCCTAACGCGGCAGTAGGTGATACCGGCGAAGGGGGGGAACATCCGGGAAAGTATTCCTGATGTTTCGCGTTTTCGGACAGATGGACCGGAGGTGAAATATTGCAGGTTCACTATGCTAGGGACGTGTGGTGAACGAATGGGTTGCGTATCCGGATTCGTCTCGTCGTTGTGAGCAACTTTCATGTAGAAAGTATTTTCATCCGAGTTACGGATTATTTTATATGATTTTCTAAAGATTTAATCATTTTCTGGAATTACTTAAATTAACAGAAAAGGAATATGACGTCAGCATGACGTATGTGTGATGTCAGCAGTCAACAGTATGGTTGACCAGGTCAAACTGACCAGTAGGGCCCACCTGTCATTGGCAGTGGGCTAACAGCAGATCATTTTAACTTAAACAGACTAATTAGTGACTGGACCCCACCAGTCAGTGACTCACTAGTTTAGCTAATTACTTTTATTTAGGAAAATGTTTTAATTAGGTTAATTATGTGTTGGGGGCCCGCGTGTCAGTGGCACTGAGTGCCCAGTCAGCATAGTTGACCGGGGTCAACGGGTCAGCTGGGGCCCCTAGGACCCACCGGGCAGTGGCCCTGGGGGTGGCCCCCGGTCGGCCACGTCGGCGCGGCTGGCGTTCAGCCGTCGGCGACACAGAGAGGCGGCGGAGGTGCTCGGGAGGCCGGATTTCGCCTACAAGGGGCCAAAATGGACGCGGCCGACGCCGTTCGAACGGGAGTGGCGATGCAGCTAACCGCGGTGGTGGCCGGCCCCGTGGCGGCCGGAAACAGCGTCGGCGTGGAGCACGGGCGGCGGTGGTCTTCGGGCGCTCGACGGCGATGGTGCTTCGGGACACGGCTTGCCGCGCGGAGCGGCCCTACGGGCGGCTGATGCTCGCGCGCATCCACTGCCGCAGTCCACAGTAGGCGGGAGGCGACTAGCTCACCGGAGACGAGCTCACGGCGGCGGCCGAAGCACTGGCCCGTCGGACGGCGCCAGGGGGAGCGGGAAGAGTAGCGGGCGCGTGCAGTGGGCGCAGGCGGAGGTGCTGAGCACGGCGGGATGGTCGGCCGCGAGCTCTGCGAGCCGTGGCCACGGCGGCGAGCACCACCGTGGTGACGAGCTCGTGCACGACGGGGGGGGGGGGGGGGGGGAAGCAGCTACGGGGGGAGAAGAGATGCGCGAGGAGAGGGAAAAGGAGCCGGAGCTCACCGGGAAGGCACAAGGAGGCCCGGCGACAACTTAGTAGCAGCAGGGGGGTGGCCGGAGTGGACGGCGACGACCGAAGCGGAGGAAGGTGGCGATCCGGCGAGGCAGAGGAGCTCCGAGGTCCGTGGCGTGGTCGCGGTCGTCGTGGTCGAGGACGAGGGGGGTCTCCTGGACGCAGGCGGACGGAGGACGACCGCTAGTGGCCACGCGCACGGTGAGGCCGCGGCGATGGCTTCGCTCGGGCGGGCGCAGTGCGGTGAATCTGAGGAGGGGAGGAAGGGGAAAGGGGGAGTGGATTAGGGTTCCACGGGGGAGAGGGGGGCGCTGTGGTTGGTCTTATCCCAACGGCGAGGCCGGCGAGGTGGTCGGGGTCGACCTCGCCCCTGTAGCGACACGGAGCAGAGGAACAGGAAGGGGAGGGAGCGATCGGTGAGGGGGAGTGGGCCGGCCTGCTGGGCCAGCTGGCTCGGGTGGGCCGATGCCCAAATGGGGCAGGGGCTTTCTCTCTCTCACCTCTTCCTTTTCTTTTGAAAACTTTTCTGTTTTCATTTAACAGTAGCCTTTTACATTTTCTTTTGCAATAATTACCTTTTGCAAAAATGTGCCACTGGTGAAAACAAATACTAGGGGAAGTGGTGCACTGCCACCATAAGCTTGGGATTTATTTGAATCCATTTGGAATTTGTCCTAATTGGAAAGGCATTTTAAAATGCTGATTTGCACTGTAATAGTTGCTTCTGTCCACCTTAGCGTTGTGGTGAAGTTGTTTTCCCTTAACAATAAATTGTTTTGGAATATTTGCTAAATGATGAACATTATTCCAGCAACTTTGTGCAACTTGAACTTTTCACTTAGAATTTGAATTGGATTCAGAGAAGGAATTTGAAATGAGATATTAATCCAATATGATTAAGCTTTGTAAATCAAGATGACTTGGCATTGATCATAAGGGATTACTGTAGTGTGATGCTGGGGACGTTACAGCCGTAGCCCCTCAATCAGCACCAAGTGAAGTCTTTCAGACTCCAGCTCCACCTTCAACATGACTCCATGGTAGATGACCAATCCACCCCCCGCGCTCCGTTGACTTCAAGCTCTCATGTGCGCACCTTCTTGAATCAACCCCGCGCCATAGTCTTGTTGAAGTTACACAAGCCTCGGGCTTGTGCCATATGTTTCCACGCCCTAGAAGTCGGTCACCATCAGCATCACGCTCCTATGTCATTGTCGCCGATCCCACCACCGTCTTTTGTACCAACAGACTTGCGTCGATTCGTCAGACTATCTAGTCCGACCCAGCCGAACTTGTCCGGCTGCATGGCACACTCGAGGCTCCTAAATCGTCTCCTAAGAATTTCTATCCATCACATGATAATTCCATCTTAGCTCAATTGACTTCCCCCAATGCATTCAAGCATCCCTGTTGTGCCAACTAATCTTTCACCCTTGTCTGCCATAATCCAAGGTTTTCAGTTTCGTGAACTTCTCCACCTCAAACCCGGTACCCGTTGGCGCCCTGGTTCTTCATGCGTCCGACTTTGTGAAAAATTATCTTTAGCTCAAACTTCCGCATGCTAGCAATTGCCTGTTTGTCAACGCCTGCCTCTCGATAGAAGTCCAACGTGATGATCTTTTTCCTTCTGCCAATTAGATCTGCAGCCTTGTGTCGTCCATTAGGACTCGGTCCTCTTTTTCTTTCCAAAACAAATTTGATACGCCTTGTAGCTTCCAGCATCTTTCTAGCCATGCATGCACGAGCCTTGGATTCAAGTGCCACGCACTACCTGGGCTGCGCGCCCATGCCCCTTGCTGCCCGCGAGGCTTAGGTCATGCGTGCGTGGCTGCACAGCGCTTCTGCCTGCCCTGGCACTTCCGTCGCGTGCGCCGCCGCCGCTTGCTCGCACATGCCCCGATTAATCCGAGTCCGCCGTTGAAATACGCTCGCCCGATCGATCTGATCGCCGGATGTCTCGCCTGATGCTGCTACGCGAACACGCGCCTTCCGATTGCTTCCTCTAGATCAACCATCCACAACCTCAAATCAAACCTTGCTCATGATATCACTTGTTAGAATAAATCTGAGGCACTCGTCGATCATCCGAGGACCAAGCAATCATATTAGGCACGACACCGAGATTTGTTAACGAGATTTATCGATATGGCTACATCCTCGGGGCGTGACTATGGGCGCTCCTCCCCATGATACCGCTACTCAGGATGGGAATGGGCCTGGTCGGCTCGCCGGGTCACTGACCCGACCCAAAAAATCAAGGCCAATGTGTCACGTGGGTCGGCCTCAAACAAGATTTGGGTCAACATGGCCGGCACCGAGTGACCCGTTGGGTCAGCAGGGCCGGCCCGCCTTATAGTCTTATAGCTCACAACAGCCGCAGTCTTCATCCCGCCGACGTTGTCGTAAGAGCCGATTTTACAACGCAGCCAGTTGTATATTTTTCGGCGAACGCTCGCGTATATGAACAACAAAATTGTCTTGATATGTTTCATTAAAATGTGCATGTACAAAATCACAAATAGACGGCTTAATTTTTTCCTATTACCAAGTACTCCCTCCATGCCAAAATAAGTGACACAAGTTTGTACTATAAAGTTAGTACAAACTTGAGTCACTTATTTTGGGACGGATGAAGTATTAAATATTTTATTAATTCTTACACTAGTTAGATTCCATTAAAGCGTGTCTAATTTTAACATCTCATCTTGCACAAGACAATGTAAATCAAGAATTTGGGTCGACTCGAAATACTCATCGGGTCAACAAGGCCACTGACTATTCTTTATATGGGTCGACCCGTGGCCTCTCAAATTGGCCTTGGGTCCATGAGGGCCGGGTCCAAGGCCAGGGCTGGGTCGGCTCATTCCCATCCTGAACCGCTACAATACTGCACCCAGTCGCCCTGTACGCCGGCACATACCGTCGGCTTCCCCTGTGTTGCTGTGCTATTATGTTGGCATAGATTACATCGTGTGTCTACCCTCACTATATATGAGAGATCTAGGATACAAGTGTCCTACTAGAGCACGAATCCATATCATATCTAAACACAATACTACTCAAAATCCAACTGTAACCTACCTTGTAAATAATATTTGACACAACTCTAACAATAATCCACCCTTCTACTCTAGAAAAACTAGCCAGACTATCACTTGCCTTATTCTGAGAGCGAGAAATATGAGTAATACAAGTTTGTCTAAGGCGCAATAAGAATCTAATTTCATTTACCGAGGAGGCATAAACCGAACGGTCCACTGCATCACATGAAATCATGGACACAGTCACTTCCGAGTCCATCTCGATGACAATGGGAAGTTGATGACCCACAAGTATATGGGATCAATTGTAGCCTTTTCGATAAGTAAGAGTGTCGAACCCAACGAGGAGCAGAAGAAAATGACAACTGGTTTTCAGCAAGATAATGTCTGCAAGTGCTGAAATTGTAAGTAACAGAGTAGTTTGATAGCAAGATAATTTGTAATGAGAAAGTAATGATAGTAGTAACAAAAGTGCAGCATGGTAGCCCAATCCTTTTAAGGCAAAGGACAAGCCAAAACGGTCTCTTATAATAAGCAAAGTGTTCTTGAGGGTACACGGGAATTTCATCTAGTCACTTTCATCATGTTGGTTCGATTTGTGTTCACTACTTTGATAATTTGATATGTGAGTGGACCAGTGCTTAGGTGCTATTCTTACTTGAACAAACCTCCTACTTATGATTAACCCCCTCGCAAGCATCCACAACTACGAGAGAAGTATTAAGAATAAATTCTAATCATAGCATTAAACTTTTGGATCCAATCGGTCCCTTACGGAATAGCGCATAAACTAGGATTTAAGCTTCTGTCACTCTCGCAACTCATTATCTAATAACTACTCCACAATGCATTCCCTTAGGCCCAAATATGGTGAAGTGTCATGTAGTCGACGTTCACATGACACCACTAAGGGAATCACAACATACATACTATCAAAATATCGAACACACATTAAGTTCACATGATTACTTGCAACATGATTTCTTCCGTGGCCTCAAGAACAAAAGTAACTACTCACAAATGATAATCATGCTCAAAATCAGAGGGGTATTAAATAGCATATTGGATCTGAACATATAATCTTCCACCAAATAAACCATATAGTAATCAACTACAAGATGTAATCAACACTACTAGTCACTCATAAGCACCAATTTATAGTTTCAGTACAAAGATTGAACACAAGAGATGAATTAGGGTATGAGATGAGATGATGCTTTTGAAAATGTTGATGGAGACTGCCCTCTCCATGATGGGAGAGTTGCTGGTGATGATGATGACGATGATTTCCCCCTCCGGGAGGGAAGTTCCTCCAGCGGAATCGCTCCGCCGGAGGGCAAAAGTGCTCCTGCCCAAGTTCCGCCTCGAGACGGCGGCGCTCCGTCCCGAAAGTCGTCTCCTTATTTTTTTTCTAGGTCAAAATGACTTATATACCAGAAGATGGACATCGGAGGTGGGCTGAGGGAAGCACAACCCACCAGGGCGCGCCTGGGCTCCTGGCGCGCCTAGGTGGGTTGTGCCCACTTGGTGGGCCCCCTCTGGTACTTATTGGCTCCACTATTTCTTATATATTCCATAAAAATTCCTCGTGAAGTTTCAGCTTGTTTAGAGTTGTGCAGAATAGGTGGCCTGACGTAGCTTTTCCAGGTCCAGATTTCCAGCTGCCGGAATTCTCCCTTTTTGTGTGTACCTTGCATATTATGAGAGAAATGGCATTAGAATTACTCCAAAAAGCATTATGATGCATAAAAATATCATAAATAATAGTAGGTAAACATAATGTGAAATGGACGTATCAGAAGTTCAGTCCTCTGAATGGCTAATGATAGACCTTCTATGCACGCGCACAACTTCACCTCTAGAGCATCTCTACAAGCTAAGAATAAGATCGTGCCCATATTATTATGAAGTATCATTCTAGCGCCTGCACTATCATTCGAAACATAAGAGCCATCAGTATTTAATTTCATCCAACCATGCACTCGCGGCCTCCATACCGGAGAAATGTTTCGACGTGGAGCTACCACTGGTTTCACATCCAACCATGCACTGGCAGCCTCCACACCGGAGAAATGTTTTGACATGGAGCTACCACTGGCGCAGGTCACCGGTCATATGAAATAATGGTTTTGCCCTTTACTAGATCAACATCACTATTCAGCTTAACACCAATCAACTCATCCAGATATCTCTGCAGAAATTTGACAGATACTTCCATGGTCGGTTCTGGTTTGTGGTGAACAAGTTCATTACGTACATATCAACTTCTCCAGAATATAGGTAGCAGCTTACATCGATCAACATTGCTCAAGGGAGCTAGGGCATGAAGGATCCATTCCTTGCCACTGGGGACCACCGACTCAATTGCCGGGAGTTGCCACACATTTTTCATCGCCATATATAGATCTCGTCCAATTGACACCTCAAGAAAGGATGAAAGTTATCCTCATCTTCCATACCACATACGACAACCACTCATCGGCTCGAGGCCAATTTTTTCCTTATTCTTCCATGCCGCCGCATGAATGGCGATGTCGAGGGTGTCACTTTGTCTCGAGAGGTTCCAGGCGATGGCGAGAAAGGGGCCTCAGCTAGGAGCAGCCACTTCGCTCGCTTTGGACGTCGTGGCTCGAGTGTGGAAATATGGAGGATGTCGCTCCGATTTGGAGGTTGTGTATATTTACACAACACTTTTCACATATTGTTGGACGACGATTTTAGTGTTCGGTTGTCTAAATATGCTTTCCACGTTCGTTTCCACACTCTACTAGAGATGCTCTAAGAGCGTGTGCAGCGTCGGCTATGTCTAAGAAATTACTGGAGTCGGGGTCTATGGAAACTGATTGTGCTCTACCATTTAGGCACTTAGTACGTCGCGCATTGCCGCGTTCCTATTGGAGAGCGGGACTCCGCTAGGTAGCAGAGCCTTCTCGAGTTCTTGCCCAGTTTAGAGGAATGCAAATGCTCAACCAAACGCTCTTGAGCGATACAAATAAATAAAAACAAA
This sequence comes from Triticum aestivum, assembly GCF_018294505.1. Taxonomy (NCBI): domain Eukaryota; kingdom Viridiplantae; phylum Streptophyta; class Magnoliopsida; order Poales; family Poaceae; genus Triticum; species Triticum aestivum. The sequence continues at coordinate 119,849,208 of NC_057808.1, forward strand.
GACATGTTTGAACAATATATGAGTCATAATTTATTTAATTTACTTATTTTATGTTGCACCACACGTGCGATCTTCTCAATGGAGATCAGCCCTCCTTCAGTTAACAAGTTAACAGAATGTTCACTCTGACACAGTCGGTGTGCATGACTACATGCATCGGCAGAAGCTAGGGTTCCCCCGAGTCGCCTTAGAGAGGGACGCGAGGGACGGGGAAAGGGGCGCTTCAACCACTTGATCATGAGGAACTCATGGAGCTCAGATTGAGGGAGGAAGGAAATGGTATGTCCTCATGTTGTGGTCGGGCGGGAGTGGCGGCGCTAGACTGTGCAGCCTGGCTATATATATGTTTGCCAGCTACCCTATCGTGTCGTTTGTCGGCCGAGGCTTGGTGTTCGTCGGGTCTTGGCGGCCTCTGGGAACCATGGGGGTGTTGATGGCGGCTCTTGCCTGGCGTGGTGATGCTGGTGGAGGTGCTACACGGTGGAGAGTAGGGGGAGAGGTGGTGTGCGATTGCGTGGTGGAGCGCGGCGGTGTTCATCGTCTTCTTTCGAGCTTGGTGGTGGGTGCAGGAGGTTGCGGCGTGGGGCCTTGGTCGATGCAGATCTCGACCAGGTGTGGTCGTGCCGGGAGCGGCGACTGGGATTTGCTGCGGTGGCCGAGGCGCGCATGGTGGCTCTTGTCGACGCCAACTTGTCTCGAAGGAAGGCGGACCCTTTGTGGTGTTGGTGGTGTCGTGGCCAGGATTTGCGTTGGTTCCATGCTGGTGGTCGGAGCAGGGGCTCGCACAGTGGAGCACCATGGTGGGCGTGCGCATTCGCGTGGGCGATTCAGCGCGCCGGTTTCTGCCCTATGTGGCTCCAGGTTGCAGCAGTGGCATGGAGTGCCAGCGGAGCTTGGCTGTTGTTGAGGATGGATGGGTGATGGCGAGGTGATTTCCGCGACCGTGCAGGTGCTGGTTGGTGGTCAGGCTGCTCTCCGCCGTGCGAGAGCGATGTACCGCGATGGTCTGGACATGGTGGCGAGGTGTTGCGACAGCGGCGGTGTGACTCTGACAGTTTGGCCAATCTATTGATGGGGGTGGGAGAGATGCGACGGTTCGGATGAAAATCCTGCTCGTTCCAGAGCTGGTGGCGCCGGCGCCCGTGGGTGTCGTTTTCCTCCTTGGAGGCGTCGCCGAGTGTGTCGGCATCTCCCCTCCTTGATCAGATTGTGGTCTTCAGGCGAAAGCTTTGTCCGTTGCAGGACCGGAGATGGCGGCGGTGTGGCGTCGTTACTCTGTTGAGAGCATCGCATGTGGAGACCTGGCCTGGTTTCTGTCTGTGGTTCTCCGGTGCTTGCCGCTGCCCGAGTCGATCTTCGTGGGCGCTATGTATGCAGCTGCCGATGATTCCAAGACGATGGCTTTCTCAGGGCTGACCGAGTCCCGCTATTCACTCGCCGTCTCCTCTTAGACATTCAAGGGTGGTAGTGCGTTGGCAAGGGAATTCGGTTGGAGTTGTTGCTATTCGAGGCTATCGGTTTTTGTGTGACGCGACTAGTTGATTGGCTTAGGGCAGGCTCTTTTCTTTTGTGTTTGTACTCGTCGCCGTGGAGGGTGAAGTTCAAACTGCACTTGTTTTTCGCAGCAAGTTGTAGTATCTTGTAATTGATTTCTATCTTTTATAAAAATATGATACGTTTAGGTGTACTAAAAAAAAGTTCGTCATGATCTAAGAAGTTTTCCGTCGCCACGTCGGACCACCCGTCGTAACCGACCGAGACGATCACAAGGTCGACATGTTAGCCATAATCTAGTATGCAGGTTGTTAGGTGGTCGTTAGCTAGATGCATGGCTGGATCAAGTGTGGCCGTTCAGAGAGTGTCTCACACGCGGTGCCCTGCATGTATTTAGTGGTTGCTCGGCTGTGCATGCGTGAGGCTATATAAGATGTGTGTGGTGTGTCCACAGAGTGACGAGTAGTAGTAGTTAGGAGAAACAATGTAGTCTCCAGTGATATCTCGTGTGGGTGTGCCCGTGGTGGTTTCGGGGCTCCGTCGACGTAGTTAGTCGTAGTGTCTAGTCCTTGTACATACTCTCTCTATCCGAAAAAGCTTGTTTCTTAAATAAATGTTTCTATCATCAAATTAATATTAGATACATCTATTTAAAAGACAAGTTTGGAACAAGTTTTTCGGACGAAGGGAGTATGTGCGTGAGTGTTGGGGTGTTTGTCACCATGTTTGTGAGTCAGAATACATGCGTTTTGCGCCGCGGGTTCTTCACCGGCAAATCCATCTTGGCTATTGTTCATCTTCGTCTCTTCCGGCTGGCGTTTGTCGTTGTCGGCGTTCTGGAAACGGGGGTCCCCAGACTTGCTTGCCTGCGGCCCACGGCGTGGCTCCACAAGCGGGCTTGTACGACCCATCTTCACCAACAAGCACACAAGACCCTCGCGAGGCGGACGACACAAGACCTCCTCGGGAGCAGCCTCACCAGGCTGGCTCGCGAGGGGCGGAGAGATCAAGGCAAGGAAAACCTCGCGAGGATCTCATGACGTGAGCCATGACGACCAAGGCCAGGCGGGCGCCAGCGCGCACAGTGTTCTTGCTTCCTCTTTGGTGCTAAGGAGGCAAGCGCAAGCGAGGAGTACCGAGGCGTCAAGCAAAGGTTTCCATATCGGTGCAATGAGACCAAGACCAGCAGGACGGCAAGACGGAGGTCACCGTGGAGTCCAAGACGGCGTCACCACCAGAGCCTTTGGCAGGCGAAGACTACTTTTGTCAGGATAAGCTGTACTAGCTGTCCCCTTTCAAATTGGCCGTTGTTGGCTCCCTTCCCGCTCAATATTTGGGGAGTGGATCAGGGCCTCTATAAATAGGATTAGCCACCACAGTAGGAGGCATCTCAACTCGAACCGAGCCTCAGCCAACTCATCTTGGACTAGATCCAATCCATCCTCACACCCACCAAGCACAAGAACACCTCTTCTCAGGAGGCCGTTCTTCCCCTTGTACTGTTCATTCTCAGCCCAAGAGGCAATCCACCACCACCACACTGGAGTAGGGTATTACACCACAACGGTGGCTCGAACCAGTATAAATCTTGTGTCTCGTGTGTTGAGAGTTCGTCGTGCTTAGCCTAAACACCGCGAAGCGTGTGAGGGCGTGATCGGTGAGGGGGAGATCTTCGCGCGCACCCCAGTGTTTGAACCTTAAGGGTTTTGCCGGAACCCGAAATCCAACATCTGGCGCGCCAGGTAGGGGTGCGCTGAAGCCTTCTTCTCATCGATCCGTGCTTCACCGCTTCACGACAACCATGTCGGACGCTCGTCGCGCCCGCACTGAGCGCCGGGCCGCCCTCGCCGTTCAGACGGCCCCCGTCGGCGGGCCTCCCCGTCGTTCTCCGTCGCCTGCCGCCAACACCGTCATTGGCCCGGCGGGAAATGAGCAGCAAGCCTCCTCGCTGCACCCCTCGGTGCGGCGGGATGGCCGCACCACCACTCCATCGCTGACCCCGGCCGGTTCGTCGTCTCACGCCCGTCGCGCTCCCACGGACGCGCAGGCCGCGCTGTGCATGGCGCGCGAACTCCTGCGCTACCGCCCCATCGACGACCTCTAGGAGGACTGGCGGGACTGCATCGCCGAGCTCGTCAGCGCCGCAGGGGGCTCCCCTGCACTGTCCCTCTCGCTGCCTCGCCCTCCGCCGGCCACGGGTGACGTGGCTCATGGAGCGCCTCCACCACCTCTGCACCAAGATGGCGCCCTAGCGCCGAGACGCGCGGCTCCGCGGCGCGACCCGCCACGCCAAGCACCCGCGCGTGAAGAAAGAAGCTGTCAAGAAGTCCCTCGGCCGCAGGAGAACGCTCTACCGCTCCCCGCACCGCCACGTCAGGATCGCTTGCCGCGGCGAGGCCTTGCACCGCTTGCCGTGGCGGCGCGCGGGCACCAAGATCAAGCTCCACCTCCAAGGCGGGCCCCGGTGACCATGGCAGGCTGCCGTGCCTTCACCCCCCGAGCTGCGTAGCGTCACCTGGCCGGGCAAGTTCAAGCCGGATCTGCCTCCTCGCTACGACGGCACCCCCGACCCCGCGGAGTTCCTGCAGCTCTACAAGCTGAGCATCGAGGCGGCCAACGGCGACGAGAAAGTCATGGCGAACTGGTTCCCCATGGCGCTCAAGGATGGCGCGCGCTCATGGCTCCTGATCCTGCCTCATGACTCCATCTCCTCCTGGAACGAGATGCGCGACCGCTTCGTCGCCAACTTCCAGGGCACTCGCGACCGTCCCCCGGCCGCGGGTGACCTACGCCGCGTCAAGCAGCAACCAGGGGAGACCCTCCAGAAGTACATCCATGTTGGAAATATGCCCTAGAGGGAATAATAAAATGGTTATTATTGTATTTCCTTGTTCATGATAATTGTCTATTGTTCATGCTATAATTGTATTAACTGGAAACCGTAATACATGTGTGAATACATAGACCACAACATGTCCCTAGTAAGCCTCTAGTTGACTAGCTCGTTGATCAATAGATGGTTATGGTTTCCTGACCATGGACATTGGATGTCATTGATAACGGGATCACATCATTAGGAGAATGATGTGATGGACAAGACCCAATCCTAAGCATAGCACAAGATCGTGTAGTTCGTTTGCTAAGAGCTTTTCTAATGTCAAGTATCGTTTCCTTAGACTATGAGATTGTGCAACTCCCGGATACCGAAGGAATGCTTTGGGTGTACCAAACGTCACAACGTAACTGGGTGGCTATAAAGGTGCACTACAGGTATCTCCGAAAGTGTCTGTTGGGTTGGAACGAATCGAGACTGGGATTTGTCACTCCGTATGACGGAGAGGTATCTCTGGGCCCACTCGGTAATGCATCATCATAATGAGCTCAATGTGACTAATGAGTTAGCCACGGGATCATGCGTTACGGAACGAGTAAAGAGACTTGCCGGTAACAAGATTGAACGAGGTATGGGGATACCGACGATCGAATCTCGGGCAAGTAACATACCGATAGACAAAGGGAATTGAATACAGGATTGATTGAATCCCCGACATCGTGGTTCATCCGATGAGATCATCGTGGAACATGTGGGAGCCAATATGGGTATCCAGATCCCGCTATTGGTTATTGGCCGGAGAGGTGTCTCGGTCATGTCTGCATGGTTCCCGAACCAGTAGGGTCTACACACTTAAGGTTCGGTGACGCTAGAGTTGTTATGGGAAATAGTATGTGGTTACCGAAGGTTGTTCGGAGTCCCGGATAAGATCCCGGACATGCGAGGAGCACCGGAATTGTCCGGAGGTGAAGATCGGTATATTGGACAAAGGGTATTGGAGTCCGGAATTGTTCCGGGGGTACCAGGCTATGACCAGCATGTCCGAAAGGGGTTTCAGAGGCCCCGGCAAGCGTTTGGGGGCCTTATGGGCCAAGGGGAAGGGGCAAACCAGCCCACTAAGGGGCTATGCGCCCCTCCCAACCCCTCTCACGTAACCAGGAGAGGTGGGGGCGCCACCCCTAGGGCAGCCGCCCCTCCCGGCTTGGGGGGCAAGTTTCCTAGGGGGTGGGGGCGCCCAAACCCATCTAGGGTTTCCCCTGGCCGCCGCCTCCTCCTCTAGATCCATCTAGAGGGGCCAGCCCCCTCTCCCCTTCCCCCTATATATAGTGAGGGGGTGGGAGGGCAGCCACACCCTTCCCTTGGCGCAGCCCTCTCCTCCTCCAACTCCTCCTTCTCCTCCGTAGCACTTAGCGAAGCTCTGCCGGAGAACCACGAGCTCCATTGCCACCATGCCGTCGTGCTGCTGGAGTTCTCCTTCAAACTTCTCCTCTCCCCTTGCTGGATCAAGAAGGAGGAGACGTCCCCGGGCTGTACGTGTGTTGAACGCGGAGGCGCCGTCCGTTCGGCGCTAGATCGGATCTTCCGCGATTTGAATCGCCGCGAGTACGACTCCATCAACCGCGTTCTTGTAACGCTTCCGCTTAGCGATCTTCAAGGGTATGAAGATGCAGTCCCTCTCTCTCGTTGCTAGCATCTCCTAGATTGGTCTTGGTGACACGTAGGAAAATTTTGAATTATTGCTACGTTCCCCAACAGTGGCATCATGAGCTAGGTCTAAGCGTAGATTCTATGCACGAGTAGAACATAAAATAGTTGTGGGCGATGATTTGTTCAATTTGCTTGCCGTTACTAGTCTTATCTTGATTCGGCGGCATTGTGGGATGAAGCGGCCCGGACCGACCTTACACGTACTCTTACGTGAGACAGGTTCCACCGACTGACATGCACTTGATGCATAAGGTGGCTAGCGGGTGTCTGTCTCTCCCACTTTAGTCGGATCAGATTCGATGAAGAGGGTCCTTATGACGGGTAAATAGCAATTGGCATATCACCGTTGTGGATTTTGCGTAGGTAAGAAACGTTCTTGCTAGAAACCCATAGCAGCCACGTAAAACATGCAACAACAATTAGAGGACGTCTAACTTGTTTTTGCAGGGTATGCTATGTGATGTGATATGGCCAAAAGGATGTGATGAATTATATATGTGATGTATGAGATTGATCATGTTCTTGTAATAGGAATCACGACTTGCATATCGATGAGTATGACAACCGGCAGGAGCCATAGGAGTTGTCTTAATTTATTGTATGACCTGCATGTCAATGAAAAACGCAATGTAATTACTTTACTTTATTGCTAACCGTTAGCCATAGTAGTAGAAGTAATAGTTGGCGAGACAAATTCATGAAGACACGATGATGGAGATCATGGTGTCATGCCGGTGACGAAGGTGATCATGCCGCGCCTCGTAGATGGAGATCAAAAGGCGCAAGATGATATTGGCCATATCATGTCACTTTATGATTTGCATGTGATGTTTGTCATGTTTACATCTTATTTGCTTAGAACGACGGTAGCATAAATAAGATGACCCCTCACTAAAATTTCAAGAGATGTGTTCCCCCTAACTGTGCACCCTTGCGAAGGTTCGTTGTTTCAAAGCACCACGTGATGATCGGGTGTGATAGATTCTAACGTTCGCATACAACGGGTGTAAGCCAGATTTACACATGCGAAACACTTAGGTTGACTTGACGAGCCTAGCATGTACAGACATGGCCTCGGAACACAAGAGACCGAAAGGTCGAACATGAGTCGTATAGTAGATACGATCAACATGGAGATGTTCACCGTTGATGACTAGTCTGTCTCACGTGATGAACGGACACGGTCTAATCGATTCGGATCATGTATCACTTAGATGACTAGAGGAATGTCTATCTAAGTGGGAGTTCATTAAATAATCAGATGAACTTAATTATCATGAACATAGTCAAAAGGTCTTTGCAAATTATGTCATAGCTTACGCTTTAGTTCTACTGTTTAAGATATGTTCCTAGAGAAAATTTAGTTGAAAGTTGATAGTAGCAATTATGCGGACTGGGTCCGTAAACTGAGGATTGTCCTCATTGCTGCACAGAAGGCTTATGTCCTTAATGCACCGCTCAGTGTGCTGAACCTCGAGCGTCGTTTGTGGATGTTGCGAACATCTGACATACACGTTTTGATGACTACGTGATAGTTCAGTGCGTAATGTTAAACGGTTTAGAATAGGGCACCACGCAATTCCGTTGAGACGACACCATATGAACTATGGTTTAGAGAAACCTAAGCTGTCGTTTCTTAAAAGTTTGGGGCTGCGACGCTTATGTGAAAAAGTTTCAGGCTAATAAGCTCGAACCCAAAGCGGATAAATGCATCTTCATAGAATACCCAAAACAGTTGGGTATACCTCCTATTTCAGATCTGGAAGCAAAAGTGATTGTTTCTAGAAATGGGTCCTTTCTCGAGGAAAAGTTTCTCTCGAAAGAATTGAGTGGGAGGATGGTGGAGACTTGATGAGGTTATTGAACTGTCACTTCAACTAGTGTGTAGCAGGGCACAAGAAGTTGTTCTTGTGGCACCTACACCAATTGAAGTGGAAGCTTATGATAGTGATCATGAAACTTCGGATCAAGTCACTACCAAACCTCGTAGGACGACAAGGATGCGTACTACTTCAGAGTGGTACGTAATCCTGTCTTGGAAGTCATGTTGCTAGACAATAATGAACCTACGAGCTATGGAGAAGCGATGGTGGGCCCAGATTCCGACGAATGGCTCGAGGCCATAAAATCCGAGAGAGGATCCATGTATAAAAACAAAGTATAGACTTTGGAAGAACTACTTGATGGTCGTAAGGCTGTTGGGTGCAGATGGATTTTAAAAGGAAGATGGACAATGATGGTAAGTGTCACCATTAAGAAAGCTCGACTTGTCATTAAGATGTTTTCCGACAAGTTCAAGGAGTTGACTACGATGATATTTTCTCACTCATAGCGATTCTAAGAGTTTGTTGGAATTATGTTAGCAGTTACTGCATTATTTATGAAATCTTGCGGATAGGATGTCAAAAACATTGTTTCCTCGACAATTTTCTCGAGGAAAGGTTGTATGTGATACAACCAGTAGGTTTTGTCAATCATAAAAGATGCTAACAAGTATGCAAAGCTCCAGCAATCCTTCTAAGGACTGGAGTAAGCATCTCGGAGTTGGAATGTACGCTTTGATGAGATGATCAAAGATTTTGGGTTTTTACAAAGTTTATGAGAAACTTGTATTTCCAAAGAAGTGAGTGGGAGCACTATAGAATTTTTTATGAGTATATGTTGTTAACATATTGTTGATCAGAAATGATGTAGAATTTTTGGAAAGCATACAGGGTTATTTGAAAAGTGTTTTTCAATGTAAAACCTGGATTAAGCTACTTGAACATTGAGCATCAAGATCTATAAGGATAGATAAAAAACGCTTAATAGTACTTTCAAATGAATACATACCGTGACAAGATTTTGAAGGAGTTCAAAATAGATCAGCAAAGAAGGATTTCTTGGCTGTGTTACAAGGTGTGAGTATTGAGTAAGACTCAAGACCTGACCACGGCAGAAGAGAGAGAAAGGACGAAGGTCGTCCCCTATGCTTTAGACGTAGGCTCTACAGTATGCTATGCTGTGTACCGCACCTGAAGTGTGCCTTGCCATGAGTTAGTCAAGGGGTACAATAGTGATCCAGGAATGGATCACATGACAGCGGTCGAACTTATCCTTAGTAACTAGTGGACTAAGGAATTTTCTCGATTATGGAGGTGGTAAAAGAGTTCGTCGTAAAGGGTTACGTCGATGCAAACTTTGACACTAATCCGGATGACTCTGAGTAGTAAACCGGATTCGTATAGTAGAGCGGTTATTTGGAATAGCTCCAAGTAGCGCGTGGTGGCTGCATCTACAAGATGACATAGAGATTTGTAAAGCACACACGGATCTGAAAGGTTCAGACCCGTTGACTAATAACCTCTCTCACAAGCGAGATATGAACAAGCCCCATGGGTGTTGGATTCATTACAATCACATAGTGATGTGAACTAGATTATTGACTCTAGTGCAAGTGGGAGACTATTGGAAATATGCCCTAGAGGCAATAATAAAATGGTTATTATTGTATTTCCTTGTTCATGATAATTGTCTATTGTTCATGCTATAATTGTATTAACTGGAAACCGTAATACATGTGTGAATACATAGACCACAACATGTCCCTAGTAAGCCTCTAGTTGACTAGCTCGTTGATCAATAGATGGTTATGGTTTCCTGACCATGGACATTGGATGTCATTGATAACGGGATCACATCATTAGGAGAATGATGTGATGGACAAGACCCAATCCTAAGCATAGCACAAGATCGTGTAGTTCGTTTGCTAAGAGCTTTCTTAATGTCAAGTATCATTTCCTTAGACCATGAGATTGTGCAACTCCTGGATACCGAAGGAATGCTTTGGGTGTACCAAACGTCACAACGTAACTGGGTGGCTATAAAGGTGCACTACAGGTATCTCCGAAAGTGTCTGTTGGGTTGGCACGAATCGAGACTGGGATTTGTCACTCCGTATGACGGAGAGGTATCTCTGGGCCCACTCGGTAATGCATCATCATAATGAGCTCAATGTGACTAATGAGTTAGCCACGGGATCATGTGTTACGGAACGAGTAAAGAGACTTGCCGGTAACAAGATTGAACGAGGTATGGGGATACCGACGATCGAATCTCGGGCAAGTAACATACCGATAGACAAAGGGAATTGAATACGGGATTGATTGAATCCCCGACATCGTGGTTCATCCGATGAGATCATCGTGGAACATGTGGGAGCCAATATGGGTATCCAGATCCCGCTATTGGTTATTGGCCGGAGAGGTGTCTCGGTCATGTCTGCATGGTTCCCGAACCCGTAGGGTCTACACACTTAAGGTTCGGTGATGCTAGAGTTGTTATGGGAAATAGTATGTGGTTACCGAATGTTGTTCGGAGTCCCGGATGAGATCCCGGACATGACGAGGAGCACCGGAATTGTCCGGAGGTGAAGATCGGTATAGTGGACAAAGGGTATTGGAGTCCAGAATTGTTCCGGGGGTACCAGGCTATGGCCAGCATGTCCGAAAGGGGTTTCGGAGGCCCCGGCAAGCGTTTGGGGGCCTTATGGGCCAAGGGGAAGGGGCGAACCAGCCCACTAAGGGGCTATGCGCCCCTCCCAACCCCTCTCACGTAACCAGGAGAGGTGGGGGCGCCACCCCTAGGGCAGCCGCCCCTCCCGGCTTGGGGGGCAAGTTTCCTAGGGGGTGGGGGCGCCCAAACCCATCTAGGGTTTCCCCTGGCCGCCGCCTCCTCCTCTAGATCCATCTATAGGGGCCAACCCCCTCTCCCCTTCCCCCTATATATAGTGAGGGGGTGGGAGGGCAGCCACACCCTTCCCTTGGCGCAACCCTCTCCTCCTCCAACTCCTCCTTCTCCTCCGTAGTGCTTAGCGAAGCTCTGCCGGAGAACCACGAGCTCCATTACCACCATGCCGTCGTGCTGCTGGAGTTCTCCCTCAAACTTCTCTTCTCCCCTTGCTGGATCAAGAAGGACGAGACGTCCCCGGGCTGTACGTGTGTTGAACGCGGAGGCGCCGTCCGTTCGGCGCTAGATCAGATCTTCCGCGATTTGAATCGTCGCGAGTACGACTCCATCAACCGCGTTCTTGTAACGCTTCCGCTTAGCGATCTTCAAGGGTATGAAGATGCACTCCCTCTCTCTCGTTGCTAGCATCTCCTAGATTGGTCTTGGTGACACGTAGGAAAATTTTGAATTATTGCTACGTTCCCCAACAATCCAGTGCTTCAACAACGTTCGTCTCAAGATCCCTAAGGTGACGGACGAGGCCATCATCTCTGCGTTCTCCGATGGTGTCCGCGATGTCAAGATGAAGGAGGAGCTCGCCATCCACGAGGAGTTGTGCACATCCCTGGAGCTGTTCAACCTGGCGACCAAGTGCGCAAGGGCTGAGGAAGGGCGCCTTTCCCTTCTCGAGCTCCTAGCTGCCGACCTAGAGGAAAAGAAAGCCAAGGCCAAGGACGTGAAGCGCAAGGGAGCGGCCGTACTCGTAGCAGAGCCAGACACGAAGCGTGCTAGGGACCGGCCTGAGTCATACAAGAACAGCCGGCCGTTCTGCGCCTTCCAAAACGTGCACAACCACAACACCAACGATTGTCAAGAGCTCAGGGCCATTCGCGACGGATGCTTCAGTCGACGCCCCGAGTGCAACGACCTAGGCTACGGCCGAGGAGGAGGACGTGGCTGAGGACGCTGGGATGACCGGGGCCCGCGCCAGGAGTGGCGCGACCGGCCTCGTGAGGAGCGCTGGCAGGATCAGCCTCGCGAGGACCGTCCTCAGGGCAATGCTGGGCTTCCTTCGCTGCCGCCACCACCAAGAAGGAACGACGACCACCATCAAGACGAGGGGGCTGGGGGCTTCCAGGAGCCGCGTGCTATCGCCTGCATCTTGGGCGAAGCTCAAGCCCCAGCCTCACAGCATATCTTCAAGCAGTTTGCCCGCGAGGTGAACGCAGTCCTTCCCAGGCTCGAGGCCACGCGCCCGCTCAGGTGGTCCAAGTGCGTCATCACCTTCAGTTCGTCAGATCAGCTCAAGTGCGCGGCAATCGCTGGCGCTCTTCCGATGCTTTGTTCGCCCATCATCAGCAATGTACAAGTCACCAAGACCTCATCGATGGCGGCGCAGGGCTCAACTTCTTGTCCGTCGACACGTTCGACAACCTTCAAGTGCCCTACGATCAGCTCCAGCCTACCAAGCCCTTCTCTGGAGTGACCGACGGCTCCACCACGCCGTTAGGGCAGGTCCGCCTTCCCGTCACCTTCGGAGAACGCAACAACTACCGCACCGAGCTCATCGACTTCGACGTCGCTCACATCCGTCTGCCGTACAATGCCATCCTCGGGTATCCAGCCCTGGCCAAGTTCATGGCGGTCACGCACCATGGCTACAACGTCCTCAAGATGCCAGGGAGCGGCGGGATCATCACAGTCCCCTGCGAAGAAAGAGATGCGGTGTGCTCCCTCGAGCGCGCCTTCCAAGCAGCGTCAATCAAAGACCCCGACAACAACGCAGCTCAGTATCCTCCTGAAGCCATCCCCAAGAAGAAGAAGCAACTACTCCGTGCCGGACCTCAGGAGAGTGGCACCGCAAGTGGTACCTCGTCAGGATCAGCGCCCGTGCCTGGGGCGCCTTCTTCCCTCGCATAGGAAGGCGCGCCCGGCACCCTCCTTGGGCAGGGCTCGGGGGCTCTCTTCTGGAGGGCCTCAGACCTTGCCAGCGTCACGAGGGAGGCGCTCGGGTACCACATGGAGGCGTGCTTCGCAACACGTTTCCCTCAGGAAGACAACGGGCGAGGAGCGCCCAACTCTCAGGAGTTCATCGCCAAGACCACTCAGGAGCTAGAGGAAGCAAGAGCCATGCGCGGCGACTGCCGCTCACCTGCCACAACTCCCCATCCAGGCGAGGATGGCGGGTTGCGTGTCTGCATCGACATCCCAGGGCTCAACAGAGCCGCATCTCAAGAGCTCTTCTGGCCTTCGCGCGTGGGATGCTGCGAGGACCCACCTCACAGCTACGTTCGCATGCCATTCTGCCTGCCGAGCGTGGTATCTGCCTTCCAGCGCAACCTGCGGAGCATTCTGGCGGCTCAGGAGGTCAGGCACCACACGGTCCTGGCGGATATGGAGACGGTCCTCAAGGAACCGCCTGAACCCCCAGAGCCTCCTGAGGCTCAGGGCCCCGGTGGCTCGTGAGGAGCAACCCCTTCGCTGCGCACCTTCAGCTGCCTCAACATTCCTTCATCAACAGAACCAGGTGACATTTTCCAAGTTTATTTAGCTGGGAGCGCCCTTGGGCTGCATCATTCCCAGGCCACGTGGGTCCGTCCCTGTGGCATGTATCCCTTTTTATGTTGTTAGCTTACCTTGCTGGGGGCGCCCCTCGGGCTGCATCATCCCCAAGCCGCTCGGGCCTGACCCAGTGGCATGTATCTTCCCTACATTTACTTAAGCCAATTTGCTTCCATGCTTAATCTATCTATGACTATCACCTGCTTGATTGTCACCTACCACGGGAGCCGTGCGCCGATTGTCTTTCTTCAGGACCCTTCGCGTGAGAAAGGTTAGGCACGGCATCTGTGCTCGGGCCCGTCCCTGCAGCGTCGATAAATCCAATGGCTGAGCTCTGTCTAGTGGGCCGGCCCCGTTCACGTCACCTCCTGGGGCCGTTGGTGCTTGGCCTTCTCATGCGATAACCTCAGGAGATTTGTTCGGCGCAGGTTGCCTAACCACCACGCAGGACCACCACAGCAAACAAGAATCAAGACCAGGCGCAAACCCGCCTTGAGGTAGGGCCTCGTGAGTCCCGCGCTGGCTCACGAGTGCCCAGACACACCTCGTCTAGCCCTGCAAGTGCAAGCCACGTGTCAGGGTGGGGTTGTACATGCCCCGGGGGCTCTCCGCAGTAGGGAGTCCCCTCCCACGTACCAGTGGAAGCACCATGCTCCGCGATGGCCATCGACACTGCCGAGGAGCGGCTTTGCCCGTGCAAGTGCGGAAGCGATATGCTCCGCGCTGGTGATAAACAACTGAGGGCGGCCCCATGGCCGTATCAACTTCAGGGAGCCCTTGAGCTCAGTGTCCGGCCTCACCGCAACACCTCCCCTCGGAAGAGTCGCGCGAGGGGGCTGGGCACGGGGGCTGCGCTCGGGTCACGCCCAAGCGTACGCCACCCAACCAGGTTCCCCGGACCTGGTCGTCGCACGCCCCTCCCGAGCCGAGCCTCGGCGAGGGCGAAGGTATGAAGGTTGTTTGCACGTCAAGGGGGACTCCTAAGCATCGCGACTCAGGAGCCTAATTGGTCACGTAGCCCCTCACTCCTTGGTCTCGTCCTGGTCTCCGGACGACCCAACGGCGGCTGAGGTATGCGCGCGGCCGGGTCCTGCCGACGTAGAACACTAAACCTACCCTCGCGTCTCCTCCCTATCAGCTGTTTGCGCGTCAAGGGAGACTCCTGAGCATCGCGACTCAGGAGCCTAACTGGTCATGTAGCCCCTCACCCCTTGGTCCCGTCCTGGTCTCCGGACGATCCAACGGCGGCTGAGGTATGCGCGGGGCCGGGCCCTGCCGTCGTAGAACGTAAAGCAAATAGGGAGAAAATAGCAAAATCTCAAGCAAATATTACAAGACATATTGTTCTCACAATACCAAACGCAAGTTTAACACCTTCACGAGGCATGATGCATGTTGCAGGAATAAAACAGAAAAGGAGCCGTAGGTCACCCCTAAGCACCACCGACGCCCGCGAGAGGCGCTCCTCCCTTCGTGACGTCGCCTGGACAGTTCCTAAGTGCCTACCAGGCCAAGGAGGCCTCGACAGGCACCAGGAAGCAAGCGCCTCGTGAGGAGGAGACTACGCCGGGCAGGTCAAGCTAAGTTATCTCTACATAAAACGATGATGTTGCGACACAGCACAGGAACGACAACCATAGCATAATAATTGGGAAATCATAGTTTGATTGCACGCCCCTCTGGGGCCCATACTGGTTTCTTTCTTAATACGGGAAGGAAGAACAAAGTAAAAACGACGTGTGCCCCTACAGTGGTCCGCGAGGGCGGGCTCTTGGCACCGTCCCGAGCTCAGCCAGACCCCTCCTCACGCTTCACGGAGGTGCGGTGACGAGACGACCCGCTGCCACCTTCGAAGCGGGCGCAGCGGCTGGTCGTAACCACCGCTGCTAGAGCTGTCGCCGGGGGAAGAGCCGCCGCAGCTGGACGAGGCATGGTCGGCACCAAGGGCGGGTTCGCCCTCATCCTCGTCATGACCATCATCATGGACGAGCACCTCCTCGCCGTCGTTGACCTCAGGGCAGCACCCGGCGCGGCGACCATCTTCCCCAAACACCCTCACGTAGAGGGTTGCATCATCGTCATACTTGAAATGGAGGGTGCACCACCTGCAAAGGCCGCGCACGCGGGCGAACGTCTGCCAGCCGCGGGCCAGGGCTATGTTGCCCACGACGGAGACCTCAACCGCGACCCAGGAAGCCCTGCTGCAGCAGCCGTCCGCCTGCAGCCAGATCTCGCCTGGACCTGAGGCCGGCAGCTCGTCGGCGAAGAAGCGCGGGAGCTGAAGCGAGTTGCCGGCCGGATTCTCCGACCAGACGATGAACTCCGGCAGCACCTCCGCCGAGTGGAAGCGCGCGACCACGTCACGTCTCCCTTCATCGACAGGGCTGCCGCGATTGGGGCGACCCCTGACGCGCGAAGCGGCACCACCGCGGCTGCGAAGGACCGCGACGGGGGTCGCGGTGTGCTTGCGGGGACGGCCGCGTCCACGCTTGGGCACCGAAGAGCCGGGCCCCTCGCGAGGGGCCTTCCCCTTCTCCGTGGCGGAGAACCTCTTCGACGGCGCCATCGGTGTCGCTACTGGCAATGGAGCAAAGGGGGAGAAGCGAGCGGAATAGGAAGAGATGGGCGACGGGGGCTCTGCCCCCCTCCCCATTTATAGCAGGAGAAGGCCAACCAGCGCCCCCCACGATCACAGGTAATGATGGTTTTTCATTGCATGCAGCAGGGACTCATCAAATCAGGCAGTAGCCGAGGCAGTGTGGGGAAGCGGAGACGCCCACGTCCAATCAACCGCCACGCGTCGACCAGGGCCGCAGGCTGTTGGGGCCCGCGGCGCTCAGCACTTGCCCTTTGGCTTCGCCCCAAAGCCAAGTCTGAGCGCGCCTTGGGCCCGGGGGCTACTGTCGGCGTTCTGGGAATGGGGGTCCCCAGACTTGCCTGCCTGCGGCCCATGGCGTGGCTCCACAAGCGGGCCTGTACGACCCATCTTCACCAACAAGCACTCAAGACCCTCGCGAGGCGGACGACACAAGACCTCCTCGGGAGCGGCCTCACCAGGCTAGCTCGCGAGGGGCGGAGAGATGAAGGCAAGGCAAACCTCGCGAGGATCTCATGACGTGAGCCATGACGACCAAGGCCAGGCGGGTGCCAGCGCGCACAGTGTCCTTGCTTCCTCTTTGGTGCTAAGGAGGCAAGCGCAGGCGAGGAGTACCGAGGCATCAAGCAAAGGTTTCCATATCGGTGCAACGAGACCAAGACCAACAGGACGGTAAGACGGAGGTCACCGTGGAGCCCAAGACGGCGTCACCACCAGAGACTTTGGCAGGCGAAGACTATTTTTGTCAGGACAAGCTGTACTAGATGTCCCCTTTCAAATTGGTCGTTGTTGGCTCCCTTCCTGCTCAATATTTGGGGAGAGGACCAGGGCCTCTATAAATAGGATTATCCACCACAATAGGAGGCATCTCAACTCGAACCGAGCCTCAGCCAACTCATCTTGGACTAGATCCAATCCATCCTCACATCGACGAAGCACAAGAACACCTCTCCTTAGGAGGCTGTTCTTCCCCTTGTACTATTCATCCTCAGCCCAAGAGGCAATCCACCACCACCACACTGGAGTAGGGTATTACACCACAACGGTGGCCCGAACCAGTATAAATCTTGTGTCTCGTGTGTTGAGAATTCGTCGTGCTTAGCCTAGAAATCGCGAAGCGTGTGAGGGCGTGATCGGTGAGGGGGAGATCTTCACGCGCACCCTAGTGTTCGAACCTTAAGGGTTTTGCCGGAACCCGAAATCCGACAGTCGTCGGAGGGTTGGCTCAGCGTGTGTCACTGGAGGACAGCCCCAACAATTGATATTCAAAGCCGTGGCGCGCGGCAGATGCAAAGGCGGCACAATATGACATCATGCGCGTGGCAAGCGCGAAGGCCGCAGAGGTCCTGCATGGTGGTGCAAAGGCCGTGGAGATGTGATACGGCGCACCGGCGTGACGCGTGTGGTGCAGCATGCACACGGCGGCATGATGGCATGGAGGCGGCGGTAGAGGCCGCAACGGCGAGGTGCGATGGTCGTGAAGCGGCGACCGTGGAGGCGCGTGACATGGAGTGTCTGCGGCGCGGTGACGTGGTCATGCGTAGAAGCGCGCGGCAACGTCGGACGTAGGCCTTCAAGAGGACGACAGACAACGAGCCGTGTCAAGATTAGGAGGAAAATTGTCAGCCATGATCTTGCATGCATGTTTTTTTTTGCATGCATGTTGTTAAATGGTTGTTAGCTACATGCATGGCTGGGTCAAGTGCTGCAGTTGAGAGTGGCTCACACCAGTGCCCTGCATTGTCCTCAGTGGTTTTTAGTGGTTACTTCCTGCGTGTGGGTGCTGAGGGCATGTACAATGATGTACAGTCAGCTGTTTGAAAGGGTTGACAACTAGGATTTTAAATGATGTGGAGGAGAGAGAATCAAGAGAGAGGAAGAGGTCGTCGGTAGAATTCCAGACGATCTGTAGGGCAGGAAAGTCGGGAGATACAGACAGCCATGTACCGTTGTATCGAGGCCGTCTGCACTTATGACGGTTTTCTCCTTCCACGATCGATCTGGTGGTTAGCCTTTCCACCCAGCGGAAGTTCAGCGGCCAGGATCAAATCCCCAATGTTCCGACCAGATCCACCAAAAGATTTATCATTTATTTATTTTGTTTCAATAGACCACCGAACAAGGTCTCAATGTAGGCGCTGTCCTTAGGGATGTTGTCAAAACTGTTGCACATGCCTGACGGAGTAGTGCGTGAGTGGCACAATATTAGGGCCAGCTTGTTGCTCGGCTGTGCATGCGTGAGGCTATATAAGATGTGTGTGTGGTGTGTCCACAGATTGACGAGGAGTAGTAGCTACGAGAAACAATGTAGTCTCCAGTGGTCTCTCGTGTGGGTGTATCCGTGGTGGTTGTCGGGGCTGCGGGTCTCCGAGGAGTAGTGTTGGAATTCTCCGCCGGATCCCTCGATGAGGACGCTCACGGGCTGGCGGGCGACGGCGATAATGAGGGCTAGCTCGTCGTTGGCGGCCACACGCTCGAAGCCGGCGATGGAGATCGCTTTCAGGCAGGCGGCATAGTGGGCGTCGTCGCTAGGCCCCCACCTGAATTTTTCTATTGAGCGACCGGGGGACACAATGGAGGAGAGAGTTCATTTTACATCGTTAGGTTAAACCCTCCCAACATCAACTAATTACCGGCAGAGACGCACGCATCAGGGAGGTGAATGCTCGCGAGGTTGTCCACGAAGATCTTGAAGCACGTGTCATCGCCGCCGGTTCCTATTGAAGCCGACCCCGAATGCGCGACCCAGTCGTGGTACAACATGCGCTCATTGGCCGGACGAGGAGCAGGTCAGCAGTAGCATCAAGGACAGGAGGGCAAGAGCCGCTAGAGCCAAGCCCCGACCTGTCGCCATGGTGGTGGTGGTTGATGAGCTAGGATGCTCTATTCGTGTGTGTGGTTGTAGCAAGACTTTGGCAGTAGTGCCGGTATTTATAGCAGGCCGGCCGGAGAAGAGCAGGGCACTACACTGACGGTAGTAGCTAGGGAGGGAGGGTTAGCAACTTGTGAGCGATCGAGCTAGCCCTTGGATCACTCCTTCGCTTGGTTGATATATATGGACCCTGATAAATGCCACACGTGTGTCATGAAGCAATTCCGTTCTGACGTTTTTTAATGATAATTTTGGTTAAAAGAGGATTGCATCTTTCTGTTTGGATGATAAGTTTTGATTTTTTTTTGTTTGGATGACACCTCTAATGTAAACAATGTTAGGACGGTGTTACTTCGTGCCACACGTGTGATACTTATTATTTGGGAGACATTTAAATTAGAGTAGTCATCTGACGATGGCGGAGGATCGGAGGCCCGGCCGGCGTGGCATGGATGGAAAGCTCAAAGGCACGCATGCCTTTCTTTTCTCCCATCTTTGGCGTGAGATCGAACGGCACGCTAATTACTTTTCACGTTGAGTGGAAATCCGAAAACGGACACGACGTGATGATTGTGTAGGAATTCTGTTATCACATTTGTCAACCCTCCCATGATGCGGCTTGCAACCGCGCGCGCCATCATTCCCCGCTGCCAATCTTTCCGTCCAGCAGGCCGGCACGGCATCGGCATGCATGCATGGTCCCATGATCGATCGGCCCAAGATCAAAGCAAGCAAGCGAAAGCGGCATTACTCCGAGCACATCTGCACGGCAAGCATGGCGGTGGAGGGGGGCAAGGGACAGAAGAAGGAAACCCAGCAGCATGCAGCAGCGCAGGGCATGATGCCCCTACATTACATGGATGGATTCTCTTTCTCTCTCTACGGAATTCTTATGATCGCTCTTTCCTCAGTGGAAGCCACACTGCCTCCTTCCAAAGCAAAGGTGACGACTTTTGGAGAGCTCTTGCATTGCATGGGCAAGCTGCTGCTGCTGCTGCTGCATGCACTGCACTTAAGAGAAAGAAAGAAAGGTAGATCAAGAAAGTTTTACTTGGTACTACAATAGTGTGTAGTATGTTAGTTTTCTTCCTTTATTCCTTCTTTTATTTTACACTTCTTTTGTTAGCTTTCCTCTCTCTTTTCCCCCTCCCTTTGTAACGTAGTAGTACTTCTTATAGTAACGAAATTTTACCGTAGAACTACGATGTGGGCCTAAAAGAAAAAGATTGAACAAGTGAGATCTTCCCGACCAGAGAAGCAGCTTCCTGCGCAGTACAAAATAGTGACTCAAGATTTAGCGTACATTGTAAGAACTGGAAGTTGGTTAACATTTGTGGTTCAATAGCTAAAACTATTTCCTGAGATGATTATATGGGATCAGAAGCGTTGTTTCACCCCAAGTATATTTTTCCGGAAATGATAAATCACTAATGTTCGGATTTTAAGCATGGCAACCCCTTTATCGAAAAAAAGCATGGCGACCCGAAAGTTTTTTCATGACAACTTTAATTGAGGCGAGGTAGCAAGTTTAATTCGCAAACAATTGCGAACTAAACTTGCCACTTCGAGTCAACTAGAATTACCATGAAAAAAGTTCAGGTTGACATGTTTAAAATCTGAACGTTCGGGATTTATGAAGATCTTTTTTTTTTAGTTGTGTCCTTAGGGTTAAAAGGTTAGAAGAGACTTGGCCGGTTAATTTGTGGAAAGCCGAACAAAAAAGATGGAGCACCTCGGCCAATCTGACTATCCACAAGACCCATGCCAAGAAGAGGAGCACCGTCGAGGTTTTCTACAAAGTCATCATCATCAGTCCTCAAACCAACGCGTCGGACTTCTCCATAGACTTGACACACTGAGAGCATCTCCAGCCGTTGGCCCCTCAGGCGGCGCTTTTACGCGCCCCCCGGGGGCGAGCCAGCGCTAAAAATCGGCATGGGGGCGAGCGGGTTCCCAGCCGCTCGCCCCTGGGTCGCCCTAGACACGTTTTTTTTAATTTTAAAAAATCTGAATTCGGCAAAGTTCGGCAAACTAGACATTCATATTCAACATGTTTGGCGTTTACATAAATTATTTATAAAAAAGGCATCTACGGGGCGAAGAAGTCGATCAGCGCGGCGAGGTCGCCGACGTCGCCGCCGTCCTCGTCGGAGTCGTCGGCCTTCTCCTTCTTGATGGCGCGGCCGCCCCTGCTGGACCCCTCCCCGGCATCTCCATGGCGGATCGGTGGTGGCGGCGCGTCGTCGTCGTCTTCGCTGTCGTAGAGGACGAAGATGCCTCCCTCGTCCCGTCCACGGCGACGAGCTTCGAACCGCGCGAAGGCGGCGCGCTGGCGCTCCCTCTCCGTCTGGACCCAGTCGTCGCGCGCCCATTTGAGGGCCGCTTCGTCGTCGAGCGCCTCCTCCTTGATGCCGCTGGCGAGCCCGGGCTCCGTCTTCACGACGGGGAGCCCCGGCTCCGTCTTCGGCTTGACGAGTCGGGGAGGAGCCGAGGACGAGGCGCGGCCGCCGCCTTCGTTGATGATGATGCCGGCCGAGCGGGTGCGCCGGCCGAGCGGGGTCTCCGCTGCGGGCTCGGCCTTGACGCCGAACACCGCCGGAGAGCCGGAGGAGTGGGAAGAGGAGTGGGAGGAGGAGCGGGACGAGGACGACGAGCCGAAGACAAACCTCCTGGGCATCCATTGCCCGGCGCCGCGACGGGGGACCGGGGCGGCCGCCGGGTATGTGAGCGGCGGGTTGTTGCCGCCCTCTAGGTGCACGAGAACCTCGTGGAGCGTCCAGCCGGGGACGGACCACCACAGGCGCCGCCCCTCGTTGTCCCACCGGCCGCCCCCCACCACCGCTGCCCCGTTGGTGGAGGCGAGACGTTGCTCCTGTCGGCGCTGGAAGTGCGCCGCCCACGCCTCGTGGTTGTCGGCGGCGTACTGCGGGGAGGCGCGCTGCTCCTCGGTCAGCAACGATCGAACGCGGTCGACCTCGCCGGCGAAGTAATTGGGGGCGCGCGACGACGTCCGGCAGGGGGGAATGGGGACGCCTCCGGCGCTGAGCCTCCATCCTGTCGGCCCAGCGCGCATGTCCGGAGGCGCCGGGATGTTGGCCTCGAAAAGCAGGTGCGCCTCCCACGATTGCAGCGAGCGGTGGCCGAAGCCGTTGGCCGCCGCTCCGTCGCCGGGGAACGGCTCGCACATTGTCGTGGCTGGGGCTGGGAGAGAGGAGAGGTTCGTCGGCGGCGGAGAGAGAGAGAGGCAAAGAGCACAGCGTCTGTGGCCAGCGGCGGGGGGCTTTTTATAGCCGCTAGGGAGGCGTGTGTACGCGGGGCGGGGAGTGAGGCGTCGCCGCGCCGCCCGTGAAGAGCCGCCCCGTGAGGAATCACTGGAAGGCTGACCGGCGGCAGCCTTGGCATTGATTCCCCGCGGGAAACCGAGGCGTTCTGAGGACGACGAGGCGAGTGTCGCTGACTCGGCGGGCCCGCGGCTCTTTCGCGTCAAAACCGTTTCGCCCGGCGCCCTCGAGCGCCCCCCAGCGCGTCGGGTTCGGCCTGGGTCCGCCGGCGCCAAATTCGGCCCGAGCCGGCGAAAATTGGGCTTCTAGGGACGCGGCTGGGCTGATTTTTGTGCGCCGGCGTAAAAAAATCGTCTGGGAAGGGCGTATTGGGGGCTCGGCTGGAGATGCTCTGATTAATTAAGAAGTGCAAAATATCTTAGTATCAATGAAGCCCATGAATACAATAGTGTAATCAAGGACTCGAATTGGTTTCCATGAAGCACCCAAATATCTAACTTAGACCATGCGATGCAACAAACACATTAATGAAAAAAAATCAAACAAGCAAGCTAGGAGCAAAACAAAACAGCTCCTTAACTAAACAAGCTTCGGCGCGGGTGCAAAGTGCAAACACACACACGCATACACCCACTTAGACGTTGATCTCTACTCTCGGCTCGAAGGAGAAGGCGGCCAGGAAGTCGATGATCTCTCCGTCGCCATTGATGCACCTGGGCAGCTCCTCCCATTCGTTGCTTGCCACGTCGCACATGAAGCAGCCATTGAACTCACCCGAGCTCACGCAGACCATTACGCGGTCGCCGTGCCCGACGCAGTTGATGTCGGCCTTCTTTCCGTAGAACCCGTGCGCCATGCCTGGCGGCATGGCGGCCACCTGCCTCCACGCGCCCTCCGCGAACTGCCACACCCGCAGGCTCGCCGTGTCCAGGTACTCCGACAGCACGACGGCGTAGGAGGCGCCGTTGCATGCCACGACGTCGATGGAGTACTCGAAATGCACGGGGAGGATCCGGGGCAGCTCGGCAAACGTGCGGCTCGCCGTGTCGCAGGCGAGGACCGTGCCCGAGTGGCTCAGGAAGTAGACCACGGCGCCGCACTCGGACGGGACGACCACCGAGGAGTACTGCTTCAACGAGCTGCGTTTCATGTTGGTGGCCACCACGTCGCCGGACTTGCTCAGAAAGTAGACCGTCTCGTCGCCACCATGGGGCGGCGCGTCCGGGGAAGAGGTCCCGGACCTCCGGGCGAGCGGCATTGGGCCCTCCCACGAGTCCTCGGACGAGTCGAACACCGCCATGGACAGGTCAGGGAGCTCGCCCGTGAAGAGCGCCACGCGGTAGGGGGAGCCGTACATGGCAATCGCGTGGAGCTGCGGCACGCCCGGGCCCTGCGGCGGCGTGGGGAGCGCGCGGGATGCGCCGGTGAGAGGGTTGGAGACGCAGAGCGCGCCCGTGGCCAGCACGCTGTAGAGGACGAGGCCACCCGACGCGGCCACAGGCATGGACCCCGTTGGGGCGCGGCAGGCGTTCCAGGAGCGCCCGGCGGCGTCGAAGGCGACCACCGGGTGTGGCCGTTCGGAGAGCATGAGGAACCACGGGTGGCGGGAAGGGACGCGCGCGCAGGCGTCGAGGAATGTAGGGGATGCGGCGACCGCGCGCCACTCGCGACAGACGGCGCGGAGGCGGAAGAAGCTGGCCGGCGGGAGGCGCGCGAGGACGCGCTCCAGCATGTCCTCGTGGATATCCCCCAGGCCGGGCCGTGAGCACCTGCGCTTCCCGCCGTTGGTCGGCGGCGCCATCGACATCTGCGCGCTCAGTTCCATTCGGCCACTGCATTGGAATTTGAACACAGAGACGGCAGTTAATTAGCAGTTTGTTAGTTCAGATTCTAACAAGTAACATAAAGTAAAATTCTTGTCTTTGGCCCCTAGCAGCTACCAGACGGTTTAATTCCAAGAGACAAACATGGGAGACAAAAGAATTTGGAGTCTGGACCCAAACCAAGTTTTGGTTTGAAATCCCAAGACAAAACTTGGTTAGAAAGCTGCCGAACTGCAGCGAAGCGAGCCAAGAATCAGAAGCTGGTGCGAACCTCATGGTTGCTCTTGGCTCAGGTAGGGTGTGTTCTTGGAATCTTTGCCCTTGCGCCTCTTGAGTCTCCTCACCCTTTGTTACGTCTGGGGTGGCTTTACATCCGTGCGGTGGAGATGGATGGGAGGAGAGGACACCTTTTGCTTGCGTTGACATGCGAGGAGAGCGATCGAGTGCCACTCTACTCCACTCCACTAGTTGAGTGGACGCAAGGTGTGTGAAGGAGAGCGGAAGGCGTGGTGGAAGGAAGGGATGGAATTCAGTTGAGCCACCACCACCCTCCCCATTTTATATCGAGATTTGCTAGAGCTACGGGTGGATTTTAAGTACGTCTAGGATTTCTGATTTATTAGGTCATTTCCAGTGCTCCAAGTGTACCGGTGCTAAGACTGCCACATAGGTAAAAAAGTGATGTGGCAGAGCAATTAAAGAGGAGAGAGAGCATTATGGTGACCCTAGGAGGAAACGATGCTAAGCACGTGGACCTATGTAAAATGACTACCAACCAATGCATGAAGGTGTTTTGGTGTTAAAACATTAAATGAGGGAGGCTTAGCTACAAAAGCTAAGTAGCAATGCATTGGAGGGAGTAGTTGCTAAGCTTTTTAATGCATTTAGCACCCCACATTAGCACCAATGCATTGGAAGAGGCCTTATAGGCCAGTGATAGGCGCCGGTCGAATTTCGGCCGGTCACACCACTCGCTCGTTCGAGTGATTAGTACTTGTACCCTTATCCTTTCCCCTCCCTCACCGTTTCGCTTGGAAAATCATGGTGGTGTCCCTCGCGAGCAAACGCCAGCTCGCCAGCCAGCCATAGTTGCATCCACGCACCCTCCCGGCGAGCTTGCCATGTCCGCGGCCGTTGCCCCCCCTCGCATTGACGAGCTCCGCCTGCGTCGGTCTCGCTGCCGACTGCAACAGCTGACTGGTTCGGACCCTTTCCCCCCACCTCTGGACCTTGCAGCACCACCGTTGTAGGGCTAGCACAATGAGTGTCTCGCCGTCGACGGAGTGTTACTACTCCCGCAGGAGTCATTATGATTCCCCCAAGAGGAAGTGTGAAGCAGCAAGTAGCAAATTTTCCCTCAGTTAAGAACTAAGATTTATCGAACCAGTAGAAGCTCCTAAGCTACACAAGTCAACAACACATGCACACAAAACACAAACAAAACTTGTGCCAACCCGACAAGAGGATTGTTAAGCACCTTGTGTTGTAGGGTGAAACCCTAGAGGGGATCTTTTCACACTTGGAGGGGGAAAGAGCAAGAATACACAAGAACACAAGAGGAAATCACTCCAACAATACTCAATTACACATCCACTAGAATAGCATCACAAGATCCACAAGTTCACAAACACAATCAAAAGAAAGATACAATGATAAAGTTCATCCCACTCCTTAGATATGAGGTCTTGATGGTGGTAGTCTACTCCAAAGTGGAGGTCTTGATTCCACAAGTGGATCCTCTCCTAGGAGGCCTTGATCTCCAGAGGTGGGGAGAAGAGCAAAACTCACAAATGTCTCATCTAAATCTTTTCCGTGCTTCTAATGAGCTAGGGGAGGTGTTTATATAGCATAGGGACGAATTGTGAGGGAGAGGAGGATACAAGGGCCCAACACCCAAAAATGCATGCAGGCATTCGGAGGGGTTCGGGCACCCAGGGTAAAGGGGTCCGGGCACCCGGGCCGGTCAGGGGCGACTACTCATGGGTGGCCGGGCACCCGGGCTAGCAGGGGCCGGGCACCCGGAGTGTGGTGGCCCGGGCACCCGGGGGTGGAGCAGCAGCTCCCAGTAGGGGGGGGGGGGCGTGCACCCGGGGCCAGTTGGCCGGGCACCCGGGGCACACGGGGCCGGGCACCCGGGGTGTGCAAAGGGCCTACCCGGGGTGGTGGATGGAGGCCCGGGCACCTGGGGGAAGGAGGGCCGGGCACACGGGGTGTCCAGGGACTTGTGCCTTCTCCGTAGCTTCGCGCTTCACTCGTTCTTCTCCCTTCGTCTTCTCTGCGGCTGCTT
Source organism: Triticum aestivum (assembly GCF_018294505.1). Taxonomy (NCBI): domain Eukaryota; kingdom Viridiplantae; phylum Streptophyta; class Magnoliopsida; order Poales; family Poaceae; genus Triticum; species Triticum aestivum. The sequence continues at coordinate 119,875,370 of NC_057808.1, forward strand.
GGGTCTTCGTGTTATCCTCTTCCTTATCAACACCTTGATACCTAATCATGCACAACACTTCCATTTGAGGTAGGACCCAACTCTCGCGTGAATTTGAATGGAGCTCGAAGAGGAAGGAGTTCACCTCGTTCTCGATGGCGCGTGCATGTGCTCTTGTCATTGGTTCTCTTGGTGCTTGCGGTGGTGATGGAGTGTCCGTGTGGGTGGTCGAGGGATGCTCCGCATCATCTCTCCCCCTAGGGAGAGATCCGTCCACGAATTGTGATCATCATCACCATGGTACTTGGCCAAGTCTTTGACGTTGAAGATGTCGCTTACGTTGTACTTGTCACGTGGAATGTCAATCTTGTAGGCGTTCTCATTGTATCGTGCGAGCACCTTCAATGGTCCATCGGCTCTCGGAAGTAACTTTGACTTGCGCTCCTTGGGGAAGCGGTCCTTGCATAGATGTAACCATACTAGATCGCCCAGTTGGAACACCATCGGTGACTTGTTGATGTTGAGCTTGGAGGCGAGTCGTTGTACTTGGCACTCGATCGTGGAACGTGTTTCTTCATGCATCTTCTTGAGGTAGGTGGCTCTTGTGCTAGCATCCATGTTTGCTCGTTCTTGAAGCGATAGAGGAAGGATGTCCAACGACGACAAAGGGTTGAAGCCATAGACAACCTCGAAGGGGGACTTGCCGGTGGTAGAGTGTCTTGCTCGGTTGTAGGCGTACTCGGCGATGGGTAAGCACTCCTCCCACTCCTTGATGTTCTTCTTGATCAACACGCGTAGGAGAGTGGCGAGCATCCGGTTGGTGACTTCCGTTTGGTCATTGGTTTGAGGGTGATATGTCGTGGAGAAGAGTAGCTTGATTCCGAGCTTGGCGCATAACGTCTTCCAAAAGTAGCTTAATAACTTGACGTCTCGGTCCGACACAATTGTCTTTGGAACTCCGTGTAACCTCAAGATTTCCCTACAAAAAAGATTTGCAACATGTGAAGCATCGTCTATCTTATTGCATGGGATAAAATGAGCCATTTTAGAGAATCGGTCCACGACAACAAATACGGAGTCCTTGCCATTTTGAGTCCTAGGTAATCCAAGCACAAAATCCATGCTAATATCTTCCCAAGGTTGATGTGGAATAGGCAGTGGCATATGTAAACCATGGGATTGAGATTGTGACTTAGCTTTGCGACATGTAGAGCACTGGATGGTGAAGCGTGAGACATCGCGGAACATCTTGGGCCAAAATTAGTTCTTGGAGAGCGTGACAGAAGTCTTGTCGTGTCCAAAGTGTCCCATGAGTCCACCTCCACGAGCCTCTTGCAAAAGTAACAAACGAAGAGAAGACTCGGGGATGCATAGTATGTTAGCTCTCATTAGATAACCATCTTTGATAATATCGTTCCCAAGATGTATGCGTCACACACTTAGCAAAAGGAGTAGCAAAAGTCACATCGTGCTCATACAAATCTTTGATATGATCAAATCCAACAACATTCAATTCAAGTTGAGTAATTAACATGCATTTGCGGGAAAGAGCATCCACCACGACATTCTCTTTGCCCTTAATGTACTTGATCACATAGGGGAAAGATTCAATAAATTCACTCCATTTAGCATGCCGTGTATTCAACTTGGTTTGACCTTTAAGGTACTTAAGTGTCTCATGATCGGTATGTATGACAAACTCATGTGGTCTAAGATAATACTCCCAAACATGCAACACACGCACTAAAGCATACAATTCTTTGTCATATATGGGATAATTAAGTTGAGCACCGGAAAGTTTTTCACTAAAATATGCAATGGCTCGCTTTTCTTGCATCAAAACTCCACCAATTCCATTACCACTAGCATCACAATGAACCTCAAAAGTTTTGTCAAAGTTAGGCAAAGCAAGAATCAGAGCATGAGTAAGCAAGGATTTGAGCTCATCAAATGCGGTAGATTGCAAAGGTCCCCAAACAAAGGGTGAATTTTTCTTACTCAAGGCATGCAACAGTGCGGCAATAGTGTTAAAATCTTTCACAAAGCGATGATAGAAACCCGCAAGGCCAAGAAAACTACGCACTTGTTGCAAATTTGTGGGTTGTGGCCAAGTTTTAATTGCTTCAATTTTAGACTCATCAACATGGACACCCTTTGAGGAAACAACAAAACCCATGAAAACAAGCTTGTCAACTCCGAAAGTGCATTTTTTCATGTTGGCATAAAGACGTTCCTTTCGAAGAGTTTGCAAAACGACCCTAACATGATTTACATGATCTTTGACGGATTTGCTAAAAACAAGAATGTCGTCAAAGTAGACCATAACAAACAGTCCAATGTAAGGACGAAGCGCGAAATGCATAAGACGCATGAAAGTACCGGGAGCTTCCGATAAACCCATAGGCATAACCAACCATTCGTACAAGCCAAATTTAGTTCTAAAAGCGGTTTTCCATTCATCACCTTCTTGAATGCATATTTAGTAATAGCCACTTTTAAGATCAATTTTCAAGAAAATGGTGGCACCGCTAAGCTCATCTAGCATATCATCAAGGCGAGGTATGGGGTGCCTATAACGAATGGTGATAGCATTGATGGGTCTACAATCGGAGCACATGCGAAAACTACCGTCTTGCTTGGGCACAAGGATAACCGGGATGTCACAAGGACTTAAGCTTTCACGTACATGACCGTTGTCGATGAGTTGTTGGACTTGCCATTGGATCTCCCTAGTTTCTTCGGGGTTGACACGGTATGGAGCCTTGTTTGGAAGTGGTGCGCCGGGGATGAGGTAGATCCTATGTTCAATGCCACGTAGAGGAGGAAGACCGGGAGGTAGCTCATCGGGGAAGACATCCTCGAATTCCTTCAACAAGTTAGAGAACACTAGAGGAAGAGGATTAGGAGTGTTAGTTTTTGCCACCTCATCTTTGCAAAGTAGGACATAGTGGATGACACTTGATGGGTTCTCACACACTTCTTTCATCTCTCGTTTTGTGGCTAGAAGGACTAAGTTTTTCTCTCTTGGCGAAGAGTCGCTCAATTTGGGCTTGTGGCGCTCACTTTCTTTGTGGTGGTTCACTCTCTCACTAGTATCTCCATGATGTGTGGATGCTTGCTTGTCGGCGATCACTTGGCTTGGTGACATTGGTCGAAGCACATACTCCTTGCCCTTCATCTTGAAGCTATAGTGGTTAGTTCTTCCGTTGTGGATGACGCCGCGGTCGAATTGCCAAGGTCTTCCCAAGAGAAGATGGCACACGGACATAGGAACCACGTCGCACTCCAAGGTGTCCTCGTAGGCGCCGATCTTGAAAGAAACTTGCAGCGTGTGCTCCACTAGAATAGTGCCGGAGTCGCTTAGCCATTGCACCTTGTAGGGACGAGGATGCTTCTTCTTGACCAATTGCAGCTTGGAGCATAGTCTTCACTTGACAAGTTGTGACAACTTCCTACGTCGATGATGACTTTCACGGAACTGCCGTTGATGCCGGCCTTGGTGTGGAAGATGTGGCACCGTTGGTCTTCTTCTTGGTGGTGTTGGAGCGTCAAGACCTTGGAGACCACGAGAGAGGGACTTGAATTGTTGTCACAAAACACTTGATCGTCTTCATCTTCGTTCACACGTCGGTGCATGGCCACATGCTCAAGGGCTTCCATTTCTTCTTCACTCATCAATTCATATGTGCCATCATCGTTGAAGATCATGGTTTGCTTGTTGGTGCATTCAAAGGACTTGTGTCCCCGGCCACCACATGTGAAGCACTTGAAAGAACTTGTCTTGACGGGGTCATTCGGTGGCGCCGAAGATGAGGGAGTCTTGGATTTGTAGGTGCTTGCCGGAGGACGAGTAGAGGAAGGCGTAGCTTGCTTGGAACTTGACTTGTCGCCGGTACTTGGTGATGCTCTAGTTGAGGTAGGAGTTTCCGAAGTCGCGGGAGCTTGAGAGTAGGAGCCGTAGGTCTTGGACGAGTACTTGGCGTATTTGAAGTCATCTTGCACTTGTCGCTCGGCCTTGGTCGCTTGATGAACTAGCTCGAGAAGGTTTGAGTATGGTTGGAAGTCGGCAATCCGCTTGATTGGGTGGTTGAGGCCGTTCAAGAAGCGTGCCATTATTTGCTCGTCGTCTTCCTTGACATTGGCTCGTATCATGGCAACCTCCATTTCTGGGTAGTATTCTTCCACCGTGTTCGTGCCTTGCTTGAGGAGTTGCAACTTCTTGAAGAGATCACAGGTGTAGTGTGTAGGCACGAAGCGAGCTCTCATGACATCCTTCATTTCCGTCCAAGTTGTGATTGGTGGTTTGCCTCTTGTTTGTCGTTGCTCGATCACTTGTTCCCACCAAATGAGGACATAGTCTTGAAACTCGAGGGAGGCCATGGCGATCTTATTTTCCTCGTCGTAGTTGTGAAGATGGAATATCTTGTCCACCTTCAATGCCCATGATAAGTGCTCCTTGGGGTCATTGCTTCCGGAGAACTTGGGCATGGTGAACTTTAGCTTGCCGTAGCTGAGTTCTTCATCATAGTGACGATGTTGGTATTGCTCTTGGCGAGGAGGGGGGTCTTCACACACTTGTTCCACTTGGTGTTGTTCTCGGCGAGGAGGAAGATCGATGACGTGGTTGCGCTCTTGGCATAGAGGAGGGCGAGGCATGTGTTCATGGTTTCGCCTTTCTTGTTGTTCTTCATGACGAGCAGCTTCTTCTTGTATTTCCCGACGAAGAGCTTCCTCTTGTTCACATACTTGTCGACTGCGTTGTGCAACAGCATGAGTGGATTCTCGTAGTGCGTCTTGGGCCGCTTGAGCTTGACCTTCACGCCGTAGTTGTTGTTGTCGAAGTGCTTCGGCGTCTTGCTCCTCTTGGTGTTGGCGCGCCCTCTCTTCCTCTTGTTGTCGTTGGCGTTGCCTTTCTTGTGCTTCCACCAAGGTAGCTTGATTTTGGCGATGTCGATTTTCTTGCGCTCGAAGTTGTTCTTGAGGATCGATGCCGTGAAGAGGATTGCGGTTTGCTTGACAGTTTTGGCGCACAACTCGTTGAAGAGTGTTTGATGTCGGAGTACTTGAGCCGGAGATGGTGTCGTCGGAGTGTCGACTCGAGTGACTCCGTCTTGAGTAGGACGACGAGGTAGAAGAGCGGTTGACCAACAAAGCACGAATCTCGTCCATTCTTGCATTGCTCTCTTGTTTTTGTTCGTCGAGCTTGTTGTCGAAGTAGTCTCTTGTACGTTGCTCGGAGAGGTGTAAGTCAGTGGCGAGATGGTCGATGCGGTCGCTCATTGCTTGTTGTTCTTCATGCAAAGCTTGTTGTGCACCAAAGAGGTGGCTCTTGGTGACGTAGGAGGTCATGTCATCGTCTTGCTCGATGAAGAGTGGATTGGTAGAAGAACTCGGCCTATCCATCATATGAAAGTGGAGGTGAGTAGGAAAATGAGAGAACAAAACCAAAGTTACCTTTTTTGAAGATTGTGGATGTAACAAGTACGATCCCACGTGATGCTATAATAGGAGAATTGGTACCGGGTATTGTTTATTACACCTACAAGTAAAAGGCTTATGGAGTAGCTTGGTGAGGGCGGTGGCACAAAAATTTCAAGCTAATGCTAGTCAAGATATCGATAAGGTTGAGAAGGTTCACACAATTGCAAGTAAAGCAAAAAGATTAAGCCCAGGAATATCACTAGGAACACATACACGGAAGATAGATGGGATCCACACAACCAAGGAGTGAGCTCAAAATGTGTAACCACGGAAAATGCTCTCGTTGTACGGATGCTAGAGAGACGCTAGCTCGATTGCTCAAATGGGCAAGATACGCTTGTGCACCAACCTATAAGAGAAACGTGCCGTCTTCAATCCCAACTATGCTATGTATGGTGACCAAGATGATATATCGATGCAAAATGGCTCAATGCTATTGCTTACAAGCTCTTTTTCTCCTCTTTTGCTTAAAAGATTTTTCACTATGCTTGATGCTCGAGCCAAGTAGGATATGAGAAAAGTATGTAAGATATGCACGGGAGAGACTTATGGCACAACGATGATAACAAGATAACTACGGTGCACAATAGTGTGGCCCGACAATTCTCAACTCGCTAGTCTCGATGGGTAAGTGATGCAAAATGGCTCGAGTTATCAATGCAAAAGCAAGGGTAAGAAGTAAGTGTCGTCGAGGTTACCTTCCTTTCTTACGGTTAGCGGTGACAACGATGATGAATGATGGCGAAGATTACTCCGAGGCGATGATGGATGGCGGTGATGTCGATGTCACCCGTTCCTAAGTAGCCGAAACACCTTAGGAAACAGAAACCGCAACTCAAAATCGGTCAAATGCGGAAGGTGGGTGCTTTTATGATGAATTGTTTATGGAGGGTAATGGTGGTGGTAATGATATATGTGGATGGGGGATGTCAAGAGCTTCCAAACGAGCTAAAGAACACAAAAACGGACTTGGGAGTTGGAAGTTATGGCCAAAACGGTGTTGTAGTCGGGCTGATTCGGGGGTGGGGGGGGTGCGGGCACCCGGGGTGGGAGGTGCAGGTGCCCGGGGTGGTCCAGGGCAAACAGCCCGGGGGTGCGGGTGCCCAGAGGTTCCAGGCACGGGTACCTGGTGGTCTCCGATTTGGGCGGACAATTTTGGGGAAAAGCTAAATTCGGTGGATTTCGTGGTGGGAAGGGTGGGGATTGATGAGTAGGGGCTAGATCCACTTGCCAAACAACAAATCCATGGACCAAAACAACCAAATCTCACAAGATCCAACAAATTGCAAGAAATTTTTTGGGGCTATTTTGTGGGGATTTTTGAATTAGGACGAAAAACAACAAAATCAAGCTAGCAAATGGGGGGATGGGACTCCAAGATGTGAATCAACCTTGCTCATGATATCAAGATGTTGTAGGGTGAAACCCTAGAGGGGATCTTTTCACACTTGGAGGGGGAAAGAGCAAGAATACACAAGAACACAAGAGGAAATCCCTCCAACAATACTCAATTACACATCCACTAGAATAGCATCACAAGATCCACAAGTTCACAAACACAATCAAAGAAAGGATACAATGATCAAGTTCATCCCACTCCTTAGAAATGAGGTCTTGATGGTGGTAGTCTACTCCAAGGTGGAGGTCTTGATTCCACAAGTGGATCCTCTCCTAGGAGGCCTTGATCTCCAGAGGAGGCGGGGAGAAGAGCAAAGCTCACAAATGTCTCATCTAAATTTTTATGTGCTTCTAATGAGGTAGGGGAGGTGTTTATATAGCATAGGGACAGAATGTGAGGAAGAGGGGGATACAAGGGTCCAAAACCAAAAAATGCACGCAGGCATTAGGAGGGGTCCGGGTACCCAGGGTAAAAGGGTCCGGGCACCCGGACCGGTCAGGGGCGGCTACTCATGGGTGGCCGGGCACCCGGACCAGATTGGTGGCCGGCTGGAGGGGACCGGCCACCCAGAGTGTGGTGGCCCGGGCACCCGAGGGTGGAGCAGCAGCTCCCAACGTGCGCGGGGGGGGGGGGGAGCGGGCACCCGGGGCCAGTTGGCCGGGCACCCGGGGTGTGCAGAGGGCTTGCCCAGGGTGGTGGCCGGAGGGCCGGGCATCCTGGGGAAGGAGGGTGACCCAACTTTCGTGCTATCCTCTTCATGATCAACACCTTGATACCTAATCATGCACAACACTTCCATTTGAGGTAGGACCCAACTCTCGTGTGAATTTGAATGGAGCTCGAAGAGGAAGGAGTTCACCTCGTTCTCGATGGCGCGTGCACGTGTTCTTGTCATTGGTCCTCTTGGTGCTTGCGGTGGTGATGGATTGTCCGTGTGGGTGGTCGAGGGATGCTCCGCATCACCTTGTCTTGCTAGTTACAAGGTAAGACACAAGTGATAGGGATAAAAATGGTAAAGTGGAACGGGAAATAAAATGGGCAATTTTTGTAGAAGAATTGAGCGATGAAGAATAGACCCGGGGGCATAGGTTCACTAGTGACATCTCTCTCAAAAATAGCAAGTGGCATGGTAAACAAATTACAGTTGGGCAATTGAAAAGATTGCAATACTTATAGTTATGATCATTCATTGTATAATCTCATATAGGCATTACATCCGTGATAAGTAGACAATTAATCGAATTGCATCTACTACCAATACTCACTACCACAGGAAGGTCCTAAGATGACACATGTATCGAAGATCATTCGACCAAACTATGTGCGATGCACAAATCGCAAACGGTAACAAAACATATACGTGTGCCAGAAAACAAAATGTGTGTGATGGCCCATCCATCGGGCACCATGATGATATATAGACCATGTGTGATAGTTGGTAGATAGTTAGATGAAACATTACGTATGCAATATGTAATTGTAATGCGCATGGTGCACTGTCAGAAGTGTGTGTGTTTATTGGCAAACTCTTTGTATAAACAAATTGTTTGTTGTGGCTAGGAGCATTGCACACGATGCGTGCTGCGAGTACTCATGTGTGATGATTTGAAAGTTACACATACGGTTCCTTATGTAAACACGTGTGCGATAATAAGTGACATCGCATACGATTGTGTACTGAGAATTGTGTGCTCTAACGGGCATAGAGTGTAATTAAAATAATCATGCGCGATAGTAATAACAAGCGCACATGGTTGATGTAACAAGGCGTGTGCTACCCAGAAACCTGCCCCGGTCCAACCATTAATGACATGCACCAGCTCGTACCAACCCACAAATGCCCCAATCAAGAAATTAATGGCGTTATACGCGTGTCCCGTAAACCGCAGCGACACTCGCAGTCGCAGCCGCCCTTAGGCGGATTTGGCCAGCCACCGCGCACACATCACTGATTGCGGTGCACTCTACGATGTACACGGCACGTACTCATCCGAGGACACGGGCCCATGTACGCCATCCGGAAACGTTTCGGGCTTCGAAACCAAAACCATCAAATAAATTTTGAGCTTGTTTTTCGTCGCATTCCCAATTACCACACTATAATTACTTGCAAACCTGTTCACACCGATTAAACCTAAACATGCTCCCACTTAGCAGGTTAGTACTAGGTTATAAATATTACCTACTCCCTCCGTCCTTGAAAAAGTGTACTTCCATCTTTGTTGGAAAGTTAAACTTTTTTATGTTTGACCGTATTTATACAATAATAGACCAATATTTATGTCATCAAATTAGTTGCATTAGATTCATGATAAAATATATTTTCATCATATGCCTATTTGGTTTTACAAGCATTGAGATATTTTTGCACAAACTTCGTCAAACTTTGAGATAGTTTGACCCTCCAACAAAGTTGGAAGTACACTCTTTCAAGGAAAGAGGGAGTACTCAAAAATTACTGCACATTCCTTCTCATCAACAAAAAAACAAGTTTTTTTGTTCGTCATTCTGTGCGTCTGCCGGGGATCTGGGTCGAGAAATAATCAGGGAGCGGCGACCAAGGCCACGAAAGTATTAGAGAGCCCCTCGTGCCGCGGAAGCAGCAGAGAGGTCCCGCTGCGCCGCAGAGGCTCATGGGCAGGCAAGGGCTTTCAGAAGTGCATTCACCGTGGAGGCGAACATGCTGAGCTGGAAGTGGTGAAGTCCTTAGCCCGCGACGACATGCACGTGCTACTTGTGAGCTGCGTTGGGATCTTCCGAAGAGGAGAGGATGATGCAGTACAATAGAGATAAGTATTTCCCTTAGTTAAGAATCAAGGTTATCAATCCAGTAGGAGAATCAAGCAACACCTCATTAGCAGTACCTACACAAAAAATAACAAATACTTGCACCCAAAGCAAACAATGGGTTGTCAATCCCTTGGCGCTTAATTGCAAGGACCAAATCTCGTAGTGATGGATAGATAAATAAAAACATGATACGTCTCCAACATATCTATAATTTTAGATTGTTCCATGCTATTATATTATCTATTTTGGATGTTTAATAGACTTTATTACGCACTTTTATATTATTTTTGGGACTAACCTATTAACCGAAGGGCCAGTGCAAATTGCTGTTTTTTTGCCTATTTCAGTGTTTCACAGAAAAGGAATATCAAACGGAATCCAAACGGAATGAAACCTTCGCGAGGATCGTTTTTGGAACAAACGCAATCCAGGAGACTTGGAGTGGACGTCAAGGAAGCAACGAGGCGGCCACGAGGCAGGGAGGGGCGCCCAGGGGGTAGGCGCGCCCCCCACCCTCGTGGGCCTCTCGTAGCTCCACCGACCTACTTCTTTCGCCTATATATACTCATATACCCTGAAAACATCCAGGAGCACCACGAAACCCTATTTCCACCGCCGCAACCTTCTGTACCCGTGAGATCCCATCTTGGGGCCTTTTCCGGCGCTCCGCCGGAGGGGGAATCGATCACGGAGGGCTTCTACATCAACACCATAGCCTCTCTGATGATGTGTGAGTAGTTTACCACCGACGTTATTAGCTAGATGGCTTCTTCTCCCTCTTTGGATCTCAATACAAAGTTCTCCTTGATCTTCTTGGAGATCTATTCAATGTAATTCTTTTTGCGGTGTGTTTGTCGAGATCCGATGAATTGTGGGTTTATGATCCAGATTATCTATGAACAATATTTGATTCTTCTCTGAATTCTTATATGCATGATTTAATATCTTTGCAAGTCTCTTTGAATTATCAGTTTGGTTTGGCCTACTAGATTGATCTTTCTTGCAATGGGAGAAGTTCTTAGCTTTGGGTTCAATCTTGCGGTGTCCTTTCCCAATGACAGTAGGGGCAGCAAGGCACGTATTGTATTGTTGCCATCGAGGATAAAAAGATGGGGTTTATATCATATTGCTTGAGTTTATCCCTCTACATCATGTCATCTTGCCTAATGCGTTACTCTGTTCTTATGAACTTACTACTCTAGATGCATGCTGGATAGCGGTCGATGAGTGGAGTAATAGTAGTAGATGCAGAATCGTTTTGGTCTACTTGTCACGGACGTGATGCCTATGTTCATGATCATGCCTAGATATTCTTATAACTATGCGCTTTTCTATCAATTGCTCGACAGTAATTTGTTCACCCACCGTAGAATTTGCTATCTTGAGAGAAGCCACTGGTGAAACCAATGGCCCCCGGGTCTATCTTCCATCATATTATTTTCCTATCAACTTGCTATTTCTGCCGCCATTTATTTTGCAATCTTTACTTTCCAATCTATACAACAAAAATACCAAAAATATTTATCTTATTATCTTTATCATATCTCACTTTTGCAAGTGGTCGTGAAGGGATTGACAACCCCTTTATCGCGTTGGTTGCAAGGTTCTTGATTGTTTGTGCAGGTACTAGGGACTTGCGTGTAGTCTCCTACTGGATTGATACCTTGGTTCTCAAAAACTGGGGGAAATGCTTACGCTACTTTGCTGCATCACCCTTTCCTCTTCAAGGGAAAACCAACGCATGCTCAGGAGGTAGCAGAACACAAAATAAAATAATTAAATTAAATTTCAGCAAGGTATTTTTGGATTTTAATTTATGATAAAGATAGACCTTGGGGCTATAGTTTTCACTAGAGGCTTCTCTCTTGAACATAGCATACGGAGGGTAAACAAATTACTATTGGGCAATTGACAGAAATGCAAATAATTATGACGATATCCAAAGCAATGATCATATATATAGGCATCACGTACGAGACAAGTAGACTCACTCCTGCCTGTATCTACTACTATTACTCCACACATCAATCGCTATCCAGCATGCATCTAGAGTATTAAGTTCATAAAGAACGGAGTAACGTCTTAAGCAAGATGACATGATGTAGACAAAGTTGCATGGCAATATATCTCGGAATGGCTATGGAAATGTCATAATAGGTTGGTATGATGGGAGGGCGCTAGGCATCGGACTGCTGCAAAATTGCATCTATCAGACTACTCCTAGACCGTCGGATAGGAAGCAGGGTGTATGTTAGATCTACTAATTTAGGCCCGCATGGAACTCCTGATCCCTACTTCCCTGGGATTGCTTCCATCAATCATGTGTGCATGCTTCCCTGATTACGCGGTATTAACCGCCCATATGCATGGGGTCCTTGGTTTTAGGAAACAAACATGCAGATTTTAGGCTTTTTTTACCAAACGTCATCCAAATTTGAATCCAACGCAAACAATACGTGTGTCCACCCTTGTTGATAATCTTTTGTACCCGTTCACTTACTTCAAAACAAAATTATATTATGTTCCCGTTCATCAAAGAATTTGCTTCTGCGGTGAATGAAAACTGCTTCGACTTATTTGACATTTTACGTCCTATGTAATGTGATATTTTATTTCAGAAGCATCACACTATCTTGTACCCATCAACTACATAATTACTTGGAACACACTTCCATCAAAAAGGAAATTATTCCACATGTTAGAGAAGTATCACAATCTTGTTTCCAACAACCAGAGAATTTCTTCCAAATAAATATTATCTTGCTTCCATCAGAGAGAAAAAATATTTCCTATCATAGTTACACATGGTTCTAGTTCGAATTAGAGATTTGTCTGCCAACAAATTGCAGTTGTCAATGGAGAGTATGCTTCCATAGGTGAAGTCAAATTACTTCCACGCATCAAATTTTGCTAACTAAAAGTGACCAAGCCATCATGTGATGGAAGTTGTGATCCCCGGCGGAACCTGAGGTGCCCTTGCCCGAGGGCTTTGATCTTCTCCACTGTACTTTCCTTGAAGTTGCATACTCCGAATGTGTGAGCCATGGCGGTCACTGCCTGAACTTGGCTTATTGTCTCTGAAGTAGACGCATCTGGCCTTTATCTCTGGAGGGCCCCTCGTCGTCATAGAAAAATGTGACAAGTCAAAAAATAAGAAGCATTGCTAACATAAATAAATGATTCGATGCTGTCTGCACTAGAAGCAAAGAAATTTGATTTCAGACATCTTCACAATTGTAAGGCGAGATCTTAGCGGGCAAGATTTGGGTGTATACATTTAGCGAAGCATACACTCACCCATCTAATGAAAAAGTTGTATGGAAACTTAGAAAAAAAAACTTATTTGTTGAACATAGTACATCAAGTATGTAGGAAGCATAAAAAATATGGGAACTGAACATTACGGACCTTGGTATGAAGAAATTATTAGTAGTAGAAAAGAAAGTAAGATTGGTATCATCCCTGAGTATGCATCTATTGTGTTGACAATGTACAAACTGACCGATTATCGCTTGATGGATAGAAGAGGCAAATTTTATAGGTAAAAGAAACTAAATGTTTACTAAGTAGAAGCACCCTGGTGAGAAGCAAACAATTGAATTGGGTTCTTATATAGCATTACATGGAAATATGGATTTTGTAAAGTAAAATGAAAACAAAAATGACCAGCAAATGGGAACTACTGGAAGCTGGAAACATGGGAACTCAACATAAGTAATATTGGTATGAAGCATAGAAAATTGAAATGGCTAAAAAACTGAGCCTGGAGGCAAGATGGTGATGTATCTTCTATGTCGCCAACTTTCAAAATAGAACAAAAATTATGTTGATAAATGGAAGCATCTTTATAGTCCCAAACAAAACAATTACAATATAAAAGCAACCAGGTAAGAAGCTGGAAAATAATATCATGGGTGCATTATCAGTGTTAGCTGGGTGCACAAAATTGTTAAAATTGAATCTGCTGCTAATTCTGGACTGACAATTATGGAAGCTCTGTGTATAGGAATCAATGAAAGATTGTTTTGTCAACAATTCTCATCTTAATTTGAAGAACTGATGATCGAAACTAGGTAATAAGCATGATTGTCTGCCTCCATATCTATGGTTGATCAAACATGTTAGATATTCATAATCTAATACATGAATTAACGAACAGAACAATACTACCTAGATGAAGAACATATATAGCAATGAGTACTATGCAGTCCGCACATGATGAATTACAAACAAAATTATCTAATTATCAAATCAGGGGGCGATTGATGCAGCCCAATACCATCAATTTCGAGATGGTGCGCTGCAAATAAGGGGGGGTGCTGGAAGCCGCTGCAGGTTCTCCGGGCACCGAATTCTACGTCGGCAGCTGGTTCATCCAATGGGTAACATAGCGAACCACCAAATCACAAATGAAATAGGGGCCTCAGCCCCCATATGCCGGGATGGCACACCTACAATGTCGCACGGGGGATCTACTGGTGGAGGGGCGATGAAATGAATTGGGAGGAGCAAGGGACAGATCTGAGCGATTAGTTGGATGTATTGCTTGAGGACGATGTGAGAAGGAGGCAGTTGGAGAGCGCCCACCTCGGAGAGGACGAACACGATCGGTGCAGTTAACGGTGAGCTCTGATGAGGTGTGTGCCATGCGAAGGGAGAGGAGGATCTGGGCGGTGAGGTGCTTGGTGAAGAGCTGAGAGGGAGGCAGGAGGTGAACGCCATGGTGATGCGGTTGGCGGTGAGGTCGGATGAGGCTGCGTTTGAGGCGACGGAAGAAAGGGACAGGATGTGGGCGACTGATTAGGGAGAATGGTTAGCTCCTCAGTTTTTTTCCGCATGTGGGCTATGACCGTCAGATTCCAGTAGGATCGACGACAGTCAGGAAGTCTGGCGATAGGGTCCTATCAGACTACAGAAAATAAGCGTTTCCCGGTATGATGGCTGTTTTGAGGAAGATATAAGGAGGCTTATGTGTGATCGAGCATATCATACCACGGGGTTTGGATGCACAAGCGAAGTTTGCATGACATCTCAAGGTGAGGAAGGGCAATGCACGGTACCGAAGAGGCTAGCAAATTGCGGAAAGGTGAGAGTGCGTATAATCCATGGACTCACATTAGTCATAAAGAGATCACATACTTATTGTAAAAGTTTATTAGCCCTCGAAGCAAAGTACAACTACGCATGCCCCTAGGGGGTTTGGTAGTAAAATACCATCGCTCGTCCCCGACCGCCACTCATAAGGAAGATAATCAATAATAAATCATGCTCCAACTTCTTAGCATAACTGGAGACCATACATGCATGCTACAGGAATCACAAACCTTAACACCAATATTCTTACTAAACCACAATTACTCACTAGCACAACCCGCATATTACCACCTTTATATCGTAAAACTATTGCAAGGAATCAAACTTATCATATTCAGTGATCTACATGAAAGTTTTTATTATATCCCTCTTGAATACCAACCATGTTGGGACCAAATTCATAACCCATACTAATTGCCATTACTATTTTCAACTCTCAAAATGATATAAGTGAAGCATGATAGTGCAACTATTTCTTTAAAATATAACCACCGCCGTGCTCTAAAAGATATAAGTGAAGTACTAGAGCAACTGACTAGCTCAAAAAATATAAGTGAAGCACATAAAGTATTCTAACAGATCACGAATAATGTGTGTCCCTCTCAAAAAGTTGTGTCCAACAAAGATGATTGTGACAAACTAAAAAGCAACAAGCAAAGACTCATATAATACATGACACTCCAAGCAAAAGTCATAGCATGTGATGAATAAAAATATAGCTC
Organism: Triticum aestivum; assembly: GCF_018294505.1. NCBI lineage: Eukaryota > Viridiplantae > Streptophyta > Magnoliopsida > Poales > Poaceae > Triticum > Triticum aestivum. The sequence goes on from NC_057808.1 coordinate 119,890,835, forward strand.
CAAGTAAACTTACTGATAGTTGGTAGAAGAAAGAGGGGATGCCTTCTGGGGCATCCCCATGCTTAGATGCTTGGGAGCCCTTGAATATTACCTTGGGGTGCCTCAGGCATCCCCAAGCTTAGGCTCTTGCCACTCCTTATTCCTTCATCCATCGTGATCTCACCCAAAGCTTGAAAACTTCAGCACACAAAACTCAACCAAACCTTCGTGAGATCCGTTACTATAACAAAGCAAATCACTACTTTAAGTACTGTTGTAAACCCATTCATATTTTATTATTGCATTATACCCACTGTATTCTAACTTCACCATGGCTTATACCCCCCGATACAATCCATAGATTCATCAACACAAGCAAACAACGCAATGATAATAGAATCTGTCAAAAATAGAACAGTCTGTAATAATTCGAACAATGACCATACTTCTTTAACTCCAAAAACTCTGAAAAATTAATACAATGTGGAAAATTTGATATCAATCGTGTGTAAAAAAATCATAATTTTATCACGCTCGAGCAAATCTCAACAATTCTACTACTAGATAAAAAAGTTTCTGTTTTCGCACAGAATCAAAGCAACTATCAACCAAATCATCCCAAAGGCTTTACTTGGCACAAGCACTAATTTAAACACAAAAACACAACCATAACAGTAGTATAATTGTGTGCACACACAAAAAACAGAAACGGAAAAGATAAATGTTGGGTTTTCTCCCAACAAGCTCTGTCTTTATAGCCATTAAGATAGGCTTTGAGGTTTCGATGATGCTCGCATGAAAGATAAGAATTGAAGCACAAAGAGAGCATCATATACATATGACAAACACATTTAAGTCTAACATACTTCCTATGCATATGCATTTTAAAAGGAAACAAACTATCAAGGCATGCAAAACCTAGCACATGCAAGGAAGAAGAAAGAAACAATAGCAATCTCAACATGAAGAGAGGTAATTTAGTAACATGAAAATTTCTACAACCATATTATTTTCTACAAATTTTCTATTTTCTTGGTTTAATTCTTTAACTTCCTTAGCTTGAATACTATCAATAATAGAAGTTGTCGTTGCCATATCACCGGAGATTGTGCAACATGTTCATGTTCAAGTTGCTTAAAATTTATAATTTGATTTCTAAGAGAAATAATCTTAGCGGGAGGAAAGTACTTGGCAATAAAAACATTCTTGCACTTATCCAATGAATTAATACTATTGCGAGGTAAGGATGAAAACCAAGTTTTAGCATGATCTCTTAGTGAGAAAGGAAATAATTTCAACTTTATAATATCATTCCACATCTTTTTTCTTTTTCATATCACATGATTAACCAAAAGTAAGCAACATCCTAATTAGGATTTCCAAAAAAATTTCTTCCATAACAAGATGTATGCAACATTAATATCATATGACTTCGCACTAGTGGCGGGAGGAGCAATTGGAGTACTAACAAAATCATTATTATTAGTATTTGAAAAGTCACACAACTAGTGTTTTCTTGAGACATAGCGACAAAGGAAGCAAACTAGCAAAGCAACAAAGTAAAATATTTTTGTGTTCTTGATTTTTATGAGAAGTGGAGGAAAATGAAAAAGAGAGGCAAATAAAAAGTAGAGCAAGCAGATAGTTTGTGTGAAGGTACTTGATAAGAATTTGATGATGTCTCCCTGGCAAAGGCGCTAGAAATTCTTCCTGCTACTTGTAAACTTCGTTGGGATTTTCTCCGAAGAGGAGAGGAGATGCAATACAGTAGACATAAGATTTCCCTCAGTGAGAACCAAGCAAACTCTCGCTGTCGGCATCTGCACACACAAAAGCAAATACTTGTACCCAACGCAGGCAAGAGGGTTGCCAATCCCCTTGAACTCGTTACTTGCAAGGATCAAATCTTGTATAGGTAGATAGATAAATTGCAAAATAAAATATAAGTAAATAAATTGTAGCAAAGTATTTTTAGTTTTTATAATATGGTAAAAGTAGACCCTGGGGCCATAGTTTTCACTAGAGGCTTCTTTCCCGAACACATAGCATATGGTGGGTAAACAAATTATTGTTGGGCAATTGATAGAAAAGCGCATAGTTATGACGTTATTCATGGCAATGATCACACATATAGGCATCACGTCCGTGACAAGTAGACCGACTCCTGCCTGCATCTACTACTATTACTCCACCAATCAACCTCTATCCAACATGCATCTATGGTATTAAGTTCATGACAAACAGAGTAACGCTTTAAGAAAGATGACATGATGTACACAAAGTAAACCCAATCAATATGAATAAAACCGTCGTTTTATCCTTAATTAGTAGCAACAATACAATACATGCCTCACTACCCCTGTTGTCACTGGTTGAGGACACCGCAAGATTGAACCCACTACAAAGCACCTCTCCCACTAAAGATAAATCAATTTAGGTGGCAAAACCAAATGGGCAGATCGGAGAGAAATACAAAGCTATCATAATCATGCACAATAAAGTTCAGAAAAGACTCAATTACTTTCAACTAATAATCTGATCATAAACCCACAATTCATTCGATCCCAACAAACACACCGCAAAAGAAGACTACATCGAATAGAACTCCAAGAAGATCGAGGAGAACATTGTATTGAAGATCAAAGAGAGAGAAGAAACCATCTAGCTACTAGCTATGGACCTATAGGTCTATGGTAAACTACTCACACATCATCGAAAGGAAGCAAGGATAATGTAGAAGCCCTCCGTGATATATTCCCCCTCTGGCAGAGTACCGGAAAAAGCCTCTAGATGGGATTGCGGAAGAATAGAAGCTTGTGGCGGCGGAAAAAGTGTTTCAGGTGGCTCTCTGGGGGTTTCCCAATATTTGATAATTTATAGAAGTGGAATTAGGTCAGAGGAGCCATGTGGGGCCCACAAGGTAACAGGGCGCGACCCCACCCCTGGGCGCGCCCTGTTGCCTTGTCATCTCCTTGTTTGTCCTCTGGTCTCCTCTCGAAGCTTCTAGGGTCTCTTATGTCCAGAAAAAATCGTCAAAAAGTTTCATAGTGTTGTGACTCTATTGGTACTGATTTTTTTTGGAAAACCAAAAACAAGCAGAAAACAACAACTGGCACTAGGCACTAGGTTAATAGGTTAGTTTCCAAAAATGATATAAATAGCATAAAAATGCATATGAAGCATCCAAGATTGATAATATAATAGCATGAAACAATCAAAAATTATAGATACGTTGGAGACGTACACTGGTACGCGTTGGTGCCATACAAACGGTTTTTGTCCCCTTTCCGCGACGGCATTTGGAACCATCGCCAAGTGAGTGTGGGCAATAGGGGGGTCCTTCCCACACGACCCAGAAACCGTCGGGGATAGGGCCCCTATAGTACTCCTACTCGTTTCTGCTCGCATTGTCGTTGCAGTCCGTATTCTGTGGTGCTACGTTTATGATGCGCGACCCATCACAAACGGTTCACTATTATAGAACATGTATGATGCGCGGCCCATCACAAATGGTTCACCGTTAAGAATATTAGCTAATCGTCGTACGAGTGTCGGACTGGATTACGAAACGTCGGACCGTCGTAACATCGTCGTACACGACAACTATCGCACATGCTATCCTGTGGTGCAACGTTTACGATGCATACTTCATCAGTAACAGTTCATGGTTGCGAATCGTGTATGATAAGGCAACTAACACAAACGTTTAGTTTGCCCGCACCGTTTGTGATATTGTCTGACATCGCACACGGTTTGCAAACGGCAACTGTGTGCATGCTTGCACACGTTTCCTCTCTGTGAACCATCTCGGATTATGGTGCATATCGCAAACGTTTGTGTTTTACCAATCGTGTGTGCCGTAACAACCTGGAGAGCATAATTTCACCCTAATTTAATTGCTGCTTTTCCAAATTGTACCGGATTTGGATTTGGATTTGAATTTGAATGTATGCTACAACTTTATTCATATCCATCAGGTTCAAACAACCAATGCATTATTCAATTTATAGGTACACATGTTCAAGAATTACATAAGAACCAAATAAAGAATGATGAACCACAGTTGTATACTTGTACTATTAAAGATGGTAAAGAAAGAGGCAAAATATATTCTGGTTGCTGAACAAGGTGAAGCGGAATGCCCATATTGTGCCCTCCTCCATGGAGAAGACACACATGACTCTAGTCCAACCCCTTGTGATGGCCGACCGCCCATCCTTCACTGTCTTCATGAAAACATCTAGATAATCATCGTGTTCTAGTAGAAATACTTTAACCTTTGCATGCCCACCAATCATGTACTTTGAGAGGTAATCTTGAGTAAACTGCTTTGGCAACCACTGCAAAGGAAAAAGATTCAGACATTGTCATCTAACACAACTCATTATGGGCGGTAAAAAGAAGGCCGTAGAGTTCTTACTTACCATCCTGCAGTTCGCCGTTGTCTTGGATAAAGTGTAAACAAATAGTTTAATTGCCATCTTTGGACCCATTTTACTAACAATCTTTATCAGCTTCCTCACTTGATGCTAGTTCATCGGTATCTCATTTCCCCATACGCAGAAAGGGTCAAAGTGCGGATCTTTACCAATGACATATGTACCTAAAAGCACCAAGTTAATATTAGAAGCTAAACATCAATTGCACAATGATGTAGTACAACACTCTTTTATAATATGTCTATATACATCCGTATGTGGTAGTCCATTTGAAATCTCTAAAAAGACAAAAATTTAGGAACGGAGGGAGTATCTTATAACATCCAATATACTCACATATTAGATGAATTAACATCTTATATTATGGGCCAGAAGGAGTTTAGTGCATTCTTACAAATTATCGACTGATTAACTGCTGCTCTATCCATGGGCTACAGTTAGTTTGAGCTAGTTCGGGCTCAAATAGCCCTAAAGTATATCTAAACATGAGGGCTAGTTTGAGCTAGTTGCATCTATAACCCACCCAAAAAAATATCCAACCCAAGAGGTGCTAATTGGAGCTAGTTCTCCTAGTGCATTTATTGTCAATCTAACCCTGCCATCCAAACAACTCTTTGGATGGAGTTAGTTCAGGGTTAGTAATGAGCTAGAAACTAACTCTAACCTCTACCTAAGTTGAGTATCCAAACAGGGCTGTGTTGTTGTTGGTGGTGCTGCTGCTCTTCTACATTTATCTAGACATCATTAGAACATTAATGTAACACTCTTTCTCGTTTCTATGTAGCCTATGATTGCATATTTAGACATTAAGTGCAGTGCATGTTGCTATGTAGCCTCAGATATATTACATATGGCCCTAGTTAACCTAACGAAAAATGGGTTGCAGGTATATTCAGTTAAAAGTCTGATTCACCGATTAGTCCCTTATCAGCCGCCGGCCTATATGGTACCAGCTACCGGTATCCTGAACAATGAGCAGATATAAGCCATGGGATGAAACTAACCTCGATAGAAAACAATAGTCGTTCCCAAAATTGTCCTGTGTAGGTAAATCGAGAAGCATGTTAAGCACAACAGGCTAAACATCAACCAAAATTATAAATGGCAGACAAAATAATCTCCAAAAGATAGCTTCAGTGTGCAGGTTTAAGGACGCTAGTGAAGCAAAACAAGTGGAAAGGTGTGCTAACTGCAATAGGCCTAACATTTAACAACAAGCAAACATAGTCATTCAAACTGGTATTGTGTCAGTCTAAGTACACTGGTTATTGTTAAATAAAAATGGAAAAGGCGTGTTAACTACAAGATGCAGCAACCAAATGTAGTCATTCGTAGTGGTATTGTTGAAACTGGTACTGTTGAAATTGAACTGCACAATTCATACTTGCACATATAGAACATCACATTGTGAATAACTGGAATAAACAAGGCATACTACGAACAACCAAAGATAGCATTTGAAACTGGACATATGCTAACTACAAACAACCGAACATGAAAGTGCGTTATATCGACTAGAGGGGGGGTGAATAGGCGATTTTTATGAATTCTTCACTGAGGAATTCGCGGGTGAGGAAATTCCTTAGCGAAGAACCACTAGCAGCGGAATAAGTACTCAAAAGTAAACATAACATAACACTAGCATATTCATCATGATGAAATGAAGACAAGCACAGAGTACAGAAAGCGTAATCACAGGATAACACAGGATGAAGACAAACAGACTGAAGAAATTGATCTGAGGAAATTAAGAAAGTCTTCAGTCAAAGTCTTCAAACACAGATATGAACAAGCGCACAACACAATTATGAGGAAATGAAAGAGTTGAGGAAATAGAACCAGTAAGATTGGTGAAGACAATGATTTGGTAGACCAGTTCCAACTGCTGTCTCAGTTGTACATCTTGTTGGAGCAGCTAGGTATTTAAACCTGAGGACACACAGTCCCGGACACACAGTCCTCACCGTATTCTCCTTGAGCTAAGGTCACACAGACCTCGCCCAATCACTCGTGGTAAGTCTTCAGGTGACTTCCGAACCTTCACAAACTCGGTCACTCGGCGATCCACAATTCCTCTTGGATGCTCTAGACCATGACGCCTAACCGTCTGGAAGAAGCACAGTCTTCAAAGGTAATAAGCGTCGGATCCACGCAGGATCAATCTCTTCAGTGATACTCAATCACTTTGGGTTTGTAGGTGTTTGGGTTTGGGTTTTCCTCACTTGATGATTTTTGCTCAAAGTCCTCGGAGGATGGGATGCTCTCAAATGACAAGTGTCAGTTTCTCTCGGAGCAGCCAACCAGCTAGTGGTTGTAGGGGGCGGCTATTTATAGCCTAGGGAGGAGCCCGACATGATAAGACATAAATGCCCTTCAATGATATGACCGTTAGGTGGGTAGATATTTTGGGACAGCTGGCGCATAGCATAGCAACGGTCGGAAATTTGAGTATCAAATTCCTCAGGGCTATCATGTTCCTCACTATGTAGGCAATCCGCACTGGCGAATTCCTAACTCCTCAGTCAGAACAAATTCCTCAGAGACCAGAAGAACTTCATCTCTGTCACTGAAGAAATTGACTGAACTGTATGAGATTTCCAATGGCTTCACTTGAAGGGATTAGTAGGTGTAGGATTTTGAGTTGAGCATCACATGGAAAATTTTCCTTAGTATTTCCTCGACCCCCTTTAACAGTACGGTGTTTCCTATGACTCAAGAAAGAGAAAATGAAACTACGAAAAGAAAAGTCTTCACGCTTCATGTTCCTCAAATGAATACCAAGTCTTCAAGGTCACACCAATTTCTTCACTTTCAAAGTCTTCAGAAATCCAAAGTCTTCAGTCGAAGAACTTCATTTTTAGGGTCGACTTCCTCTATAAATATCAAACTCCTCATAGACTTATAGACCTGTGTACACTCATAAACACATTAGTCCCTTAACCTATAAGTCTTCAATACACCAAAATCACTAAGGGGCACTAGATGCACTTACAGAACAATCAAAAACTTTAAAAGAGGCATATGCTAGCTATAACAGGCTTAACAACAAGCAAATATATGCATTCCTATCGGTATGTTTAAAACTGGATTGATGAAATGTACTGGATAGTAAATAATTGCACATATAGAGTATCACATTGTGAACAACTGAAATAAACAAGGCATACTGCAAACAACCAGATATAGCAATTAAAACTGGACATATTCTCACTACACTATAAAAGGGACTCGACAAAACAAATCATGGGTTCCCCCTGTGAAGAGGCACGGCAAAAAAATTATGGGTTTCCTCACTTGTCACAGATGGGCTCATTCCCATGGGAAGAGCATGGACCCTGGATGCGCTCCATGTTGTCACAGATGGGCTCCTTCCCCTTGGAAGAGCACGGCTGTAGGGTGCCCTCCCTGATGTCGCAGACAAGCACTTTCCCCTTGGAAGAGCCGGTGAGGGTGCCCTCCTCGTGGTCGCCGTTGATGAGGCCTGACTTGGAAGCTGTGGATCCCATGCCAGCATCGCAGAACGTGTCCTTCAGAAATGACAAAAGGGGCTCGATGGCAATGTAGAATGGCAAATTGTTGACAGCGAGCCAGAGGAGATCAGCGGTGGGGCCACGGATGAGATCGACGACGGTTGAACCCGAGGGGTTGGGGGTGGGCCACTTAACCTGTGACACAGCCTGCCTCATGCCATCACTGTCGATGACCTCGATGTCATAGCCGGCGGCCGAGACATGCCTGCATACTCTAGCCCGCTGCTTGAGTGCCTGCCGCCAGTAATGGTCGTCAGCTTCCTCGGCGACGTCGGGCGAAGATACCGCTATACACCTCTTTTGGGCCAGTCGCTCCTTGAGCTCCACGGGAAGCATAGTCGGGCTTAGGCTGCGACGCTCTGGAGTGGGGGATGGGGATGGGGATCTGTGGGAAAGGGGGCGTTGGGCAGGCGTCATCTAAGAAACTCAGGGCGGCCTAGGTATGGAGATCGGAGGGTAAGCTGCACGGGAAAACCTTTAGATCTTGACAATGGAGGCCTTGCGACGGCGGCGGCAGCGGCGGCGGGGACCTTGCTAGGGTTTCGAGCGAGGGAAGGGGGTGTGTGTGCGCGCGCACGCCTGAGGAGGTTTTGGTGTGTGTGTGGAGGGGGGGGGGGTGTTTGAGGAAATGACGTGGGTACTGAAAATTTTACTACGTGGGAGTCAAACGCGGGATTGAAATGCCGGGCTATTGAAAATTTTGATGATAGTGCATCGCACACAGTCCAAAGATAACAACCGTGTGTTATGAAATAGAAAAACCATCGAGGCGGTCAGATATTTTCTAGGGATGCAAGCGGTATTGGGAACAAGAAACATCGCACACGGTCCGGAGATAACAACCATATGTTATGAAAAAGAATAACCCTCGAGGCGGGCAGATATTTTTGAGAGGGGGAGCCTCGTGGAGCCCAATGTACTGTGCAGATGTGTGCGTGACAGGTGCATCGGCGTGGCACATGATTAGTTTGAGTGAGCCGTGTTTGTTGCGCCCCCTCCCTCGTGTCGGCATGAAGGGAATCCTAAGCTATGAATGCATGCCCCCCCAACCGAGGTTCACCTAGAAAAGTGCGAAGTAGCTAGTAGCCCCCCTCCCTCGTGTTAGCACGAAGGGATTCCTAAGCTATGAATGCATGCCCCCCAACCGAGGTTCACCTAGCAAAGTGCGAAGTAGCTAGCAGCCCCTCCCTCATGTCGGCATGAAGGGAATCCTAAGCTATGAATGCATGCCCCCCCCCCCAAACCGAGGTTCACCCTAGCAAAGTGCGAAGTAGCTAGCAGCCACCCCTCCCTTGTCTCGGCATGAAGGGAATCCTAAGCTATGAATGCATTCCCCCGACCGAGGTTCGCCTAGCAAAGTGCGAAGTAGCTAGCAGCCCCTCCTCGTGTCGGCACGAAGGGAATCCTAAGCTATGAATGCATATCCCTCCCCCCAACCGAGGTTCACCTAGCAAAGTGCGAAGTAGCTAGCAGCCCCCACCCCCCCTCATGTCGCCACGAAGGGAATCCTAAGCTAGGAATGCATGCCCCCCAACCGAGGTTCACCTAGCAATGTGCGAAGTAGCACCGCCCCCCCACACACACTTTTAGTCGGCGGACCAGAGAGGCATATATCTCACCAAGATGGATCGTAAAATGGACCAAGAATAATCCAACTTGGTCGTACAACCTCTCTCTTGTTGTTGGTCAAATTAAGTGATGGTCGTCCATGCGACCCCGGGGATGGGCTAGCTCGCCAATAATCACGCAAGTAGCTAGTCCCCGAAGACAACCACTGCATGCGTGTGGCCCAAATATATGTGGGGAGAGGTGTGTTTTTGAGTAACAATGGAACGACTTTGATGTGGCATCGTGATTTTGGAACTAGAAATCCCCAGACTGAGTGAGGGTTAGGTTGACGATGCATATGTATATTACACCACCTCAAGCCAACGATGGGGATTTAGGCATGCATGCGTGCATAGTATATGCGCTCAAACTTAATTAGGTCTGAATCTCACCATGACCTATACTACGATAACACGAACCAAATGAAGAATCCGCCATGGTAACCTATCTTGTTCTTGGTCAGGTGATCATGGATGTCCACGCGGGCCCACGAATATATAGGCTTGTCGCCGATAACCACGCGAGGGAGTGTACCGTTCGAAGGCAACCACTACATGCATATGTATGGAGGTGATGCGTGCATGCATGTTTGAATACACAACATTGATGTGGCGCGTGTGTCAAGAATCGTACACTAGCTCCCCACAAAGAGCGAGATCGGTTCATGATGTGTCGTTGTACTAGCCACTTCGACTTGATGGGAGGGATTCATGCGTACACATGTATGTGTGTGTGCTCAAGCTGTATCATGCATGTCATCCCAGAGCAAAAATAATAATCCCCTCCTAAGTCAAATTGACCTGTCGTGTTGTCAGGCAAAAAGTAGTGATGGACCAAGCGGGCCCACAAATGGAAAGCATCGATATCGCTGATAACCGCTTAAGTGGGTGCGAGAGGACAACCACCACCGCTTTGCATGTGGGCCAAACATATATATGTTGAATACCCAAAATGCACAACTTTGATGTGCCACATGCCTCAAAAACCGTAAACCATGCACCCGCACAGAGGAGGTTCATATCAAGCGTACTACATATGATGGTCCCCTTCCCCCCTCTTCACCGCATACTATATGCTCCTGCCGTAATATATGTACAACCCAAAAGAGTCCTCATCGATGGTGAAATTAATTAACCTCTCCCGATGTAGGCCAAAGTGATGCATGTATGCATCGACGATGGCCTCGTGGGCCCACAGATGGAAGCGTCACACGCGAGTGTCCTAGCTAGGATATGCATGTGGCCCAAAAAGGTGTTGTGTGATGTTTGAATAACCAATTTCACAATTTTGATGTGGCACGTGCCTCAGAAACCAAAAAGTCCTGACACTGAGTGAGGTGTACTTGTTCACGGACGCATACGTATAGTATATATGCTAGTCCCCTCCCACCTCTTCGATGCGTACTATATACCACCATAACACAAAAAAAGATTCTACCTTGCTGGTCAAATTAACCTCACTGCCTATTGTTCGTAAAGGTGATGAACGACCACCTTGCGGGCCCACAGAAAGCGTCACACGCGAGTATCGAGTGTCGTGTAGGACAACCATCGACTGCATGTGGCCGAAACATTTATGTATGAAAGGGTTGTGTAATGTTTTAGATAATGATTTCACGACTCTGATGTGGCACCGGCCTGCCTAACAAAACGGCCAACCCACATGGTGGCTCACAACTCGTAGTGTACTGCGAGCCACCCGCCACCCCCGGACGCACACACCCACACACACACAGCGAATCTACCGCAACTACGATGCATGTTAAATTAATTATCCCGCGGTGAACATACATGTTACCAAAGGAGGGACGTTTTAATTTCAAAAAAATCACAGGGATCATTAAGACGTTTTAGTACATTGATTGATTGATTTTCTACAGGTATAATGTGCAAAAATCAAATTTGAGCTACATGCACACATGACAGTGCACCTAAATAGATTGCAAAAACACATGTGTCTCACTGGATGCATGTTTACTGCCCGTGCAACAAATTTCAAACATTGAGAATCTTGATTTTTATATTCTAGTACATCCAAAACTTATTTGAAGTTCATGAAACTTATCGTGTTGTCATATGGACACCAATACAAAGTGGCATTGTACTTTTTTTTGTCAAATTTGAGACCAGTTTTGATGTAATCTTTATCTAATTATAGACGAGAGATTATTAATAATTGGGAACCAATATCCCAAACGGATTATTTATTCAAACCGTGAGCGTTAGACCAACAATGGATACGTGCCATGCTTCGGTTAAGCAATAAAGTGGCAGCATTAATCATCCAAATAGAAAAACAATATACGTGCCGCCACCCGACCCGTGTGCCGTGCGAGCAGGCGTGAGTTGACGGGACGCATGCGAGCAGACCGCCGCGCAGGCAGACGGGGAGGCGTGCGTGCAGGTGTATGAATTGACGGAGGCGTGCTCCCTGCGCAGTGTCATCGGGAGGCATGCGAGTTGCTGTGTGAAACTTTGGTAGGCATGCCAGCAGTCCGGTGCGCATGCTCACCGGGAGGCGAGCCATCGGTTTGACCGCCGCTTGCCTCTCTCCCACTACTCCATATTAATGGTGAGCCCAAGCGGCCACACCCCCATCCTCGCTACACACACACAATCCTCTCTCTCCGCTTGCATCCTCAACGCCGCTCTCAGTCCTCAAAGCCGTCAATGTATGAAGATGCCACCGAAGCGTCCCATCGGAGGGAGTGGCGACGCCGGGGCTGCTAAAGCACCGGAGCACGGCGTGGAGATGGAGACAGAGGTTGCCGTCACCGCCGGCGAGTTATCGCTGCACCCTTACATCGTCGACGGCGTCGAGCTTCCACAGCCGGAGGCGGAGTTCCACACCGACTCCGACGACCACTCCGGCGACGACTCCGACGACCACTCCTGCGACGACTCTGACGACCACTCCGGCAATGACGCCGACAACGACGGACAGCTGGTTAGTCATCTATACCCATTTATGAGTCAAATAGATCATAGGGTTTCTGTGGTTACTCCTGCCTCCCCCTTTTTGGAATAGAAATCCTATGGTTATGTTCTCCCAATCCATTAAATCTGAGTAAGTTTCATTAGATCCGTGTAGTGTATTGATTGTTTCAATGGTACAGGTGATAAGTGATTAGTTGTTTCATCTGTGCAAATGATTTCTGCTAGTAATCCGACTAGGATTAGTGTTCATGCTAATAATTCCTAGCTAGGGCTTGACAATTGATTTTGAATGACCTACATATGTTTGTGCCATTATTTTCTTCAAGATTGGTCTGTACATAGACGACTGTGCTTAAAAATCGAACCATATTCTCTGGATATGTATAAATAAATAGCCATAAATTCCTAATCCTACTTCACGGCATGTAGTCATCGATTTGATGCCAAATTTGTTTTGCTATTTGTATAGGTGTGCTGTCTGACGATGTGGACAACGAGGATGAAGATGGCTAGAGGAGGTACAAGAGGCAAATCCTGAGGGAGCTTTATGCGGGAATGCATAACAGGTGTATTAGGACCTGGAACGGCGGCTATGGATGCCCATTTTGCAACCAGAAGCTTCATGACACGTATCTAAGTGTTCTGGCGCATGCAAGAGGACGGGCCGTTGGCTCCTTCAAGCAGAAGTATTCTCGCAGGGTGGTGCACGGCGCGTACGCCAAGTACCTGGAGAAGCTTTAGGATCGTGCCGGCCGCTTGTGAGATGAGATGTGGGATGGATCGAACTATGTACACTTGAGTATGCTTAATCACGGTTGAACTATGTACTGATGGTTGAACTATGCTTATGTACGTCTATGCTTATTATCTATGTCTGAGTATGTTAAATATTTTTCCAAATTTTGGTAAAAATTACAACGGGGACAAATAAACCAGGACGGAGGTAGTACGTCAATCACACACGGTTCCCAAAATTGGAACTGTGTGCAATGACTTTCATTTTGCCTGCTGCGTCAATCACACACGGTTCGCTCTAGCAAACTGTCGCCCCCAAAATTCTTTGTGGGACAGAAAACCCTCACCACCCAATTCAAAAAAGAAAAAGAAAACCCTCACCAGCTCCAAGTCACAAAAACCCTCACCCCGCTCGCCACCCCCTCGGCCACTCCGGTACGTTCCCCATTCACACCTGCACAAGCTCCTCCGCATGTATGCCATGGCACCGCCTATCGCGGCGGTAAACACTTAAATCGACGCCTGCCGCCGCCGCCAGACTGCCAGCAAAGCCCACTGCATTTCGCCACTTCCGCTTGCCGCCGCCTATCGCCATCGACTTTCTCGACGCTGCTCGTGGTCGACCCAGCTCCGCTCGGTTGGGGAATCTGCAGTACTGAGGGTTCTTTCTCATGGACGACAAGGTAACTAATTTAACGAGATATTATCTCATCTCTTATCCCAGTTCATCTGCCTCCTTTAATCACCCGGCGGAAATCGCCGTGAATTCATTTTTATTCGAGCTGATTTGAGGGTTTTCTTTCATTCATAGAATGTATAGTGCGCCGACACTTCAGGACTTTGCGACCGCCGCCAGAGATTCCATCTCTCTGTACCAGATAACTTGAGCATGCGCCCGGTATGTTCAATCTCACCCTAAATCGGTTGGCATGGCCTACTTTCCTGAACATATTCTAAATATTGCTACATTTGGATAAAAGGTGCCACATGCACCATAAACGTCAAAGGGGATTTTCCCCCTCTTCTTTCTATATTAGGCAAATTAATGATGTATTGTTCTTTCAATTACTCTCCTATTTCCATGACATCATGCTTACCCTATCTGTTTAATTATAGATTTTTGTCCTTCGATTTCAACTGCTGTACAGTTCTTTCAATTTGGGCCCATATTTGCATGTTACCATATGTTCTTTAACAATCCTACCATTTTCTACAAAACATCCCTTGCTATGCAACAAATTATGTAGTGCACAATTTTCCCTTTACATACATCAAGGCTCCACGGATGTCATACTGCACACAAACCATGGATTTACAATCGTTGCTACTGTAAGACTTGATGAACATGATGACTCCTATTTTGGCACTCGCTTTTGGAAAGAAAATTGCAAAGTTTTATGTAATGAAAGCTGGCACTAAAATTGCACTGCACATAAAAGGGCCTGGTCATGAGATATATGCTAACTTTCTCGACAAAATCATTCGTCCAGAATTTGTTCGAAGTAAGTTTTCTTTTCAACTATCTGCATGTTGACTTACCCAGCAATGTCAAATGAATTGTGTAGTATTTAAGCAACCAATAGTTATTCCCTTTTCTTACTATATTCCTGCCTAATAACTTCTAGTTACCAATAGACTTTTATATTGCCCTGTTTTAACTAAATATTCCCTGCACTCCCATTTCTATCAGAAAGCGCCGCTGATAAGGAGACTCCGGAGGTGGAGAACGGGGCTGCCAACAAGCGGAGGCGGGGCGAGCTAGAACCGCAAGCGACTCCAGCAGGCCTAGACATAATCAGCAGCCTCCCCAATGATATGTTGAAAGTCATCATCTTCCTCCTCCCATTCAAATATGGGGTGCGGACAACCCTCCTTTCCCGGTGGTGGCAACCCCTATGGAACTCCATCCCTCTCAACCTCATCGACACCCACGAGCTCTGCCATGACTATCGCAAAAGCTTTGATGCGTTCTCCAAAATCCTCGGCGGTCACCTTGGCCCAACCAAAGGCCTTAGAATGGGAAAGTTCCGTTCCAACGGCAAGGACCAAGCCAAGCTTGACGACTGGTTCTGATCCCCCGCCCTAGATCAGCTCGAGGAGCTCACTTTTGATGATGGGAATATGTGGTCGCTGCCAATGTCCGCACTCCACCTCGCGCCCACACTGCGCGTCGCCAAGTTCAGGAACTGCCATTTCCCGCCCCTTAATGACGCGCCCACTCTTATTCTACCACGACTGAAGCACCTCGATCTCGTTGCCGTCTGCCTCTCAAAGGGTGACATGGAGCGTCTGCTCTGTGGCTGTACTGCACTCGAGTACCTTCGTCTTCAGGCGATCAATGGGTTGAGTACCTTCCACATCACCTCCATGACTCTCCAGATTATTTATGTGTGTTGCTGGTGCGGCAGGAAGACATCACAAGATGTGTACCACGGTATGGTCATTGAGGACACACCTGCACTTGAGAGATTACTTGTAGTTGATCAAGAAGGTCCAACAAGAATCAATGTCATTTCTGCGCCAAAATTGACAGTGGTGGGCTACTCGTCTGACAAATACTCCGAACTTGTTATTGGATCCACACCCGTTCAGGTACAACAGCCACCTTCTACCTCTCCTTCTACAAATTAACATTATTTCTAATTTTGAAGATGTTTATTGATGTTCAGAAAATGATTCCGACAAGCTTGACCCCGAAACTGCGCACAGTGAAGGTCTTGGCACTAGAATCTATCGGCCCCGACCTGGAGCAAGTTGTCAGTTTCCTAAGATGCTTTCCGTGGCTGGAGAAGCTATATATCGAGGTGATGTTCCTTTCCTGTTAAATTTTAACCATAAGGGAGTTTGTCGGTGCACAAAAGGAGGGGTCCTATTTTGTATCCCTTTACTTGTGCGCGAGCAGTTGGAGTCGCGCCTGCGGCCACACTTAGTGGGGCAGAGGAAGGAAGCAAAGCCACAAGACAACCAGAGCAACGCCAAGCCAGAAACACGGAGAGCAGAAGGGTGAGGTGAACTCCCCCGGCAATGCCCTTGCCGGGGCGGCCTCCACAGCCCCGGCAAGAACCTTGCCAGGGCAACTTGCCCAACGCCAGCAGGGCTGCCACCCTTGAGCCTGAGAGTTCCAACGCCCTTAACCACATTGGAACCAAAGCTCGGGAGGTGCCTCCGTGGTGGCATGCAGATCTTTGTGAAGACCAAGAACATGCAAGATTATATGAGAATTAGAAGACGAAGATCCTCGGCAAGATCCTTGCCGAGGGTACCCACAAGACCCTCGCCGGAGACGCCCACGACACCGCGGAAAGACCCTTGCTGGGGCCCCGGCAAGGCCCTTGCCGAAGACATCTGCGGGGCCGCAGCCAGGCCCACATCTGCCAAGACTCCACCGCCGTTCCCATGCAACTGCCAGCCCACCAACTAGGCGAGCGCCTGTGTGGCGACGTGCGGCCTCCAAGCCAACTCAGCAAGCACCTATGTGGTGGCATGCAGATCTTCATGAAGACTCTGCCACCGCACCAACTCAGCAGCCAGCCAGCCAGCGTGGCGCTACACGCCTCGTCAGCTTGGACGTGCGTCAAAGCCAGGCAAGGCGGCGACAGCTGGGACGAGCTTCCTTACCGTCCCCGATAAAGTAAGAAGGGCACGTCGGCAGGGCATTAAATGCGTTTGTCCTACGGTGCCAGAGGATAGACTCGACTACTATACAACTTTCCACCTCCTGTGTGCCACTGTGGCAGTCCCTTTTGACTATAAAAGGAGGCCCGCGGCATACTGAGGAAGAATTCAGATTTTTTGGGGCCTGCATGCTTTGTAGCTAGTCCAAGAACACCAGATAAACATAAACCAGCAGGAGTAGGGTATTACGCAGCACTTGCGGCCCGAACCTGGATAATCCCCCTGCGTTGATCTCTCAATCCCGCTCTTTCCACAGCCCCGCGCCCGCCAACCGTAGCAAAAGGGATTCCTCGTGACCCCGTAGGTGTCGTTGCCCCCAACATCTTTGGCGCGCTAGGTAGGGGGCGCAAGCCGTGGAAATCTGGTTTTGGAGCCAACGCGTCGACTCTTTCGTGGGGATGGCTCGAAGGGAGAGGGCGACATCGATTAGCCGCCCTCTGGTGCCGTCCGTAGCTTCGACAGCCATCCACGTGGCCCCGAAAAGCTAAGTCATGCAAAATTTTGGCTAATTTCATTTATATAAGTCTGTCTTCCTCGGTAGATCTCGTTCCTTGTATGGGAACCTGCACGCAATGGGACCCTTCCACTATTGGCAACGCCCTTGTCTCCGTCTCGAGTCCGCTCGACAGTTCATGCGGCCGCGCTGAGGGCGGCAAGGTGGCCTACCCACTACTAGCAGCGCTCTTGTCCTGTTCTGAGTCCGCTCTACAGTTCAAGCGACTGCGCTGGGGGCGGCAAGGTGGTTTGCCCGGCAGCAAGCGCCCTCCCGGCAGGGTGCTAAGGATCCGTCCTCAAAGCACCACGGCATGGGTTTACGCGCCGGCAGCCTTATCTCACCAAGTGTAGGGTGCAAACATACAAAGAAAGATCTAACGGGAAGATAGCATGCGTGATATTGAAGTACTGCAGAGTTATATTACATCAAATAATCGCTGCGGTTCTAACTTAATATAAAATTGTCTTGGTCTTGAACTCGCAGCGGCGACGAGAAACGGGGTGCCTAGTCCCCGCGCTGGCTCTCTACCCTCTCAACTCCGTCGACGCAGTCGATGATGGGCTTGATACGCTCCTTGAGCACCGCGAGGTTCGCCTCCTCCGGCAAGCTCTCCAACGTGTTGGCAAAGTTGACGGTGGGGTTCCAGAATGCCACCTTGGTGAGCACCTTGGTCAGGGCGCCCCGGTAGAGCCTCCGGGACTCGTTGGCCAGATAAGTTGCCTAGTTGGATCAGAGCTGCTCCAGGGCTCCAAGAATGCCCTCGAAGAACAGGATCAGTTTGGGACTCACGTTCGGCTCTGGGGCGTACCTCACATTCGGCATCCCCATGGCAGCCAGCTTCGTGGTGGTCCTGCCGGTGATGTCGGCGAGGCGGCTGACCCAACAGTTTATGCCCTCCGCGTACTCCTTGTGTTCGGCGGCCTCATTCCTCCGCAGCTGCCCCTCCTCCTCCAGGTCCTTGGTTAGGGTCTCCTCCCAGGCCCTGACCTCCAAAAGCATCCCCTCAAGACCCTCCAGCTTCAGCTTCAGGTCTTTGATGGAGTCGTTGGCCTTGGAGAGCAGCTCGGCCTTGCCAAGGACTGCGGCCCGCGCCTCCACCAGAGCGCTGTTGATCGTGTCCTTCTCCTTCGCCAGCTCCAGGACCTGTTTCTTCAGCCCATCCCACTCCACCTCCAGCTCCTTCACCTTGCCGGCATGGACCAGGCCTTGAGCATTGAGTGCCACCTTGTGCCTCTGCTCCAGCTCCTGAGTCTGCTGCGCGACGAGCTTCTCAACTTTCTCATCCTTGCCATGGAGTGTGGCGGCGAGCGCCTCCTCACGAGCGGCAAGGTCCTCCTCCTAGGAGTTCACCTCGGCCCGGTGCTGGTGTCGAGCGGCCTCGTCCTTGGCGGCCTGTTCCTTCGCCGCCTCCGGGGCTTTCTCGGCATCAGCCTGCTTCAGGACAAGCTCCCGTTTGCGCTCGGCCAGCAGATCCTGGGCAACCTTCAATTCTTCGTGGGCCTGGTGGAACCAGGCTTGTGTCTCGGCAACGTGCCCCTCGAGATCCGCCTCCGCCTTGTCCACCGCCGCCATCCTGGATTTTGCCTTGTCCAGGCGAGCACAGTGAAGTGCCTGGAGCTTCTCGAAGTTGGCGCTCATGGCCCGAAGGAGCTGCTCCTCTTGGGTACCTCCGCCACCAATGCTCGGTTCGTTAACAACCTCAAGCCCGGCGGCGGCGAGCGCCTCGTCATCGAACACATCCCCCTCGGTGGGTGCCCTAGTGCCCGCCGTCCCTGGGAGGTGGACGAACAGGTTGTTGCTCACCTTCAAGTACTTGCCTGAGCCAGAGGCAGCAGAGGAGGAAGGTTGGTCATCAACCGCCCCCTCCCTGGCAGGCCTCTTGTCGGCCTCCTCGGCAGCGGCCTTGCCGGCCTCCCCGGCAGGCCCCTTGGAGGCCTCTTCGGCGGCACTCTTGGCGGCCTCCTCGGCGGCGATCTTGTCGGCCTCAGCCTCGGCGTCCCTGGCGACCTCCTTGATGACGGTGTCAATGTCCCCCGGTCTGCCGAGGAAGGGTCTGGATACCAAGGAGGGGAATGAGGCGGAGCCAAGGTCAAGGTTCAAAAAGAAGAAGAAAGAACAGGAACGGAAAGCAAATGACTTACCCACACCGGGCTGGGAAGAAGTGGCGCCCTCTCCGCCAGCATTCGTTGCCTGGGCAGAACCTCCGGCACCCAAGTTCGCCTCCTCCTACTCCATATGCGTGGGCTCGGTGGTGGATGCCCTTGCCGGGGACGCCCCTCGGGGCGGCGTAGTCGAGAGGAGCGGCATGTTGGAGGTGGCCCTCGGCGGCTCCTCCTGCTGCCGTTCTTCTCCTGCAAACCCTGCTAGATCAGCATCAAGGATTCACACCTCAATGTTCATCAGTGGAGGAGTGAGTGATGAGCTTACACTGGGGGCTAAAGCGGGGGCTACGTCGGGGGCTACTATCCGGGCTGCTCTCCACCAGCAACGGCGTACGCGAAGTACCTGTCGGGGGCTTGTCGCCCGTCGAGGCCTTGTCCCTCTTCGGCACCCTCTGGGCCAGCGTCTCCACGTCCCTGTAAAGATAACACCAAATCAAAGAAGGATAACACTGCAGTAAAGTCAGGAGATGATGTGGGGGGCGAAATACTTACTCTTCCTCCACTAGCTTCCTCTTCCTCGCCGGGCTAAAAGATCCGAGGTCAAACTCGGCCTCCAAGGTGCTGTCCGAAGGGGAAGGGGATGGCGTCTGGTACCTCTTGGACGAGGAGGAAGCACTCGCCGTCCTCTTCGCCACCGCGACCTTTGCCGCCTTCTTCGCTGCCGCGACCTTCATCGCCCTCGTCTCGTGCACGAGCTGCTCCTAGGGCGGCTGCTGCTGCGTGATCCTGCCAGGCCGGTCCAGCTCACCAGAGCTGGCCCGCCGCAGGACGTGCTGCCTCCCCGCGACCGGGGTGTCATTCACCTCGACCTCCTCTTCGGACGACTCATCGCCCGAAGGGGGGCCTCGGCGTTGGCGCCGCTGGCCTCCCCGGCAGACTCCGCCCACTGGGCGAGCTCCGTCTCCTCGGCGGCCGCGTTGGCCTCATCCTCCATGGAGCCAACGCTGCCGGCCTCCCTGGCAAGCGCCGCCTCCGCCGCCCTAGCGACAATGTAGTCCAGCTCCGCCTTGGTGGTGTCCTGGATGAGCAGCGGCTCATCACGGACATAACCCTCCGACAAGGTGTCCAAGAACTCTTGCACCTTCTCCGCTGGCGGCTCAGCCCAGGCCAGGTCAAGGCCATGCGCGTTGAAGTCCGGCATCATGGCGATTATGGCGGACTGGTGAGAGTTGTTGCTCAGCGGGACCACTCCTGCCGGCAACCCAAACAGGGCCCCTTAAAGGCCTTCGTGGCCCTGCCGGTCGTCTCAGCCCTGCCGTTGCTGTCCACGTCGAGCTAAAAGAGCCTTTGATAGAAATGGGCATGCCCCATCACCGTGAAGTTATGCTTCAGGCCAGGGCGGAGCCTCATGACGTCGGCCGCATTCGTGAAGTCCCAGGCCTGCCTCCCCTTGTTGTGCAGCGGGGCGATTCGGCGACGGATGAAGTCCACCCCAATCATCTCGAGGGTGAGCCCGGCCATGGTGAGGCGATGGATCCTGGTGGTGGAGATCGAGAGCTTCTTGTCATTGGCGTCGAGGTCGCTCCAGTCCCCGCGGTGGGTCGGCGGGCTCTGACAAACCCGGTAGAACTCCTGCGGGTCCTTCTCCTCGATCCAGCACCACCGGCCCCGCCACTCCTCCCACCTCTCCTTCTGGGCACCCTCTAGGTACGTGCCTTTCTCCTGGGTCCTCGGGATCCAGGCGATGCTCCTAGAGATGGTGCCCCCTGGTTGAAGGCGAGGGTAGAAGTAGTGGCGGAAGAGCATCGTGCTAGGGAGCACCCCGACAAAGCCCTCGCAGAGGTGGGAAAAGAGAGCCATGCACGCCACGACATTCGGCGTAAGATCCAAAAGATGGAAGCCGTAGGTGTGCATGACGTCGTTGAAGAAGTCAGAGAAAGGGGGGCATAGCCCGCAAGAGAAGAAATCGACGTAGAAGGGGTACCGATTTGGGCCGTCCTTGGCAAAATCGGCGGGGACGACGTGCGTGGCAGGGTGCCCCGTTGTCTTCCTCCCCCACAGGGGCAAGAAGAAGTTCTTGAGGTGGACCGCATCGACCGTCGATGGGAAGTAGGCGAGTTGCGTCCGCCGCACTGTCGACTCGCTCTCCGGCGCCTCCTTCTCCCCGTCATCCTTGGCCGCTCCCTTGCCCCTGTTGGTTCTGGGCGCCATGGCAGCTGGGAGGGGGCGAAGGATCAAGAGCAATGAGGGCACAGCGGCAGCAAGCAGAGGCAAGAACTTCGAATCTTTCGCCTGAGGAAGAAGAGAGGAATGGCGGTTCCGAGATTGGAAGAGGCGCAGAGGGTAAATGAGCAGCGCGCCTGCGGTTTTTCCTTTTTATGGGGAAGGCGCGGGCCGCCTCTTTACCATTTACCATGATGTGACGCATGCGTGCAGCGACCGCCCCATGCATGACCCCCACGTCACGCATGACCCCCATGTCGTGCATTCAACATGGGTCGTGGGGAAGTGCAACTGGCGAGGGGGTTACTGCGGTAAAACTTGGCCCCGCATGCCCGCGCACCATTTTGGGCCTAGCCCAACAACGCGTCGCGCTTATGTGTGGCCCAGGCCCGGGGGCTCCTGTCGGTGCACAAAAGGAGGGGTCCTATTTTGTACCCCTTTACTTGTACGC
Organism: Triticum aestivum; assembly: GCF_018294505.1. NCBI lineage: Eukaryota > Viridiplantae > Streptophyta > Magnoliopsida > Poales > Poaceae > Triticum > Triticum aestivum. The sequence continues at coordinate 119,913,009 of NC_057808.1, forward strand.
GGGTAGTTGGAGCCGCGCCTGCGACCACACTTAGCGGGGCAGACGAAGGAAGCAAAGCCACAAGACAACCAGAGCAACACCAAGCCAGAAACACGAAGAGTAGAAGGGCGAGGTGAACTCCCCCGGCAAGGCCCTTGCCGGGGCAGCCTCCACAGCCCCGGCAAGAACCTTGCCGGGCAACTTGCCCAACGCCAGCAGGACTGCACCCTTGAGCCTGAGAGTTCCAACACCCTCAACCACATTGGAACCAAAGCTCGGGAGGCTATCGGCGTCCTGGGAACGGGGGTCCCCAGACTTGCCTGCCTGCGGCCCATGGCGTGGCTCCACCAGCGGCCCTGTACGGCCCATATTCACCAGCAAACACTCAAGACCCTCGCGAGGGGCCAAGCCTCATGAGGCTGACGATGCAAGACCTCCTCGGGGGCTGCCTCACCAGGCCGGCTCGCGAGGGGCGGAGAGATCAAGGCAAGGAGCACCTCGCGAGGTTCCTGTGACGCAAGCCATGACGACTGGAGCCAGGCGGGCGCCAGCATGCGCAGTGTCCTCGTTTCCTCTTTGGTGCTAAAGAGGCAAGCGCAGGCTAGGAGTCTCAAGGCATCAGGCACAAGACCAAGACTAGTAGGACGGCAGGACGGAGGTCATCGTGGAGCCCAAGACGGCGTCACCACCGGAGCCTTTGGCAGGCGAAGACCACCTTTAGTCAGGATAACTTGTACTAGTTGTCTCCCTTCGAATTTGGCCATTGTTAGATCCCTTCCCGCTCAATATTTGGGGAGAGGTCCAGGGCCTCTATAAATAGGACTAGCCACCACCATAGGAGGCATCTCATCTGATCTTGGATCGGAGCCATCCATCCATAGCCACACACAAGTTCACCCAGCACAAGAGCACCTCTCCTCAGGAGGTTGTTCTTCCCTTTTAACTGTTCATCCTCAGCCCAAGAGGCAATCCACCACACCACACTGGAGTAGAGTATTACACCACATCGGTGGCCCGAACCAGTATAAACTCTTGTGTCTCTCGTTCTTTGGGTTCGTCGAGCTAGGCCTTGCGATCGTTGCGAGAGCGATCTAGGGAGAGAGAGAGATCTTCGTGCGCACCCCAGTGTTCGAACCTCAAGGGTTTGCCGGAACCCGAAATCTGACATTTGGCACGCCAGGTACGGGTGCGCCGAAGCTTTCCTTCCGTCGATCCACGCTCGGCCACCACAGCGCATTGCACCCATGGCCGGCGTTGCTCCTCCGGCTACGAAGGCGGATGCCCATGGCGGAGCCAGGGGGCTCAGAGCCTTTGCCCCTGCCTTGCAGCGGGTGCGGTGGCCGCCCAAGTTCAAGCCGGAGATGCCGCCGTGTTACGACGGCATGGCGGACCCGTCGGCCTTCCTGCTCGCGTATGAAGAGGCCCTTCTAAAGGATGTGGGCGATGACAAGGTCATGGGCAACTGGCTCCCCATGGCCCTCGCTGGTGCACCGCGTGCCTGGTTGCTCAACCTCCCAGAATCCACAGTGGCATCTTGGGAGGAGCTGCGCAGCCTCGTCGCTGCGCGCTTCGCGGCACTGGCGCCCCTCGCTGTTGGGGCCCTCCTCGGCGGCTCGCAAGCGCCGCCCTCGTACCGTCACGCCAAGCCGTTCTTTCGCCACATCGGCGCCGCCTCCACGTGGCAGGGGGCTCCTGTCGGATGTGGGGTTCCGGCAAACCCTTAAGGTTTGAACTCTGGGGTGCGCGTGAAGTTCTTTCCCTCCTGCCAATCCATGCCCTAGATCGCTAAGATCTCGCGGACGAACTCGACGAACTCTCAACACATAAAGACATCAGATTTATACTGGTTCGGGCCACCGTTGTGGTGTAATACCCTACTCCAGAGTGTGGTGGTGGATTGCCTCTTGGGCTGATGATGAACAGTACAAGGGGAAGAACAGCCTCCTGAGGTTGAGGTGTTCTTGTGTTTGTCGAACTTGTGGGGGTGAGGACTCGATGCCCCTGAGTGCATTATCAGATGCCCTCTACTGTGGTGGCTAGCTGTACTTATATAGGCCCTGGTCCTCTCCCCAAATATTGAGCGGGACGGGAGCCAACAACGGCGGGCAATTTGAAAGGGGACAGCTAGTACAAGCTATCCTGACAAAAGCGGTCTTCGCCTGCAAAAGGCTCTGGTGATGACGCCATCTTGGGCTCCACGGTGACCTCCGTCCTGCTGGCCTACTGGTCTTGGTCTCGTTACACTGATATGAAAACCTTTGCCTGATGCCTCGGTACTTCGCGTGTGCGCTTGCTTCCTTGGAACAAAAGAGGAAACAAGGACGCTGCGCGCTCTGGCGCCCGCCTGGCGCCCGTCTGATCCAGATCGTCATGGCTCACATCACGAGAGCCTCGCGAGGTTTGCCCCGCCTTGATATCTCCGCTCCTCGTGAGCCTGCCTGGAGAGGCCGCTCCTGAGGAGGTCTTGCGTCGTCTGCCTCGCGAGGCTTGGCCCCTCGCGAGGGTCTTGAATGCCTTGTCAATGAAGATGGCCCGTACAGGCCTGCTCGCATAGCCACGCCGTGGGCCACGGGCAGGCAAGTCTGGGGACCCCCATTGCCAGGACGCCGACAGTAGCCCCCGGGCCCAAGGTGCGCTCGGGCTTGGCTTGCGGCGAAGTCAAGGGCCAAGCCGCGAGCCCCAAAAGCCTGCAGCCTCGGTTGACGCATGGCGGTTGATTGGACGTGGGTGTCTCCGCTTCCCCACACTGCCTCGGCAACTGCCCAACTTGACAAGTCCCTGCGACATGCAAGGAAAACCATCAGTACCTATGATCGTGGGAGGCATCGGTTGGCCTTCTTTTGCTATAAATGGGGAGGGAGGCGGAGCCCCCGTCGCCCATCTCTTCTCGGTTCACTTGCTTCTTCCTCCTTGCGCCACCGCTAGCAGCAATGGCGCCGTCGAAGAGGTTCTCTGCCGCGGAGAAAGGCAAGGCCCCACGGGAGGGACTCGGCTCCCCGGCACCCAAGCGAGAACGTGGCCGTCCCCGCAAGCATGCTGCGACCCCCGCCATGGCCCCCGGCTCTAGAAGTGGCGCCGTAGTGCGCGCAGGAGTTGCTCTGGCCGCGGTAGTCCTGTCGACGAAAGGAGACGCGCTGTGGTTGTGCGGCCTCCCCGACCGCGGTTCCATGCGTCAGAGGTGCTGCCGGAGTTCGTTGTTTGGTCGGTGGATTCGGCCGGTAGCTGGCTCCAGCTCCCCCGCTTCTTCGCCGACGAGCTGCCGGCCTCCGGTCCAGGCGGGTTCTGGCTGCAGGCAGACGGTTGCTACAGCTGGGCTTCTTGGGTCGCGGTCGAGGTCTCCGCTGCGGGCAACATTGCTCTGGCCCGTGGCTGGCAGACGTTCGCCCGCGCGCGCGGCCTAAGTAGGCGGTGCACCCTCCACTTCAAGTTCAACGGCGACGAGACCCTCTTCGTGAGGGTGCTCGGGGAAGACGGTCGCCGCGCCGGATGCTGCCCCGAGGTGAACGACGGTGAGGAGGTGTTAGGCCTTGGCGATGGTCGGGGCGAGGAGGAGGACGAACCCGCCGGCCGCGCCTCGTCTGGCTATGGTGGCTCCTCCCTTGGTGATAGTTCCAGCAGCGGCAGCCTTGATCAGCCGCCTCGCCGCCGCGCCCGCTTCAAAGGTTGTAGCGGGTCGTCTCACCGCCGCGCATCGGTGAAGCGCGAGGAGGGGTCCGACTAGACCCGGGACGTTGCCAAGGCCCTGCCCCGTCGGCTGCTGCAAGGGCGAGCGCCACTTTTGTGATGTTTCCCTTTTCCTTCCTTCATCAAAATGAAGCCAGCATGGGCCCAGAGGGGCGTGTATCGAACCATAACTTATTAACCATTATGCTACGATTGTCGTTTCAGTGCCGTGTGGCTATTTTGCGCAAAGATAACTTAGCCTGGTGCATTCGGGGCGCCCTCCTTCCTATGAGGCGTTTACTTCCTCGTGTCCATCTTGACCTTGTGGTCTGCGATTGCTCAGAAACTGCAAAAAATTGTTAGGGAGTTTGCCAGGAGATTCATCGTTCACCCAAGCCCTGACCCGGCGCTTTGTATCGCGGTACCCGTGGGGCACGGATTAGGAGAGGTGCGCCAGCTTTCGGGCTCGAACGAGGGTGGCTCGTGAGAAGGCAGAGAGAAGAAAAACGCTCGCGAGGGCACCTGCCTAGCCCCCCTCGCGAGGTATGCGAGAGAGAGAACACTAGCGAACCATAGTCGGAAAATGCGGTAAGAAGCGAGGGAATCGAATCAGCAAGGAACACCAGAAGCAAACTTCGATAACGGAAAAGAAAGCCAACTACGGAAAGCAGATGAAAAGCTGCGTCCGGCACCTAATCTAGTCTTCAAGTCTTCTCACCAGCACGGAGCTAAGTGCTGCCACTAGGCGTGGGAGGGAGCCCCAGGGCCTGAGGCCGGCGCTCCTGAGACTCCGGGGCGTGTACAACCCCACTCATTATTATGTGAGAGTGTCACGGGCGGCGATTCTTCACAGGCGCCGGGCCTTCTTCACAGGCTCTAGGCCTTTCTTCACAGGCTTTGGGCCTTGCTTCATGGGTAGAACTTCTGGAGGTGCTGGATGTTCCAGGCGTTCTGGATGGGTATCCCGTCCTGCGTCTCCAGGCGCACGGCGCCAGGCCTGGAGATGTGGACGACCTTGAACGGGCCCTCCCACATGGGTGAAAGCTTATGCAGCCCCTCCATGGAGAGGACCCGCCTCAGGACGAGGTCACCCATCTCGAGCGTCCTGGAGCGGATGTTGTGGCAGTGGGATCGCCGCAGTGCCTGCTGGTACCATGCCGCTCTCAGTGCAGCTTCGCGAGGACATTCCTCCCCCAGCACGAGGTCCATCCCCCACGTGGCGTCCTGCTGCGTTTCATCGAACGCCAGGTCCCGTGCAGAGCGATGCTTGACCTCGTGAGGAAGGACCACTTCAGCTCCATAGACAAGGAAGAATGGGGTCTCGCCCGTTGGCTTGGTAGCGGTGGTGCGGATGGAACAAAGCACTGATTGGAGCTCATCGTGCCAGCCCCTGCCACAGGCCTCGAGCTTCTTCTTGAAGGTCCTGGTCTTGAGGCCCCTCAGGACCTCCGCGTTGGCGCGTTCGGCCTGCCCATTGCTCCTGGGGTGCGCCATCGAAGCATAGCAAATCTGCGTTCCAAGGTTAGCACATTAGGTTTTGGAGAGGTTACTGGTGAACTGCGAACCGTTATTGGTGATGATGCGGTTGGGGACTCCGAAACGGCTCACGATGCCCCTGGTGAACTTGACTGCGGACCCGGCTGGGATGATGCGAACAGCTTCCACTTCCGCCCACTTGGTGAACTTGTCGATGGCGACATACAGGTAGCGGTAGCCCCCTGGCGCCCGAGGGAAGGGGCCCAAGATGTCCAGCCCCCAGACTGCGAACGGCCATGTGACTGGTATGGTCTGGAGGCCCTGAGCTGGCTGATGTATCTGCTTGGCGTGGAACTGGCAGGCTTCGCAGGACTTCACCAACTCGGCCGCGTCGTTGAGCACCGTTGGCCAGTAGAACCCACTGCGGAACACCTTGCCGATGAGAGTCCGTGATGACGAGTGGTGTCCGCAGTCCCCGCCATGTATGTCAACCAGCAATTCCTTTCCTTGGTCGCTGGAAATGCAGCGCAGTGAAACATCGTTCGGTCGCTTTCTGTACAACTCACCGTCCCGGATGCAGTATGCCGTGGCCTGCCGGGCCACACGCTCTGCATCCTCTTCCTTCTCCGGCAGCGTCCCTTGCATCAGGTACTCCTTGAATTCCTTGGTCCAACATGCCTCCTGAGGTTCGAGCGCGAATAGCAAGCGAGCTCCTGAGGTCGGGCCACAGGCCGGGGCTCCTGTGGCGGGAGGCTGTGGGAGCTCCTCCCGAGGCTGAGCTGCGCTTGAGAGTGGAGGCATCGCCGATGGCTTGAAGAGCCACTCCTCGAAGACGCCAGGCTCCTAGGGCTGCCGCTTGGATGCTCTCCTGGCGATGTCATCGGCTTCCTTGTTGGTGCCCCGGGGCACATGCTGCACCTCCAGTCGCATGAACTGTTTTTCCATCTTACGCACCTCTGCGAGGTAAGCCTCCATGTGCTCGTCCTTCGGCTCATACACTTTGTTGGAGAAGTTGACGAGGAGCTGCGAGTCGCCCCTAACAACAAGGCGCTTCACCCCAAGAGCTGCTACGGCCTTCAGGCCAGCTATGAGGCCCTCGTGCTCTGCGATGCTGTTGGAGACCTTCTCGCCCTGCTCAAAGCAGAGCTGCACGGCATAGTAGAGCTTGTCTTGAGTGGGCGAGATGAGTACTGCCCCAGCCCCCGCGCCCTGATGCGCGAAGGCACCGTCGAAATACATGACCCAGCCGTCCGGCGCCTCGCTTCCCGGTGAGGTGGACCGGTCTTTGCCTACTTCAAGTGCCAGGGCATTCATCCATTCTGCCACAAAATCAGCAAGTGCGGCTCCCTTGATGACCCGGGTAGTGCTGAACTCCAGCTGGAATGCTTGTAGGTCGATGTTCCACTCAGCGACCCTTCCAGCAGAGTTCGGGCTCCTGAGCACTCTCTCCAATGGGTAGGCTGAGACAACCTTGATGGGGTGGCCCTGGAAGTAGTGCCGCAGCTTGCGCGAGGCCATCAAGAGCACGAGCAGGAGCTTATGAGGCATGGGATATTGTGCCCTTGCGTTCCGCAACACCGTGCTGACAAAATACACCGGGTTCTCGACAAGGGCTGGCGCGTTGGTGAGGCTTGTGTCTTGCGGGGGCCCGGACGTCTCCTGAGGTGCTGGAACTCCTGGTGCCTAGTCGCCCGGGTCTCTGTGACGTCGTCCTACCGATCTTGGTCTTCTGTTGCCGCCGCTACGGCTCCCGCGGCGCCTTCCTGATCTTGCGTCATTTCAGTCGGAGCTTGGCTCGTCGCAAGGATGATCCTGATGCCTCGGTACTTCGCGCCGGTGCTTGCTTCCTTAGCACCAAAGAGGAAACAAGGACGCTGCATGCGCTGGCGCCCGCTTGGCGCCTGCCTGGTGTCGATCGTCATGGCTCACGTCACTAGAGCCTCGTGAGGTTTGCCCCGCCTTGATATCTCCGCTCCTCGCGACGCAGCCTGGTGAGGCCGCTCCTGAGGAGGTCTTGCATCGTCCGCCTCACGAGGCTTGGCCCCTCGCGAGGGTCTTGAATGCCTTGTTGATGAAGATGGGCCGTACAGGCCTGCTCACATTGCCACGCCGTGGGCCGCAGGCAGGCAAGTCTGGGGACCCCCGGGTCCAAGGCGCGCTCGGGCTTGGCTTCGAGGCGAAGCCAAAGGCCAAGCGCATAGCGCCACGGGCCCCAAAAGCCTGCGGCCTCGGTCGACGCGTGGCGGTTGATTGGACGTGGGCGTCTCCACTTCCCCACGCTGCCTTTGAATCCGCCTGGCTATGCTGCCCCCGCGGCCTACACAGTTATTCTTTCCTCATCCGCGCTTGGCTTCCCCAATCTCTCTGCTTTCTCGAGACTCTGCTCCTCCCTTCCAATTTGACCTGCGCCCTGCTTGCCCCGCCGCTATGACGCCGGGACGAGCAGACAAGGGGAAGAAGCCCCTGCCTTCGCCAAGTGCACCTCCCTCCTTCGAGCCTGCGCTCGGCCGACCCCGGGTGCTCAACGACGAGGCCATGGACAAGGTGCGCCCCATGCTTGCCTCCAGTTTCAATGAGTGGGGAGAGATGGTGGCTTGGCCCGCGTCTCGCACTCGCATTGCCCGGGCAGCCACTGAGGTCCCAATCTTCATCGATGCCCTCTGGGCTGGCCTGATTACTCCCTTCTCCGCTTCTTCAACGCGGTGCTCGAGCATTATCAGATCCACATGCTGCATCTCGACCCTCAATCTGTGACTCTTCTCGCCGTCTTCGCCTTTGTGTGCGAAGCCATGGTGGGCATCGCTCCTTCGGTGGCCCTCCTCCGCCATTTCTTCTCATTGCATCTGACCGACCCTCGGCAAAGCTCGGGGTGCGTGAGCTTCCAAGCTGTGGCCGCGACATCAGGCGCGGGGATCAACTTCGAGCTTCCTCCATCCACGAGCGAGTTTCGGACACGATGGGTGTTTGTCGACGCCGGTGTGCTTAGCCCTCTGATCTATGCCCCGCCAGGGCCTGCTGTTCCCAACTCCAGTTGGGGCCACCAGAGGCTCGCAAGCCCCCGTCTCGTCCCCGTCTGGCTCAGGCTGAGGAGGTTGAAGGACCGCGGCGTGACTGCGCCTATGGTGGTGAAGGAGTTCGTCAAGCGCCGAGTCGCTCCGCTTCAGCGCCATTCCCGCCCGATGTGGGCCTTGCTCAGCAGTCAGGACCATATGAGGTTTCAGGAGGAGGGGCTTCTTCTTAAGATGCGGCAAACGGTGCTTACGGTCCTGACGGGTGCCCCTCTGCCTGACGACATGCCCAGGAAGAGCTATATGTTGTACCGCTGCGAGAACAAAGCCGAGTTTGCCGAGAGCATGACCTCCTTTGATGAATGGGGGCTGCACCCGATCGGCCTGGTGGGGCCCCGTGAGAACCCCGTCGACGTGGTTCCCTTCCTCACCGCTGGTGCCGAGCTCGCCCAAAGTGAGGGTGCAGGAGGGCGAGCACCGACGGAGGCCGGTGGCCCAAGTGCCGAGGAGCACGTGCCGCGTGGTTATCCCGGGGCGTCGTCCTCGGGAGCTCGCGATCCCTCCCCTGGGGCGTCGGTTACTGAGGCGACGCGGCATGCAGTTCCCGAGGTCAAAGCCCTGGAAGCCTTGGGAGGTGGTGGTGAGACGGTGTCCGGCTGCTCGCCGCAGCCGGGCGCCCCTGAAGTTGTCCCTCCAAGCTCTTCCTCGGCCTCGCCCCGCGCTGGTCGCCACGTCCAACGCTTCGGTCGGCTTTGCATGGACTTCGAGGAGCTCCGCAAGAGGAAAGGATCCCCGAGCGGCAACAGCACCTTCGGATTGTTGAAGCGACGAAAGTACTTCGCTGTCGACGAGTAAGTACTGCTCCTTGTGGTTTCTTGATTGCTGCTTTCCTTCCTGACGCTGGCTCTTCAGGACCCCTTCTGCCAGGGCCGTTGAGCCTTCCGAGAAGCAATCCTCGCCTTCCTCGGCACCCCTGTTGGTCTTGTGCACCCCGAGCCTGCATGCCGCGCCTGGAGCAGGCCGGTCGAGGGGGTGCGCTCGCCTTCACGGAGCCTCGAATCTGCGGCTTCGTTGCCCTTCCTGCACGGTCTGGCTTGGAGCCTGGCGGGCGTTCCCCGTTCTCCTCCTCTGGTTATGGACAGCAGCTGGTTGGGCTCGGCCTTTAGTTCCTCCTCAAGCGGCGGGCCCCAACTGGCTAGGGCCCCCCGCAAGGACTGGCCAGCGCCCGGGGCAGCACCAGCCCCCAGCCCCCTGCCGAGAGGTGGTGCGTCGCTTGATGTCCCGCCTGCAGCCCCCCGGGGTGGAGGATGAGGTGAGGCGCGTGTTCGAGTCCGAGCGGGGGCGAAGCGTCGTTCGCCATGAGCTCTTCCAGGAGGCAATGGGCGCGATGAGCCGACTTGGCGAAGAACTCGCGGGTATCGACTCGCGTCTTGAGGCTGAAGGTCTTCGGCTGGCGGAGGAGTGGCGCAAGCTGAGGGTGGCTGTCAACTTGGGCCGCTACCAGCGTGATCTTGACAATGCGAAAGCCGAGGTGTCCCTCAAGGTTTCCCGCGAAGCTTGCTCCCGAGCCTTGGAGGAGGCTCGCGAGGCTGACCGCCGCCGCGAGGCTGCGGAGAAGCGCGCGTGGGAGCTCCAGGCCTGGGGTGCGTCCCTCGAGCGGCAGGTGGAGGCGCGCAGAGCCGCCCTTGCGTCACTGAGGGGGACGCCTGCCGAGGAAGAGGAGGTCTGGAAGCGCGAGGAGGCGCTGGCTCTGGAAGCCGTGGAACGCAGCCTTGAGCTCGAGCAACTGGAGACGAGGGAGCGTCAAGTTGCTCAAGCAGAAGATGCCGTCGGGGCTCGCGAGGCCAGGATCCAGGAGGAAGTCGACCGCCGGGTGGCCGAGGTTCGTGCAGATCTGGAGGGTAGGTATGACTTGAAGCTGAAGCTTGCAGGAACTAAGGCGGCGGGCAGGACCGCCGCTCTCAGACCCAGGTTAGACGAGTCGGAGAGGCATGGGGAGGCCGCGGCTGCCGCCTTGGTCACAGCGCAGGCGGACTTGGCCTCCGCCCGCGCCGAGCTGCTTTTGCTTCAGAAACGGGTTGATGATGCCGAGGCCGTCACGCGGCAGAACAGGGAGGAAGTGCTTCAACGGCGGACACTCGAGCGCGAGCACGCCCCCATGCTTCAGGACCTCCGGAACAGGGCTAACACCGCCCTGGGCTTCATCTGCGATGAGAACGCACCCCCCCACTTGAATGACTACGCCAGCCACCTGATCTTCTTCACCAACGTGGTGACGCGCCTGGAAGCCCGGTCTGACAGGGCTCGCCAGCTCGTGGAAGAGAGGAGTCGGGGCCTGCTCGGGCGTGCGTTCTCCCGCGTCTTCAGCCATCTCCGGAACACCTTCCCCGACTTCGACTTTGACGCCGCCATTGCCCCCGTGCCACAGGCCGTCCGAGGCGACCTGGCGCGGTGGGTGGAGGACAACGTGGATGCACTGGTCAGAGCCTTTGCATCTGACGACGACGCGGTGGTGGTCGTCGCGGACGAAGGCGACGTGGTTGACGACGGCGACGGAGGCGTCGCCAAAGGCGGCGACGGTGACGGCGAAGACGACGACGACGCTAGTGACGCATCCGAGGGTGATGTAGCGAGCGACATATCTGGTGATCCCATGCTCTCTTGTCATTTTATCCTGTACTAAAAAACTCGGGCATGGCGCCTAAAGATTGTTAGAGCATTTTGAGAGGGGGAGCCCCTCGTGCAAGCTGACCGACGCCTTTATTCTTTTGTGTCGAGCTAAATGTGTACCTCTGTGAATTCATGAGTCTGGCAGCAGGTTTGCCGCATCAATTCGCCTTGGTCGTGGTGCGCCTCGAAAGGGATCGCGAGGTCTTGAGCTCCTGAGGAATTCCTGAAGGGCCCGCAGACTCACCCGAGTGGGCCTTGCGAGGATCAGGCGCCAATAATGGTGCCGGCGCGTGTGCTACGCATGCTGCGCCCAGCCCCGCTCGCGAGGGGCCCGCGAGGGGGAGGCGACGATCGTGCGCTTTGTGAGAAAGCAAGAGCCGGACGACAATAAATCGCTCAAACGAGAAAAGGTACCCCCCGCGAGCATCAAAGAAAACTCAACTTCAACTTAAATCCAAAACCAGAAACCAAGGCTACAGAAGAAGAGATCCAAAGCAAATCGCCGCGTCCGGCGTCTAGTCTAGTCTTCTGGTCTTTGAGTCTTCTCACCAGCGCGGAGCTAAGTGCTACCACTAGGCGTGGGAGGGAGCCCCAGGGCCTGAGTCCGGCACCCCTGAGACTCTGGGGCGTGTACAGCCCCACTCATTATTACGTGAGAGTGTCATGGGCGGCGAGCTTCACAGGCACTGGGCCTTCTTCACAGGAACCGGCCTTGCTTCATATCGCCAGACGAGGGGCCCGCCTTGCGCCACCCTCGACCACCTTTGAGCCGACTGGCAACCCGGACGACACATAGGGGGAAAGGGGACGCCAGCGGTGCCCTCGGCGACCACGGGTCCTCTGCCGGGGGAAGGCTCGCCGGCACCTCCCCGGCAGAGGGCCTACCTCCGGGCGTTGCCTAGCTTCGCGCGACGTGGGGAGGGGCCTTGCTCCTGGCCCCCTCCGTGCGGCCCCAGCGTGCTTCCCCCGGCGGAAGGGATGCTGCCGTGCCGGGGTCGTCGACCGATGCTGTGACCTGATTCACTTGCAGCCCATGGTTAGCGTAAGCCTGCTCCTGAGAGATTAGCGGTACCCTGTAGTTGTTGTTGCCGGCGCGATCATCGCGGTTCTCCGTCGGTTCCTGGAAGGCTTCAACTTCTAGCGTCCCTTCATCCCAATCTTCTCCGAGGAACGAGCCAGGGTCGTCTTCCGGCGCGTATTTCTGGTCCATCATGCGGGGCACGTAGGCTTCCGGGGCCGTCACCCCGAACACCTCGCCGTAGTGCCCCACACTCCATGTTGCCCGCCCCAGCGCGGCGTCCTGAGGATGGTAGCGCGGCATCTCACTGCGACCATGGAAGGCGACGCTTGTGCACATGCTTGTTGCGGGTGGCATGGGGGCGGTGGAGCCCCTGGCGCCTGCGGCCGTGCTGGTGTTGACGAAGCCCCCAGGCACACTCGATGGCGCGTGGTTGCGGCAAGGCCCGCCGTGAGACCCCGCAGTGGCCTGAGAAGGAAGCTGATAGCATAAGGGCGGCGCTCCCGATGCCGCTGCATCCAGCAGCTCGGCGACGCGTTCCAGCAGTGCATCCTGGCCGCTTTCCATCAGCCGGCACCGCAGCAGCTCCCGCGCCACCGTGAGCGTGGCCCGCATGTTCGCCTGCTCTCGCCGTGAGTGCGGCGCCGTTGCCGCGGTGTGGCTTGCAGCCCTTGTAGCGGCTCGCGCTTGTCGTGGAGTGAGGGTGGACGACACCCCGCCACGCCGCCCGCGCCCTGTGGCATTAGGGGGCGCTCGGGCCGCCTGGAGCGCGTGTTTGAGGTCTTCATGGGCAGATGGCGCCGCCCGGGCTAGCCAGGCAGCCCAGCGGTCGGAGTCGGCCCACGGGTCACCGGACATCATGGCCGTGGAGCGTCGGCAAGTCGGTTGGCGGAGAAGAAGCTCCGGCGCACCCCTTGTCGGTGTCAAAACCGGCGGATCTCGGGTAGGGGGTCCCGAACTATGCGTCTAAGGCGGATGGTAACAGGAGGTGGGGGACACGATGTTTACCCAGGTTTGGGCCCTCTCGATGGAGGTAATACCCTACTTCCTGCTTGATTGATCTTGATGATATGAGTATTACAAGAGTTGATCTACCACGAGATCGTAGAGGCTAAACCCTAGAAGCTAGCCTATGGTATGATTGTTGTTGTCCTACGGACTAAACCCTCCGGTTTATATAGACACTAGAGGGGGCTAGGGTTACACAGAGTCGGTTACAAAGGAGGAGATCTATATATCCGTATCGCCAAGCTTGCCTTCCACGCCAAGGAGAGTCCCATCCGGACACGAGACGAAGTCTTCAATCTTGTGTCTTCATAGTCCAACAGTTCGGCTGTCCGAGGACCCCCTAATCCAGGACTCCCTCAGTAGCCCCCGAACCAGGCTTCAATGACGATGAGTCCGGCGTGCAGATTGTCTTTGGCATTGCAAGGCGGGTTCTTCTCCAAATTCTGACTACCTGTTGAGTAGTGTCCGGCTTCCCATAAACGTTGCACTCCTTGGCTTCCGCGCCTAATAATGGCTATCTTCCATGTGTCGAGCGAATGCGAGAAGCCAGGGCATTTTTACATTTTCCACCCTAGCCATGTGAGCAAATCGTCTATTAAAGAGACAGGGATTCTCAGATCCAGATCACACCATCCTCCCGCAGCGAGTATCCATCGGAGCGCGCCTGGAAAAATCCATTCCAACATGGCCGACCATCGCAGCTCCTTCTCTCGCTCCCATAGCCCTAAGCCCGGCAATTGGAAGAAGTGTTCCGTCCCTCACAACCAATTAGTAGAATAACAGACCCAGGGATTTCTCCCTCCAGCGTATATGGTCCCCGTTCGAGCCGGGCTCGCCACCTACAATGGCGGGGAGCAAGCGGAGAGCCTCCCCAACCCATCCATGGGGGAGCGGGTATGCCTTGTCCCTTACTTATTAAGAGGGCTTGGATTTCCAATTCATCCGTTCCTCTGCGGGCTCCTGGAGTTCTACGGCCTCCAGTTGCATAACTTTACTCCCGCCTCCATATTACACATCGCTGGCTATGTCGCCCTTTGCGAGCTGTTTCTGGGCTGTGAAGCTCATTTCGAGCTATAGAAGAGGCTATTCTGCCTCGTACCCCGTACACAGGTGGGGTCAATATATCAAGTGGGCGGAGCCAAAATATGGCGCATCGCCGGGACCGGGTACCTGCCCGGTACTCCGAAGAAGACATCCGAAGACTGGTCTTCGGAGTGGTTTTATATGGAGGACGTTCCCCTTCCGGACCCTATTCGGGTGGGCCTTCCTGAGTTCAGCAACGCTCCCTTGAAGAAACGCCGCAGCTGGCACCCTCAGAGCCCTCAGGAGGAAGATAACGGGGAAGTCCTTTACCTGATGGGTCGGATACAGATGCTGGCCCAGCCAGGATTGACACTAATCGAGGTTATGTCAATATGTATAATGCGGCGGGTGCAGCCACTTCAATATCGCGGGAAACCCATGTCTCACTTCAACGGAGAAGGCGATGCCACCCGCTGTGGTCGTAAGGGACCGGACTCAGTCGCTGCTCTAGCAAAAATTATGTCCGATTTGTACAAAGGAGAGGAAGAGGAGTTCATCCGCATCAAGCCACGGGATGGATTCTCCATGTACAACCCTCCAAGCTGGGTGAGCTGCTACTTTTTACTCCCAACCTTCCCGCATTCTTCATCATAAGTATTTACCTTGCCATTTCATAGCAGGAACTGCGAAAAGCTGTAAGGGAGGTCTACAGCCCGCCTCCACAACCGGAGGACCCTGAACGGGCCCTCGATCCCGGACTTGAAGAAGATCCGGACACATTTGTGGAGCTTATCAACAGGAAGTTCTATCAATTAAGCTGCGACGGGGCCATGGTGGCCATCATAGCCGATTATTCGGGACTACTCCCTGCATCGCATGTAAGTAAAAACCGGAGTCCTAACTTCCAAGAAGGATCCCTTTTTCTACACTTCACCTACAGCACACATATTGTGTTTTACAGGGAAGGTCCTCGGGACGCCATGCCGAACCCGTAGTGACTCACCAACAAGGGGCACCGAAGCCGGGTAGGCTTAAAAGGAAGGCGGTCAGGACTGAGACGCCGTCGCAGAGGTACGAAAAGAGAACCCCGCTCCATGGTACGAAAAGGAAGGCGGTCGTCTTTTAAAATATAATAACACCCATGTTTCCTAGTAGGAAAAACGCTCGCCGGACTATATCCGGAGAGGTTGCCGGTCACACCGCCACCAGTCGGGCTCCAGAGCCGGACTTAGAGGCGGACGCTAACATGGGGCCAACGCCGGATATTCCTCCTACAGAGGATGCGGATAGGCTATCCGCTACAACTTCCGAAGTGGAGAGCGCCATGAATCACAGGCGTCGTCGGGCTGTATTCCGTGACGCTTGTTTCTCCCAAGAGGCGTTCGATGCCTTCAACTCAGGACACGCATACATCCGAGCTGCTGAAAATGGTCTTGCCAGAGCCATGGACCAGTATGTAAAGGATATACGGGTAAGGAAATCTAATAATTATGTATATCAGTAGCCCCTAAGACTTGAAACAGTTGGCACAACTGATTTAAGGATCATTGTTTGCATAGGTTCTTACGGAGAAGAATACCCGGTTGTCTCAAGAGCTGGAGGAGTGCAAAGCCCAGCTTCAGGCCGCAATTGCCACAGTAAAGGAGTCCGAGAAGGCCCCATCTGGTAACACTTATTTTGATTGCAAAGAATGACAGGTACCAGGTAGTATGCGGCATGCATGCAAATCTAACAATAGATTCTGTAGATGACTCCGGAGTGAATCCGGAGGTCATGATAGGGGATGAGCCGCATGTTCAACATCAGCTAAAGGCTGGCGAGCGCGTGCTTACACGGGTTAGGCGGGAGAAAAACGATCTCCAAGACGCCAATATCCAGCTGGGCGTGGAACTGAAAGATGTTCGAGCCCAGCTTGCTGACTCCGTAAAGGAGAATAAGAGGCTTCGACGCGGCATTTTTAGTAAGTGCTTGAACGAACTTTTAAAGAGTTCGGCGAAGAAACCGGCTGACAGAGTTATATCTGTAGGTATGCTGACGGGTCGTCCCGCGGAGGAGATGCCCGGGTCTACAGGCGATCTTCTGCCAGAGCTCTCACAACTGCACGAACAAGTACGACAGGTGATGCAGGGCGTTGCCCAAGCCTTGTGGCCATCCGCCTCCCTGCCAGGAGGCATGAGAGAGCTTGTAGAAAAGCTCAAGGGAGCGCGGCGGCGCTTCCGATTATGGAAGATATCAGCCTGCCGACAAGGTGCAAGGGAAGCCTGGGCCATGGTGAAGACGCGATATACCAAGGCTGACCCGAACCACATGGCCGAGGTCGGACCTGTGGGGCCTGACGGGAAAGAGATCCCCGTCAGTTTGGTTTATGACCAGGTAGAATTAGCCGCAAAGTATTCTCAACAGGACTGTAGGCTAGACAGCCTGTTGGATGGTATAGAAGAAGAATTTAGTCAGTCTAAGTGACTGTGTACTTCAAGTGACATATATTGTCCCTAGCCGGATTGTAAATCATTTGTCATGGCGGACCCTTTCGCTTCAACCTCCGGACCCGACAGTCCGGAGTGTATCCGAATACCCGCTCAGTTATGTAAAAACCGGGATATGCGTGGAAACCAGGCGTAGGGGTCATAAGTGCTTGAACAGACAAGTACCCAACTAGCTATGTTATATTACATGGATAGTAAGAAACATCTTCCAGGGAGAATAGTTCCGTTAAGGGTTCCTTTCCCTGGGTACGCATGCATTAATGTGCATGTCCGGACTGCGAAAAGAGACGCAGGATATAAACTTCTGGGGGCATGTAGTACAATAAATAGAAATCGTCTTTTGTTCACCGACCGAATATTCCCTTAAGAACGCTAGCTTTCGGCTTCACCCAGTCTGAGGTACACATCCGGCTGACCCGGCAGTAACAATCGCAGAGGTGCTCCCCTTATGCCCTAGCCGAATTAACGGGAACGTAGGGCATAAACACAAGAGCCAGGCAACCCAGCTTGGCCAAAACTTAAGTCATATCGATGCATATAATGGCGAAAAAAGGTACATGTGAAAAGTATCACATGTGTGGGGCCTAGAGCCCGGAACGTAGCTATATTAAGCTTCTGTATAAGAAGCCCCCAGGTATCATGAGCGCAGCTAGCGCGTCAAGATTGTGTAGTCAAGACACATTTTAGCCTTTTAAGGCCTTGAAGAAAAAAGGGGAAGAAAGAAAGAAAGAAAAGACAGATAACGAATATATAAAAAATTGACAGAGGTAAGGAGACGAACACCGAGTCCGGCACTAGGCGTAGAACCTTCGGAGTCTGGCTGCGTTCCATGGGTTTGGCTCGAGTCGATTGTCCGATGCATCCCGCAGACGGTACGCTCCACCGGTCAGAACTTGGTCAATAACGAAGGGACCTTCCCATTTGGGCTTGAGCTTGTTCTTTTTCTTCTCCGGTAGGCGTAGAACGAGTTCGCCAACGTTATAAGTTTTGGCCCGTACTTCTCTGCTTTGATACCTTCGAGCCTGTTGCTGATAGAATGCGGAACGGGCTTTTGCCACGTCACGCTCCTCCTCCAGGGCGTCCAAACTGTCCTGCCGATCAAGCTCGGCTTCTTTCTCTTCATACATGCGCACTCGAGGTGAGTCATGAATTATGTCGCAGGGCAGTACCGCCTCTGCGCCGTACACCATAAAAAACGGTGTGTATCCGGTAGTGCGATTCGGCGTGGTCCGCAGCCCCCATAGTACGGAGTCGAGCTCCTCTACCCAGTGCGTATCGGATTCCTTCAAGGATCGCACTAATCTGGGTTTAATGCCGCTCATGATAAGACCATTTGCTCGCTCGACTTGACCGTTAGTTTGCGGGTGATAGACAGAAGCATAATCGAGCTTGATGCCCATGTTGCTGCACCAAAGTTTTACCTCGTCGGCTGTAAAGTTCGAGCCGTTATCGGTGATGATGCTGTGGGGGACGCCATAACGGTGTACAACCCCGGATATGAAGTCTATCACTGGTCCGGATTCGGCCGTTTTAACTGGTTTGGCTTCTATCCATTTGGTGAATTTGTCCACCATGACCAATAGTATTTTTTCTTATGGCTTCCCCCTTTAAGGGGTCCGACCATATCAAGCCCCCAGACCGCAAAGGGCCAAGTGATGGGGATTGTTTGGAGAGCGGTAGGCGGCATATGGCTTTGGTTTGCAAAAAGCTGGCAACCGACGCAACGTTGAACGAGGTCCTGTGCGTCTGCTCGGGCCGTCGGCCAGTAGAAACCTGTACGGAAGGCCTTGCTTACAAGGGCCCGGGCTGCGGCGTGGTGGCCGCCAAGTCCAGCATGAATTTCTGCCAAAAGTTTCCGTCCTTCCTCTTCGGAGATGCACCTTTGAAGGACTCCGGTAGCGCTTTTCTTATAAAGCTCTCCCTCGTGGACCTTGTAGGCTTTAGACCGCCGCACAATGCAGCGCGCCTCGTTTGGGTCCTCGGGTAGTTCCTGCCTAGTTAGGTAGGCCAGGAATGGTTCTGTCCACGGGGCGATGACAGCCATTATCACGTGGGCGGAAGGTGTTATTTCGGTGGCAGAGCCTCCGATTATGTCAGAGTGTTCGGTATCTGGTGTTGTGGCCGGGTCCGGACTATTGTTACCGGTCTCTCCTTCCCATACCACGGATGGCTTAAACAGCCTTTCCAAGAAGATATTAGGTGGGACAGGGTCGCGCTTAGCGCCGATGCGGGCGAGGATATCCGCCGCCTGATTGTTTTCCCGGGCCACATGGTGGAATTCAAGCCCCTCGAACCGAGCTGACATTTTGAGGACGGCGTTGCGATAAGCGCCATTTTTGGATCCTTGGCGTCGAAGTCTCCATTTATTTGAGATATTGCGAGGTTCGAGTCCCCACGCACCTCCAGGCGTTGAATGCCCATGGAGACTGCCATCCGGAGACCATGTAACAGGGCCTCATATTCTGCTGCGTTGTTGGAGTCTGTGTATAGTATTTGGAGTACGTATTGGACTGTATCTCCGGTGGGGGATGTCAGGACGACGCCAGCCCCCAGACCAGCCAGCATTTTAGAGCCGTCAAAGTGCATAATCCAATTGGAGTACGCGCCGTACTCTTTAGGGAGTTCGGCTTCTGTCCATTCGGCGACGAAATCAGCCAGTACTTGTGACTTAATGGCTCGCCGTGGTTTGTATATTATGTCGAACGGGAGGAGCTCAATAGCCCATTTAGCAATCCGGCCCGTGGCCTCGCGGTTGTTTATTATGTCGTTGAGTGGTACTTCAGAGGCCACCGTAATTGAACACTCTTGAAAGTAGTGTCGTAGTTTCCGGGATGCCATGAAGACCGCGTATGCTATCTTTTGATAATGTGGGTACCGTGATTTGCATGGAGTGAGGACAGTGGATACATAGTATACCGGCTTTTGAAGCGGGAACTTATGTCCGTCCATCTCTCGTTCGACGACGAGCACTGCGCTTACAACTTGGTGTGTTGCCGCTATATATAACAGCATTGGTTCGCCGACGTTAGGTGCGGCCAAGATTGGGTTTGTGGCCAAAACGGCTTTTATTTCTTCTAATCCGGCCGTGGCCGCATCCGTCCACTCGAAGTGTTCGGTGCGTCGAAGAAGGCGATAAAGAGGCAGTGCCTTTTCTCCTAATCGGGAGATGAAGCGGCTTAAGGCAGCCACGCATCCAGTTAGTTTCTGGATTTGCTTGAGGTCTGTTGGGATGGCCAACTGTGACAGAGCTCGGATTTTAGCCGGATTTGCTTCGATTCCTCTGTTGGAGACGATGAAGCCTAAGAGCTTTCCGGCGGGCACGCCGAAGACGCATTTTTCCGGATTGAGCTTAATGTCGTATGTTCGGAGATTGTCGAACGTGAGCCTCAAGTCGTCTATTAAGGATTCGACGTGTCTGGTTTTAATGACCACATCGTCTACGTATGCCTCCACTGTTTTGCCAATCTGTGTCTCCAAGCATGTCTGAATCATGCGTTGATAGGTTGCACCGGCGTTTTTGAGCCCGAAAGGCATGGTGTTAAAACAGAAGGGGCCGTATGGAGTGATAAATGCCGTTGCGGCTTGATCGGACTCCGCCATCTTAATTTGATGGTATCCGGAGTATGCGTCGAGGAAACACAATGAGTCGTGTCCTGCGGTAGCGTCGATAATTTGATCGATGCGAGGGAGGGGGAAGGGATCCTTTGGGCAAGCCTTGTTAAGGTCCTTGAAGTCGACGCATAGGCGCCAGGATTTGTCCTTCTTTGGTACCATCACCAGGTTTGCTAGCCAGTCCGGATGTTTTATTTCTCGAATGAATCCGGCCTCCAGTAACTTGGCTAGCTCCTCTCCCATGGCTTGTCGCTTAGGCTCAGAGAAGCGCCGAAGAGTTTGCTTGACCGGCTTGAATCCCTTTAGGATGTTAAGGCTATGCTCGGCCAGCCTGCGTGGGATTCCTGGCATGTCTGAAGGATGCCAGGCGAAGATGTCCCAATTCGCGCGCAAGAACTCCCGTAGCGCAGCGTCTACTGTGGGGTTTAACTGTGCCCCGATGGATGCTGTTTTTGTAGGGTCCGTTGGATGGACTTGGAATTTGACTATTTCATCCGCTGGTTTAAAAGAGGTGGACTTGGATCTTTTGTCGAGTATCACGTCGTCCCTGTCCACTGTGGAGCGCAGCGCAGTTAATTCCTCGGCCGCGAGGGCTTCGGATAACGCCTCGAGGGCCAGTGCGGCTGTTTTATTTTCGGCGCGGAGTGCTATGTCCGGATCACTAGCTAGAGTGATGATTCCATTGGGCCCGGGCATTTTGAGCTTCATGTACCCGTAATGGGGTATAGCTTGGAAGATCGTGAATGCCTCCCGCCCTAGAAGGGCGTGGTATCCGCTATTGAACGGGGCCACTTGGAATGTGATTTCTTCGGACCTATAATTCTCCGGCGTGCCGAATACCACATCTAGTGTGATTTTCCCAGCACATCGTGCCTCCCGACTAGGGATGATTCCTCTGAAGGTCGTGCTGCTTTGCTCAATGCGGCTTCTGTCTATTTCCATTTTTCGAAGAGTCTCCTCATAGATGAGGTTTAATCCGCTGCCGCCGTCCATGAGCACTTTAGTAAGCCGGAAGCCGTCCACAATTGGACTAAGGACCAAGGCGGCTGGTGCTCGGGCTGTTCGGAATTTAGGTTCGTCACTGGCATTGAAGGTGATAGCCGTATCGCTCCATGGATTTATTGCTGCCACGTGGCAGACTTCGGCAAGGCTGCGGAGTGCTCGCTTACGCCTATTATTTGAGGCGAAGGTCTCGAAGACTGTCAATACTGTATTGTTGTTCTCCACGGGATGGTGCTCTGCGGTATTGTTGATGAGGAGATCCTCACCGCTCTTGGCCACCTGCCGGAGTACCCAACATGCTCTAAGGCTGTGTGTTGGCATGGTATCCGCTGTACTGTGAATTTTGCATGGCCCATTAAGCCATCCCTCCAATACGGTTCCACGCCCTGTAGTGGGCTTTTGCTTCTTTGTAATTGGATCGGGTGACTTACGAGAGTACACCCTTTTAGTTCGGACTGGGGGTTTTGTCAGAGCCGGAGGATCCCAAAATTTTGTTTGGGTTTTCCAGGCGCTTTCCATCGCACAGTACTTCCGTACTATGGCCGCCAAGTCAGCGAAGTGTGCTATGTCACGGCGACTTATGGCGTTGAGGATTCCCCTGTCCGTGCAATTTTTGCAAAAGAATGAAATTGCGTCTTCCTCGCGACAGTCCTTAACCTTGCTCATTACAAGGAGGAATCTGGCCCAATAGTGGTGTACTGTCTCTTGGGGCTCTTGTCTAATGTGGGAAAGATCACTTATATCTGGGTGGGTGGGTAGATTTAGGTCCGAACCCTGACCCGATCTAAGACCCAGGGGCGGAGGAGTTTCCGATCTTGGAAGTTCGGGCTCCAGGATGTTGCCCGCTAGGTCTGGCCCGCTGCCTCATTCTAGGTTCAAGGCTTGGGCCATGTCCTCCCGTGGACGGGTATCCGGCTCGAAGAGCTCAGGAATCTGGACATAGTTCGTCCTCAAGATGGAGGAAGAATTGCTGAGTTGCTCCTCCACCACCGCTATCTGATGGGTGACCGGCGGAGAGTTAATCTCCCTTTGGTCGGGTTTAAGCCCAATCCGATCATAGTCCGTAGCGACTCCCAAAGCGGCGATGCGATCCAAGAGCTCGTTCAAGGAGGAGAGCTCCACTGGATCCATCTGCTCGGCGAATCCCGAGCCGACACGGAGGCGGTTTTTGATGACCCGAGAGGTCATCGTCGGCGCACCAGCCGAACGGGCGGTCATGATGGAATCGCCTAGTCGGAGAGTTTGGCCTACAGCCAGGGCTCCCCCGGAGGTGATGTTGTCCTTGACAACAAGACGAGCCATCAAGCCTTATGATGACGACACAGTGGAACTCTCAATGAAAGCACCAATGTCGGTGTCAAAACCGGCGGATCTCGGGTAGGGGGTCCCGAACTGTGCGTCTAAGGCGGATGGTAACAGGAGGCGGGGGACACGATGTTTACGCAGGTTCGGGCCCTCTCGATGGAGGTAATACCCTACTTCCTGCTTGATTGATCTTGATGATATGAGTATTACAAGAGTTGATCTACCACGTGATCGTAGAGGCTAAACCCTAGAAGCTAGCCTATGGTATGATTGTTGTTGTCCTACGGACTAAACCCTCCAGTTTATATAGACACCGGAGGGGGCTAGGGTTACACAGAGTCGGTTACAAAGGAGGAGATCTACATATCCGTATTGCCAAGCTTGCCTTCCACGCCAAGGAGAGTCCCATCCGGACACGGGACGAAGTCTTCAATCTTGTGTCTTCATAGTCCAACAGTCCGGCTAAAGGATATAGTCCGGCTGTCCGAGGACCCCCTAATCCAGGACTCCCTCACCCCTACCCGGCGCACCAAATGTCGGATGTGGGGTTCCGGCAAACCCTTAAGGTTCGAACTCTGGAGTGCGCGCGAAGTTCTTTCTCTCCTGCCGATCCACACCCTAGCTCGCTAAGATCTCGCGGACGAACTCGACGAACTCTCAACACAGAAACACATGAGATTTATACTGGTTCGGGCCACCGTTGTGGTGTAATACCCTACTCCAGTGTGTGGTGGTGGATTGCCTCTTGGGCTGATGATGAACAGTACAAGGGGAAGAACAACCTCCTGAGGTTGAGGTGTTCTTGTGTTTGTCGAACTTGTGGGGGTGAGGACTCGATGCCCCTGAGTGCGTTATCAGATGCCCTCAACTGTGGTGGCTAGCTCTACTTATATAGGCCCTGGTCCTCTCCCCAAATATTGAGCGGGAAGGGAGCCAACAATGGTGGGCAATTTGAAAGGGGACAGCTAGTACAAGCTATCCTGACAAAAGCGATCTTCGCCTGCAAAAGGCTCTGGTGATGACGCCGTCTTGGGATCCACGGTGACCTCCGTCCTGCTGGCCTGCTGGTCTTGGTCTCGTTACACTGATATGGAAACCTTTGCCTGATGCCTCGGTACTTCGCGCCTGCACTTGCTTCCTTGGCACAAAAGAGGAAACAAGGACGCTGCGCGCTCTAGCGCCCGCCTGGTGCCCGTCTGATCCTGACCGTCATGGCTCACGTCACGAGAGCCTCGCGAGGTTTGCCCCGCCTTGATGTCTCCACTCCTCGCGAGCCTGCCTAGAGAGGTCGCTCCTGAGGAGGTCTTGCGTCGTCTACCTCGCGAGGCTTGGTCCCTCGCGAGGGTCTTGAATGCCTTGTCAATGAAGATGGGCCGTACAGGCCTGCTCGTATAGCCATGCCGTGGGTCGCGGGCAGGCAAGTCTGGGGACCCCCATTCCCAGGACGCCGACAGCTCCCCTGGGTTGGGCAACGCCCAAGGCCAACCTGGCCTTCCATGCGGGGGACCACCCTGTCACCATCGTCGGCTCGGGCATGCTCAGAATGCTTTGCACGCCCACCATCAGCAGTGTAACCGTCACCAAGACCCTCATCGACGGCGGCGCCGGCCTCAACATGCTCTCTGTGGAGGCTTTTAGCCTCCTTCACGTACCGCTCGATCGGCTCCGCCCCAGCAAGCCCTTCTCCGGGGTCCGCGGCGGCTCCTCCAGTCACCTGGGGCAGATCCGTCTTCCCGTGACCTTTGGCACCCGCGACAACTACGACACGGAGCTGATCGACTTCGACATCGCTCGCATTGGCCTTCCGTACAATGCCATCCACGGGTACCCGGCTCTGGCTCAGTTTATGGCGGCGACCCATCCAGCCTACAACCTCATAAGGATTCCCGGGAGCAAGGACGTCCTCACCGTAGTTGGAGATACCAAGGAGGCTCTAGTGGCGCTCAAGCTTGCCCTCAAGGCCGCCGCGATGGCGCGACCGGCCGACGAGGCCACCTCTGGAGTTAAGGAGGCCGCGCCGGCCAAGAAGAAGCAGTTGTTCACTCAAGATCGGGCAGAAACCAAGCAGGTGCCGGTCAAGGAAGATGGGTCCTCTAGAGCCACCTTCACCATAGGTGCCAACTGTCGGTGTCAAAACCGGCAGATCTCGGGTAGGGGGTCCCGAACTGTGCGTCTAAGGCGGATGGTAACAAGAGGCGGGGGACACGATGTTTACCCAGGTTCGGGCCCTCACGATGGAGGTAATACCCTACTTCCTTCTGGATTGATCTTGATGGTATGAGTATTACAAGAGTTGATCTACCACGAGATCGTAGAGGCTAAACCGTAGAAGCTAGCCTATGGTATGATTATTGATGTTGTACGGACTAAATCCTCCGGTTTATATAGACACCGGAGGGGGCTAGGGTTACACAGAGTTGGTTACAAGGGAGGAGATCTACATATCCGTATTGCCAAGCTTGCCTTCCACGCCAAGGAGAGTCCCATCTGGACACGGGACGAAGTCTTCAATCTTGTATCCTCATAGTCCAACAGTCCGGATAGAGGATATAGTCCGGCTGTCCGAGGACCCCCTAATCCAGGACTCCCTCAGTAGCCCCTGAACCAGGCTTCAATGACGATGAGTCCGGCGCGCAGATTGTCTTCGGCATTGCAAGGCGGGTTCCTCCTCCGAATATTCCATAGAAGATTTTGAACACAAGGATAGTGTCCGGCTCTGCAAAACAAATTCCACATACCACCGTAGAGAGAATAATATTTCCACAAATCTAATCTGCTGACACATTCGGCAGCATGACATCACACCACAGCTCGGTCATTATTCGAACCGTTTTTCTCAACCAGCTACTGCACATATTGCGAGGCGGTTTTCTTGGCACGTCTTGTCGAAGCAGAGATCATGTCCCCTTATCACGGGATTTTCATCAATGCGGGTGTGGGTAACACAACCGCGCCATCAATTACGGCGCTTGGGGAATAAGCGGTTTTACCAGGCAAGTTGGGAGGCGCAGAATCCCTGCTGCCTTTATAAGGGGTTAAGGACTCCCTTTCGCACCCACGCTTTCTTCTTCCCGATCCATTCCCCTCCGCCCAAGCGTTCATCTTCTCTGCCCACGAAGGCTTTCCGAAAATGTCCGGATCCGGAGCAGGAGGCAAATGGATGGCCTCTATTGTCCGGGAGAAGGATATCAAAAAGCTTCGGGAGGCCGGGTATCTGGCCAAGAAAATCAGCCATCATCTCCCGACGGCGGGACAGATCGTCCCCACCCCGGAACCCCACGAGAGGGTTGTATTCCTCCCTCACTTTGTCCGCGGGCTAGGGTTTCCCCTCAACCCGTTCATTCGCGGCATCATGTATTATTATGGGATCGATCTTCACGATTTGTCCCCTAATTCCTTCCTCAACATCTCGACATTCATTGTCGTGTGCGAGGCTTTTCTTCGCATCTCGCCACATTTTGGCTTATGGTTGAAGATTTTTAATGTGAAGCCCAAGGTAGTGGGTGGCGAGCACGCCGAGTGCGGGGGCACTATGATGAGCAAGATGCCCAATGTTACATGGCCAACAGGCACCTTTAACGATTCCATCAAGGAGTGGCAACAGCCGTGGTTTTACATCACCGAGCCACGCGGCACGGAATGGGCCGCTACTCCTGAGTTTCGATCCGGTGCCCCCCTGCGGCTTACATCCTGGGTCAAGAAGGGCCTGAACTGGTCCTCGTCCGACGAATTGTCAGTGCTCCAGACGCGCGTTAAAGATATGGGAGACAAGAACATTGAGCTCGTCAATGTGGTCCAGGTGATGTTAGTTCGTCGGATCCTGCCTTGTCAACACCGGACTTGCAATCTATGGGAATTCGATCCGGCCAAGCACCAAACCTTGCGGGAGCTTTTCGGCTCCTCGCACAAGGACATCTGGAAGGTGCTTTTCCAGTCCAGCAAATCATAGCCAGACTCCGCCAAAGACCGCGGGTACCAACTGTCCCGCCCTGCAAGTTTGGTAAGTAATCGTACTCTTTGTCCGCATAACCCAAGGGGAGCGCTTAATGTGTTTTCCATAATTCTCCTAGGGCCGGACGAAGAAGGCGGAGCGGATCCATTGTCCGGCCCCGCTGCCCGAAGAACTGGCCATCCCACTTCTGACGAAGATGCTGGTCCCGGCGCCTTACAAGGTGCCGAAGAAGACGGCCGAGAAGGGGGCCAAGAAGACCCGGGTCGGCCTTCGTCACCGCGGCACTTCGAATATGATATTCGAAGGCTCTGATGCCCGTTCCGCCTCCGAAGAGGACGAGGAGGAGGAAGAAGATGAATCCCCTGCGGGGCAAGAAAGAAGAGGACGGCCTCTGCACACTTGGAGGCTGAGTCGCCCAAAAGGGGAAAAGCTCCTCTTCCGGAGGAGTCCACTGCCGCCGCCGATAGCGGCCCGACGTGGGATCCCAAGGCCCAGCCCCTGGTGAACCCATGAGTATATATAGTCCGAACACGTTTATGCGTCCAGCCTCATCATGGCGTAATATTTTAACCTAAGCCATATGTTTTGTAGTCCGGCGAGGTCCCGTACCGAACAATCCTCATCAGAGGATTCGCTGAGCTCGGATGCTATGGAAAGCGGGACGCCCCCGAAGGCCCCTTCCTTCGAACAGGTGAATACCACCGAGGCTTCGTCCCAGAGGGACCCCGGCCAAGGAGGAGAGGAAAAGACCGTGAAGGCGGCGCCTGGAGGTCAAACTTCAGGGGCCGAACACATGGGGGAGCAAATTCCCATGGGAGCTGACGGCGGGGGCCATCTTGAATTCGGCTCCCAGCCTGATGCAGTTCCGGAGACCAATACGGCTTCAGGATCAGTCAGGCAGCCTCTCTCAGCTGGAGGGGGTATACCGGCAACCTCTGTCCAACCAGAGGTGTCGGATGCTTTGTTGGTGGCGCTGAAGAGCGCCTCCATCGTCGATGAACACCGTGCCCTTATGGGTGCGGTGATTGAGAAGATTCAGTCTGTTGAGAGTGGACTGAATGGAGCCTGTATCAGCCTTATAAAAGGTTTTGAGGTATGTTTTTTGAAGAGTGTCATGGTATGGATAGTAGCCCCTGATACACTATTCGGTGAAAGAAGAAACCGGACAAAGCATCAAATTTATGTTCGCATGAAGACTCATTGACATCTATTTCTCTTCTGTTATAAGCAGGCGTCTGTAGCGGCTGCTGCCTCTCATACTGCGGAGGTCTCCAGACTGAATCAAAGTCTAGAGCGGGCCAAAGAAGAACTCGGCCAGTTGAAAATGCAGTTGGGAGATAAACAAGGTATGCACAAGTCTTGTTCGCGTTTAGTGCGATCAAATTTCCAGTATGATAAAATATGTTCCCTGATTTTCTCTAGGGATGATGACCGAAGTCGAGGCTCTTAAGAAGGCTGTGGCCAAGGCCGAGGAAAAGGCAGCCGCAGAGCAGGCCCTCCGTGAGAAGTACGAGGCCAGGGTTATTAAAGCTGAGCAGGAGCTACAAGAGGCCGTAAAGAAATGCGAGACCTTGGAGCAGAGTTTAACGGAGAGAGAATCCGAACTCACCAAGGCGCAGCAGGCCACGAGCGATGCCCGGGGGGAAACCCAAAGCGCCCTGCAGGGGATCCAAGAGGCAAGGAAGATCGCGGCGGGTAAGGCTTTTTCCTTCTAAAGCAAGTTTTTAAGGAGAAGATTATGTTTCTAATTTTGAATTCAGATTTCTCCAGGGGTGTTTGCGGAGCTGCCCCGCAGCATATCAGATGCCGCCCAATTCTACCGGGCCGAAGAAAGGAACACTGCGGATAAGCTCTTCTGGTCGCAGTATTTGGCACCGAATTATCCGGTGCCTTTTGCCGATCAACTGAAACAGCTGATCGAACTGCATAAGGCGGCGGAACTAGCCATGAAGGATTTGATTATCTGGCTATGGCCCGCCGAGCCGATTCCAAGCAGCTACTTCGGGCTCGTAAAGCGGCTTGTAAGCGCTTGCCCTCGACTTGACGTCATCAAGCGGTCGGTCTGCATAGAGGGTGCGCGGATGGCCTTCGCCCGCGCAAAGGTGCACTGGGGGAAGATGGATGCTAAGAAGCTGATGACGGAAGGGCCGCCAGAGGGGAAGGAGCACTGCAAGCCCGAATTATATTATGAAAGTGTCCTTAAAGGATCCTACCTTGCAGCGGAGCTATGTACCAAGGACATTATATTTCCGTGAATGCGAATCATGTCGTCCTTTGTAATGTCTGAACAGGGTCATTTATACTATTTATTTCCTGTTATGTAAAAGTTTACCCTCCTGTGCGGCCGTTTTATATGTTAAACCTGAGAGTTGGCCAGTTGTCGGCTTCTGCCCCCACGTAAGAAGTACGGGGGTGTTCGGGATAAACCTGAGCACTCTTTATCCCAGTTTTGGGTCCTTCGAAGGAGGTGCTCAGCACAACGAACCAGGCAATCGGACTATAGGGCTTTATCACTCTCACTTAGCCATTGGAGCTTTAGTAAGGTAGGCGCAACCCCTAGTGTTCGGAAGACCATATAGGGGCTCTATAAGCACCTGATCGGAGGAAAGACCAATCCATCACATGCTGCATTGGTTATGGCATTATGCGGGAGAAATCCTTAAGGATTTTACGACCTCTCGAACAGCTGACCAGCTCTCCCCGTATCATGACAGTCAGTTTTCGGCTTTCTCTACTGAAGTGCTCGTCCGGAAGAACCAGGACACAATCGCAGTAGTTCTCCCAGTGCTACCTTAGCCGATATAGCGGAACGTAAGGTACCAAAACATGGGAGCCGGGAAAACCCAACTATTGACCCAAGACATGATTCGGAGCTGATGCATATAATGCTATAAGTTTGGGGTGCCGAACTTCCACGAAGGTGTTCCGACTTTATTGCCGTACTGTGGGTAAAACGAAGCCCCTGGCTCGTTTAAAGGCATATCGCGGTGTACGGATGCCACTCAACGAAAGAGTTTTAATAAGAAATGACAGCAGAAAAGCGTCATACAAATCCACATATTTTATTTGAATAGTACGTCGATGCGCATAAGACAGATAATAAATGGAAAAGAAATATGACTGTGGCACCTACTTTGACCAGGAGAAGAAGAAGCTGCATGCAGATCCGGAGTATAGTCGGATGGTCATCGCGGGGAACATCTAAGGATTCCCTTGCGCGTTCGGGCTGCCTCCATATTGCCCGTCCTGGTCGACGCAGAGGTGAGCCTGCAAGTGAAACGTAAGAAATGTTTGTGTGCCGGAGAGCGGTTGAGCCGCTGTATGCGGCCTATCTTGGCCTTCGCCGGAGTGTTTAATTGAGCTCTGGACGAGCCGGGCTATGCTGCCGAAGTAGTTCGAAGCCTTTTGGCGGTATCCGGGAGCCTGGCCGTCGACTCGAGGTTCGGCTGCAAGGTGCTGCTCATTGCTTCTGCTGTTAAGGCAGCGGTGTACTTGTTGCTGCCGGAGGAAAGGTCGGCCTTGCCCTTAACCGTGATGACGCCGCGTGGACCGGGCATCTTGAGCTTACAGTAGGCCTAATGTGGCACCGCATTAAATCGAGCGAACGTGGTTCGTCCGAGCAGTGCCTGATAATTACTGCAGAAGGGGATGATTTGGAAGGTTAACTCTTCGGTGCGGTAATTGTCTGGTGATCCGAAGACTACCTCAAGGGCAATGGAGCCTGTGCAACTGGCTTCCACACCTGGTATGATGCCTTTGAAAGTGGCTGTAGTGGGTCTGATCATCGAATGATCGATGCCCATCTTGCGCACTATGTCCTGATAAAGCAGGTTTAGACTCCTGCCTCCGTCCATAAGGACTCGTGTGAGGTGGAACCCGTTAATTATTGGGTCAAGGACTAGTGCGGCTGGATTGCCCTAAATTGCGTTGACCGGACGATCTGTGTGGTTGAAGGTGACCGGCCCTAGTTTATATTGTGGGACGGCTGGTTCCGTTAAGTCGGCATCCCTAGGGGTGCGTATCGGGTCCGGTTTGGGAATTTGGGTGGTGTTTACCACGTTCACCGTTTGGATTTGTGGGGGAAATTTCTTTTGCCCTTCTGTGTTCGGTGATCTGGGCTCCTCGTCGCCATCATCGCTTTGAGACCCCCCCTTTATTGTTTTTGGCGCCTGCCCTGCCGGCTTGTTTGAAGACCCAGCATTCTTTGTTGGTATGGGTGGCTGGCATCCCTGGGGTGCCATGAATTTGGCATTGATGATCGAGTATGCGGTCTAGACTGGATGGACCCGAATTGTTATTTTTGAGGGGCCCTTTCCGCTGACCGGACTTTGAGCCACTAAACCCGGCATTAACTGCCGTTTCTTCGGCGTTTTCACCATATTTGCGGCGCTTGTGTTTGTTGCATCGTGGTTTGCCGTTGCTATCCCTGGCCTCTGATGAGCCAGGATTGCTTGCAGTGTTGTTACTACGAGCCAACCAGCTATCTTCGCCCGCACAAAAGCGGGGCATAAGTGTTGTGAGGGCTGCCATGGATTTTGGCTTCTCTTGACCGAGGTGCCGGACGAGCCACTCGTCACGGATGTTATGCTTAAATGCCGCTAAGGCCTCTGCATCCGGACAGTCAACAATTTGATTCTTCTTAGTTAGGAACCGGGTCCAGAATTTCCTGGCCGATTCCCCTGGCTGCTGAGTTATATGACTTAAATCGCCAGCATCCGGCGGTCGCACATAAGTGCCCTGGAAATTGTCCAGGAATGCATCTGACAGGCTCTCCCAACTTCCGACGGAGTTTGCCGGCAAGCTATTCAGCCAATGCCGAGCTGGCCCTTTGAGTTTTAGCAGGAGGTACTTGATGGCGTGTGGATCGTCCCCGCGGGCCATGTGAATGTGGAGGAAGAAATCTTCTATCCATACCGCGGGGTCTGTAGTACCATCATATGATTCAATGTTCACGGGTTTAAACCCTCCTGGGAATTCATGATCCATTACTTCATCGGTGAAGCATAGGGGGTGTGCGGCACCTCTGTGCCGGGCTATGTCACGACGCAGTTCGTACGAGTCTTGTCTGCTGTATTCGGCCCGGCCGGACTTTCTTTTAGTGTATCTGATGTGACGATCACCGTCACGCGTTGGGGCGCGACCCCGTGATCTGTAGATCGATCTTGTATGTCCTGCTTTGTTTTCCAATACGTCTCGCAGGTCCCGCGTGTTGCCCCGGGCCTTGGTGTTTTTGTTTGTCTGGCGACGGGGTGCGGGCTGGACTTCGGGCTGATATGCCCCTCTGTCTCGGCCACGTGGTGGCCGATCAGCCGCATCATACGCTGGTAAGGTAGGTTCTGATGTTTCCTCCTCCAGTTGGGGTAGCAACTTGCGCTTTGGGTAACTCTTGGTTGGGCATTCGAGTTCGTATTCCTCGGCTGCAAGGACTTCAGTCCATCTGTCCGCTAGCAGATCTTGATCATCTCGAAGCTGTTGTTGCTTTTTCTTCAGGCTGTTTGCTGTGGCTATAAGCCGGTGCTTGAAGCGCTCCTGCTCGACGGGATCCTCAGGCACGATAAATTCTTCGATGCCGAGGCTCACCTCGTCTTGGGAGAGAGGCATGTAATTGTCATCCTCTGATTCTCCGTGTGCTGCCTGTTCTGGAGGACTAGCTTGTTCATCCTCCCGCTCGAGGTCTGGCTGGAGGGGATTATCGTTGTCTTCGGCACTATCTGGAGCGTTATTGTCTCTTGTGCCAGTATCGCTGCTTTTGCTATGGCGGGACTTAGAGCGGCGCCGCTGACGTCGGTGCTTGGATTGCTTCTTGGAGGGGTTATCCTCCGCTGTCTTATCGCCATCGCCTTCTTTGGGGGTGTCCACCATGTATATGTCATATGATGAGGTGGCAGTCCAGCGCCCTGTGGGCGGTGGTTCTTGTTCGTCTCCTGCATTGTCATCCATACCGTTGATGTCTTCGGAGCCGAAGTCGAGCATGTCGGTTAAATCGTCGACAGTGGCTACTAAGTGGGTGATGGGTGGGGAGCGAATTTCTTCGTCGCCCGCATCCCATTCTAGCCGGACATAGTTCGGCCAAGGGTCTCCTGACAGGGAGAGAGACCTCAACGAGTTTAGCACGTCGCCGAAGGGCGAGTGCTGAAAGATATCCGTGGAGGTAAACTCCATGATCGGTGCCCAATCGGATTCGATAGGCACGGACGCAGGCGGCTCGGGGCCCATGGCCGGGGACGAATCCAACGGTTCGGCAACACGGGTCTCGTAGGAGGTGAAGTCAGTATTCGGCTCTATCGCCACTGAGTGCGCGGCCTCCGAGGCGGGGTCCATCCACCCGTCTTCAGATGGCACAATTTGTTCCGGATTGAGGGCCGGAGTAGTTACAGGTGTGATCTCCCGAACACTGTCTGACGACAGAGCTAAGTCATGCTCGTCGTGATTGTGCGGCGCACCTAACATGGGCTCGAACCCGTCGAAGATCAAGTCTCCGCGGATGTCGGCAGTATAATTCAAGTTTCCAAACCTGACCTGATGGCCAGGGGGGTAGCTCTCGATCTGCTCCAGATGGCCAAGCGAGTTGGCCCACAGTACGAAGCCGCCGAATACGAAGATCTGTCCGGGGAGGAAAACCTCACCCTGGATCGCATCGTTGCCGATGATCGAACGAGCCATCAAGCCTTGTGGTGACGGCGCAGTGGAACTCTCAATGAAAGCACCAATGTCGGTGTCAAAACCGGCGGATCTCGGGTAGGGGGTCCCGAACTGTGCGTCTAAGGCGGATGGTAACAGGAGGCAGGGGACACGATGTTTACCCAGGTTCGGGCCCTCTCGATGGAGGTAATACCCTACTTCCTGCTTGATTGATCTTGATGATATGAGTATTACAAGATTTGATCTACCACGAGATCGTAGAGGCTAAACCCTAGAAGCTAGCCTATGGTATGATTGTCGTTGTCCTACGGACTAAACCCTCCGGTTTATATAGACACCGGAGGGGGCTAGGGTTACACAGAGTCGGTTAGAAGGGAGGAGATCTACATATCCGTATTGCCAAGCTTGCCTTCCACGCCAAGGAGAGTCCCATCCGGACACGGGACGAAGTCTTCAATCTTGTATCCTCATAGTCCAACAGTCCGGCTAAAGGATATAGTCCGGCTGTCCGAGGACCCCCTAATCCAGGACTCCCTCACCAACCTTGACTCAGATCAAGAGGAGGCATTGGTAAAGTTCTTGTGCGCAAACAAGGAAGTGTTCGCCTGGGAGCCCAAACAGCTGGTAGGGGTCCCAAGAGGGGTGATCGAGCATCACTTAAGGGAGTGCCCCAATGTGCGCCCTGTGAAGCAGAAGGCGCGGCGACAGTCCACGGAGAAGCAGTCCTTCATCGTCCAGGAAACCCGCAAGCTGGAGGCAGCAGTAGTCATTCATGAGGTTCGGTACCCCGAGTGGCTGGCGAACCCCGTCGTTGTGTCAAAGAAAGGCGGGAAGGAGCGCATGTGCGTCGACTTCACCAACCTCAACAAAGCCTGTCCTCAAGATCCGTTCCCTCTTCCACGCATCGACCAGATCGGCGACTCCACCGCCGAGTGCGACCTGCTGTGCTTCCTGGACGCGTTTCTAGGCTATCACCAGATCAAGATGGCAGTAGAGGATGTGGAGAAGATGGCCTTCCTAACCCCTTGCGGGGTGTACTGCTACACTTGCATGCCGTTCGGGCTGCGTAACGCGGGTGCGACCTTCCAACGGCTGATGCACATCGCTCTGGGACAGCAGCTCGGGAGGAACGCTGAAGCCTACGTCGATGACATTGTGGTGAAGTCTCGGGAGGCGAGAACTTTGATTCAGGACCTGGAGGAGACCTTCGCGAGCCTGCACCAGGTGGACTTGCGCCTCAACCCAGAAAAGTGCGTATTTGGTGTCCCCTCCAGCAAGCTGCTTGGCTTCCTCGTGTCCCACAGGGGGATCGAGGCCAACCCAGAGAAGGTCAAGGCGATTGAATACATGAGCCAACCACAAACCCTCAAGGAGATGCAGGAGCTTGCCGGCTGCGTGAGTTCGCTGGGATGCTTCATCTCCAAGCTGGGAGAGCGCGCCCTACCGTTCTTCAAGCTGATGAAGAAGAAGGGCCCGTTCGAGTGGACCCCGGAGGCTGACCAAGCGTTTCAAGACCTCAAGAGATACCTGACCAGCCCTCCGGTGATGGTGGCGCCCTGCCCTCTCGAGCCCCTGGTGCTCTACCTCACCGCCACTCCTTACTCAGCCAGTGTGGCTCTGGTGGCGGTTGGGGAAGAGCGCCAGGCCAAGGATACGTCGCGCCGAGCCACGACCCCGACCGGGGCGACGCAAGACCCGAAGGGCACCGCGGGGGCTGCAGCATCGCCAATGGATGACCAGGCTCAGCAAGATGGCGCCCTTGGGCCTGCAGAGGCCCCAATTGGCGACCAGGCTCCGGAAGTTTCATCGCCATAGGAGGCACCTCAACCCCCGACGGACGCAAGCCCCGTCGACGCGCCAACCCTCGTCGAGCACCCAGTATATTTTGTCAGCACGATATTGCGGGATGCAAGGGTTTGCACAGTACCCTATGCCTCAGAAGCTCTTGCTCGCGCTTTTGGTGGCCTCGCGTAAGCTACGGCACTACTTTCAAGGTCACCCAATCAAGGTCGTCTCGGCCTACCCACTGGAGAGGGTACTCAGGAGCCCCAACGCTGCTGGAAGAGTCGCCGAGTGGAATATCAAGCTGCAGGCATTCCAGCTAGAGTTCAGCACAACCAGGGTCATCAAGGGAGCCGCGCTCGCCAACTTCATGGCAGAATGGACGGACGCCCCGGAGCTTGAGGCAGGCGAGGATCGATCCCTCTCACCGGGAAGGGAAGCGCCAGATGGCTGGGTTATGTATTTCGATGGCGCATTCGCGCGCCAGGGCGCGGGGGGCTGGAGCAGTGCTCATCTCACCCACTCAGGAAAAGCTCTACTATGCCCTGCAGCTCTGCTTCCAGCAGGGAGAGAAGGTCTCCAACAACATAGCGGAGTACGAAGGCCTCATAGCTGGCCTCAAGGCTGCGGTGGCCCTGGGAGTGAAGAGCCTCACCATCAGGGGCGATTCGCAGCTTCTCGTCAACTTCTCCAACAAGGTATACGAGCCGAGGGACGAGCACATGGAGGCATACCTCACGGAGGTACGCAAAATGGAAAAGCAGTTCTTGGGCCTAGAATTGCAACACGTGCCCCGTGGCACTAACAAGGAGGCCGACGACATCGCCAAGAGAGCATCCAAGCGACTATGCCAAGAGCCTGGCATCTTCGAGGAGCGGCTCTTCAAGCCGTCAGCGACATCACCACCTTCAAGGCCGGCGCTGCCTCGGGAGGAGCTCCCCCAACCACCTGCCTCGGGAGCCCCGACCTGCGGCCCAACCTCGGGAGCGCGCCTACTCTTGGCGCTCGAGCCTCAGGAGGGGTGCTGGACCAAGGAGTTCAAGGAATACCTGACACAAGGGACGCTGCCGGAGAAAGAGGAGGACGCGGAGCGCGTGGCCCGATAGGCCACGGCGTACTGCATCCAGGATGGTGAGTTATACAGGAAGCGACCGAATGACGTTTCCCTGCATTGTATCTCCAGGGAACAGGGGAAGGAGCTGCTAGCTGACATACACAGCAGAGACTGCGGGCACCACTCATCGTCATGAACCCTCGTCGGCAAGGCATTCCGCAGCGGGTTCTACTGGCCTACGGTGCTCAACGACGCGACTGAGCTGGTGAAGTCCTGCGAGGCCTGTCAATTCCACGCCAAGCAGATCCATCAGCCAGCTCAGGGCCTCTAGACCATTCCGCTCTCATGGCCATTCGCAGTCTGGGGGCTGGATATCTTGGGCCCATTCCCTCGAGCGCCTGGGGGCTACCGCTACCTCTACGTCGCCATCGACAAGTTCACCAAGTGGGCGGAGGTAGAAGCCATTCGCACCATCCCGGCCGGATCTGTGGTCAAGTTCATCAAGGGTCTCGTGAGCCGGTTTGGGTTCCCCAACCGCATCATCACCGACAACGGCTCGCAGTTTACTAGCAATCTCTTCAGGACATATTGTGCTAATCTTGGAACGCAAATCTGCTATGTTTCGGTGGCATACCCCAGGAGCAATGGTCAGGCCGAACGCGCCAATGCGGAGGTCCTGAGAGGCCTCAAGACCAGGACCTTCAAGAAGAAGCTCGAGGCCTACGGCAGGGGCTAGCGCGATGAGCTCCAGTCTGTGCTATGTTCCATCCTCACCACTGCCACCAAGCCAACAGGCGAGACTCCGTTCTTCCTCGTCTACGGAGCAGAAGCGGTTCTCCCTCACGAGGTCAAGCATCGCTCCGCGCGGGTCCTGGCGTTCGATGAGGCGCAACAGGACACCATGCGGGGGATGGACCTCGTGCTGGGGGAGGAACACTGCCGTGAAGCCACGCCCCGGGTGGCAAGATACCAGCAGGCGCTGCGGCGGTATCACTGTCGCAGCGTCTACTCCAGGACGCTCGAGGTGGGCGACCTTGTCCTAAGGCGGGTGCTCTCCAGGGAAGGGATGCACAAGCTCTCGCCCATGTGGGAGGGCCCGTTTAGGGTCGCCCATGTCTCCAGGCCCGGCGCCGTGCGCCTGGAGACGCAGGACGGGGTCCCTATCGAGAACGCATGGAACATCCAGCACCTCCGGAAGTTCTACCCATGAAGAAAGGCCCGACGCGTGTGAAGCAAGGCCGAGTGCCTGTGAAGGTCTCCGCTCGTGACACTCTCACGTAATAATGAGTGGGGCTCTACACGCCCCGGAGTCTCAGGAGTGCTGCCCTCGGGCCTCGGGGGCTCCCTCCCACGTCCTAGTGGCAGCACTTAGCTCCGCGCCGGTGAGAAGACAAGAAGACTAGACTAGGCGCCGGACGCAGCTTTTCATTTTCTTTCCGTAGTTGGCTTGCCCCTCTTTAATGAAAATTTGCTTTCTGGTGTTCCTTGCCGGCTTGGTTCCGTCGCCTTTGCCTCCGTTTCTGCCTTCGGTTCCTTGTTTTGACCTGTACTGTCTCTCGCATGCCTCCCGAGGGGGCTGGAAAGGTGCCCTCGTGAGCGTTTTCCTGTTTTTCGCAAGGCACCCTCGTTCGAGCTCGCAAGCTGGCGCACCTCTCTCAATCCGTGCCCCTCAGGTACCGGATGCGAAGCGCTGGGTCGTGGCCAGCAGCGCCTGCGACCAGGGCTCGGGAGAATAAGAGTTTCCTAACGAATTTTTGCAGTTCCTAGACGCCTCCCAAGCCAAGGAGGCCTCGCCAAGTACTAGGAAATGTGCGCCTCACGAGGCAAAAACTACTTCGAACGTGCCAAGCTAAGTTATTTCTACGTGCCTACATGAAACGTTGATGCTGCAACGCGACACAGGAACAATAAACATATCATAGCAACTTGGAAACCATGGTTCGTTGCACGCCCCTACAGGGCCCCATACTTGTCTCTCTCTTAATGCAGGAAGATAAGAAAGAACGAAACAAAACTGGCGCGTGCCCCTGCAGCAGCTCACAAGGATGGACCCATGGCGCTCTCCCGAGCTTAGCCGGACCCCTCCTCACGCTTCAATGGGCGCGGCGATGAGACAACCCGCTGCCACCCTCGAAGTGGGCGTGGCGGCTGGTCGTAGCTGTCGCTGCTGGAGCTGTCGCCGGAGGGAGAATCGCCGTAGCTGGGCGAGCAGCGGCCAGCACCGAAGGCAAGACCATCCTCACCCTCGTCACGACCGTCGCCAAGGCCAAGCACCTCGCCGCCGTTGTTGTCCTCGGGGCAACACCTGACGCGGTGGCCGTCTTCTCCGAACACCCTCACGTAGAGGGTCGTGTTGCCATCGTACTTGAAGTGGAGGGTGCACCACCTGCCCAAGCCGCGCACGCGGGCAAACGTCTACCAGCCGCGAGCTAGGACTGCGTTGCCCGCGATAGAGACCTCGACTGCGACCCATGAAGCTTTGCTGCAGCAGCTGTCCGCCTACAGGCAGAGTCCGCCTGGACCCGTGGCTGGCAGCTCGCCGGCGAAGAAGCGTGGGAGCTGAAGCCAGGTGCCGGCCAGGTTCTCCGACCACACGACGAACTCCGGTAGCACCTTCGCCGAGTGGAAGCACGGCCGGGGAGCCGTGCGACCATGGCGCGCCTCCCTTCATCGACGGGGCTGCCACGACCTGGTCGACTCCCACCACGCGAAGAGGCTGTCGGTGTTCTGGGAACGGGGGTCCCCAGACTTGCCTGCCTGCGGCCCACGACGTGGCTCTGCGAACGGGCCCGTATGGCCCATCTTCACCAACAAGCATTTGAGACCCTCGCGAGGGGCCAAGCCTCGCGAGGCGGACGACACAAGATCTCCTCGGGGGCGGCCTCACCAGGCTGGCTCGCGAGGGGCGGAGAGATCAAGGCAAGGCAAACCTCGCGAGGTTCTCATGACGTGAGCCATTACGACCAAGGCCAGGCGGGCGCCAAGCGGGCGCTAGCGCGCGCAGCGTCCTTGTTTCCTCTTTGGTGCTAAGGAGGCAAGCGCGGGCGAGGAGTACCTAGGCGTCAAGCAAAGGTTTCCATATCGGTGCAACGAGACCAAGACCAACAGGACGGCAAGACGGAGGTCACCATGGAGCCCAAGGCGGCGTCACCACCAGAGGGTTTGGCAGGCGAAGACTGCTTTTGTCAGGATAACTTGTACTAGCTGTCCCCTTTCAAATTGGCCGTTGTGGCATCCCTTCCCGCTCAATATTTGGGGAGAGGACCAGGGCCTCTATAAATAGGATTAGCCACCACTGTAGGAGGCGAACTGAGCCTCAGCCATCTCATCTTGGACAGGGTCCAACCCATCCTCACACCCACCAAGCACAAGAACACCTCACCTCAGGAGGCTGTTCTTCCCCTTGTATTGTTCATCCTCAGCCCGAGAGGCAATCCACGACACCACACTGGAGTAGGGTATTACCCCACAACGGTGGCCCGAACCAGTATAAATCTTGTGTCCCTTGTGTTGCGAGTTCGTCGAGCTAAGCTTAGAGATCCCGGTGAGGCTAAGGGCATGATTCAGTAGGGGGAGATCTTCGTGCGCACCCCAGTGTTCAAACCTTGAGGGTTTAGCCAGCACCCGAGATCCGACATTTGGCGCGCCAGGTTGGGGTGCGTCGAAGCTTTCCTTCCGTTGCTCCGCGTCCCGTCGCTTCGTCATCTCCATGGCGGACGCTCGCCAAGCTCGCGCTGAGCGTCGGGCCACCCTCGCTGCCCGCGTTGCTAAGACGGCTCCCGTCGGCGGGCCACCCCGTCGTTCTCCGTCGCCTGCCACCAACGCCGCCACCGGCCCGGCGGGGAACGAGCAGCAAGCATCCTCGCTGCACCTGTCGGTGTGGAACGACACCTATGGGATCACAAGAATCCCTACTACGGTTGCCGGGGCGCAGGTTGCGAGAAGAGCAGGATTAGTAACCAGCACAAGGATCGTTTACCCAGGTTCGGGCCGCGAAGATGCGTAAAACCCTAGTCCTGCTTTGGTGGGTGTATTTCAGAGAGTTCTTGAGCTCTTGAACTAGCTATGGTGAGTGCGTGGTTCGAAAGAGCCGAATCCCCCTCCAGTATGCCATGGGCCTCCTTTTATAGTTGAAAGGGGCTGCCATAGTGGCATACAGGAGGTGGAAAGGCGTACAGTATTGCGAGTTTATCGCTCGTATTACAGGACAAGACGCATTTAATGCGCCGCTGAGGTGTCCCCTAGCTTTATCAGGGACGGGGGCGAGGCCCGTCCCGTCCGTCGCCGCTCTTCCTCGCTTCGACACGCGCCCCGGCCAGCGATGCGTGCGGCGCCATGTAGGCACGCAGGCAGCTGAGGTGGCGCGGTGGTGGAGTCTCCACGAAGATCTGCATGCCGCCACGCAGGTGCTCGATGAGTTGGCCTGGGAGCTGCATGTTGCCACACAGGTGCCTGCTCAGCTGGTTGAGCTGGCAGCTGCATGTGAACGGCGGCGGAGACTTGGTTGGTGCGGGCCTGGCAGTGGCCCTGCTGGCATCCTCGGTGAGGGCCTTGCCGGGGGGGCCGGCAAGGGTCTTGCCGTGGCGCACTATCGTCCCCGACAAGGATCTTGCCGGGGGTCTTGTGGCTGTCCTCGGCAAGGATCTTGCCGCGCATCGTTGTCTTCTAACCCTCATCTGATCTTGAATATGTCTTCACAAAGATCTGCATGCTACCACAGAGGTGCCTCCCGAGCCCTGGCCCAACGTGGTCGATAGTGTTGGAGACCGTGGGCTTGAGGGTGGCTCGCTTTGTTGGTGTTTGGGTGCGCTACCCCGGCAAGGGTCTTGCCGGGGGAAATTGCTCCGCCCCTCTGCTTCTTTGCGTTCTTGGTCTTGGCGTTGCTCTGGCTTTCTTGGGCTTCGGTTTTGCCTTGGTTCACCTCCCCTGCTCTGCCTGGTGTGGCCGTGGGTGCGGCTCCGACTGCCCGTGCACAGGTAAAGGGGTACAAAGGTGCGCCCCTTCGTTTGTACACCGACAGGAGCCCCCGGGCCTGGGCCACACATAAGCGCGATACGTTGTTGGGCCAGTCCAAAAACGGTGCGCGGGCAGGCGGGGCAGTTTTTACCGCGGTGAAACATTTCGTGCGCCGCGCTTCCCACGACCTGTGTTGAAGGCACGACGTGGAGGGGCGCGCATGACGTGGGCGGCATGCGTGGGGCGATTCCTGCACGCATGCGTCACATCGCAGTAAATGGGCAGCGCGACCGCGGCTTCCCCATAAAAAAGGGATAACCGCGAGCGCACTCTTCCTTTACCCTCCGCGCAATCCCAATCTCGGAAGCCTCCGCTCGTCTTCCTCTTCTTCCCTAAGCTTCACCCTTGCTCGCCGCCATCGCATTCCCGGCAACCTCTGCTCTGCCCTTCTCCCCCAGCCGCCATGGCGCCGAAATCCGTCAAGGGCAAGGGTGTGGCTAAGGATGCCGGAGCGGCGGAGCCGCCGGAGAGTGCGCAGGCGGTGCAGCGGACATAGTCCGCCCTCTTCCCCTTGACAGTTGACGTGTTC